>NC_090941.1:473058493-473369702 GCF_040938575.1 Ambystoma mexicanum | reverse complement strand
CCTCTTTCACTCAGATCAGGCATGGCCTTGTGAAAGAAAATGTTGAACTCATTTCATGAATTAATGTACCCGAAGGGAGTACGGGTCCAAGTATATTGTTGTCCCCAAAGGTAAAGGCAAGCTTATACTGATCTTCCCTATTCACGGGTACTGTCCAATAACCGTTTGTGAAGTCAATGGTTGAGTTCACTTTTGATCCTTGGATCTGTGCCAGTCCTTGGTCGGTATAGGGAAGAGGCCACCTTGACATGTGGACCAGTTTATTCAACTACCTCAGGTCAGCACAAAGTCTCCATTGAGTTTTAGGATCCCCAGTACCGGGTTGTCAAATGTACTGTGTGTAGGACGAATTATACCACGAGATTCCAGATTTGTGATGATCTCTGTGAGTGGTTCCATGGTCGTGAAAAGCAACCGGCAATGTTTTACAAACACAGCCATTTCAGGGCCCATTGGTATTGTCGTAGAATGGGTAGTTGTATTCCCACAATTATAATTATAATTGTTTTTTTATAACGCACTTAATACCAACAAGTGGTTTCTAAGCGCGGGATCAGGATTCAAACCTGTTTTGTGCTGCGTTGTCTTGCTTCCAAGACAAACGCGTTGCCCCAAGCTATCTTTTTTCCCCCTCCACAATCATAGGAGTCAACTGAAAATATACTTGGGAAATCCAGAAATACTTGTCTCAGTTGTTGTCGCTGTTCATTGGTCTCTTAGGCATCGGCCAGACTGATCGGTTCCTCGACCATCTGCCGGATATTTCAGAAGCATACTGCATTTGGGTGGAGAGCTCTCTTTCAGTAGTGTTTATCTAGACAGGGGTTTCCATGGGTTTGAGATAGTTATTATGAATAGTTATTATAAACTCTAAATACTACATCATCTTTAAAAGATGTCACAGGTAACTTCTTCTACCCCGTAAGGGCATGAAGAATACACCAAGCAGTGTCCCCCCTGTCGGGTGTTGATCTTTTCTGGTGGGATACTGTATGTGTTGTTATAGGAATCTTCCCGAATTGGGCCTATGACTTAATTTTCCAAATAAAGTGACTAGTATTGGGAATTCGACCACCATTCCATTTGGGGTGTCTGCGCCTAAAGTGACACTTGGAGAGTTGCTGTTATCCAACAATATTTGAATGGTGTTGTCCTTTAGATTGACCAGTGGTGTTGGATGTAGAGACAATCCTTGTTGTTGGAGAGTATGAATCACATTTATGAATGCTTCCTGATATTTCAGGGTTTGTTCTCTTTTTATTTTGATTGGTACTGTATATTGTCACACCTGTCCTGGGATAGTAACCTCTTCTTTTACTTGGACTTCAACAGCATAAAGCAACAAATGAGCTGACTGAAATACTTTCTCAACATTGTCAAAACCCATTGGGTTACCCGCCATTCTTGACCAAAAGTTGCCATTAATGAAATCTAAATTAATTGAAAATCGATGGAGAATACCACAACCCACATACAATTCAGACGTGACACCTGCAACGATTCAAACTATTAAGGTCAGTCGTTTTAATGGCAGTCAAAATGTTTAACATGCACCTGCTAGGTAGTACATGTTTTGAATTTTGGGTTTCCAGACCAATTTTCCATTTATTTGTCAAATGAAAGCAGGGAGTGGTCTAATCTATTTGGAGTCGCCGATCAGTGCTTTGCTTATGAAGCTTTTTCCATTGTTTGGATAGACTCTGGCAAGCACAGGATCTTTCCCTCCATTTATCCGAATGGGGACGAATGTGTGTTCAGCTTTGTTCTGGTTGTTGGTCAAATTATAGCTACGTTGTTCTGAATGATTTTTAGGAGCACTTGGAATTTCTTTCAGGTATTACCGAATATAAAATTTCAAGGTATGTCCTTCCAATGTGGAAATCAATTTGTGGATAGGAGGAAGATACATTTAAAAAAAAATATATATATTTATTGATTTTCACAACATACAAAACATAACCAACACACCGACTTTTCCGGTTAATTCCTGCATAGCATTTGTTTCATGTTATATGTGACAGTCATCCCCCCTCCCTCCCCTTTAACTCGAGCTTCCTCCTCAGTTGCACAGATTTCTATTATCCGAGGGCTAGCCCCCTTCGCCGTTCTCGGGAGTGTCGCTTTCCTTGGATTCGACAAGGGAAGATCCCACCAGTGTGGCAACCATTTGCCTCAATGCCATAAGTGGTCCCACTTCCTCTTCCCCCGCCCCTTACTGACTGCCTCATACCATGCCATGGTCTCGCCGTCTGGCCATTTCAGGAGATCATTCCACCATACTTCTAATCTGGGTCTGTGAGCCGCTTTCCACCCCATGGATATTACCCTGTTGGCCAGAATGTAAGCCAGGTCCTTGAGTTTGAGTTTACAGACGTGTTTTAAATTCCATTTGAAATTCTTTCGTTTGAAAGTCCAGTGCCTTCCCCTCTTGCCATATATCTCCTAGGGTCGCCAGGCCCACCGGTTTCCAGTATTTGCAGATCCCTTTCCTTAGTTGCTCGTCCGCCCCGCATAGCGCCACAAGTGGCGCCTGCGGGGAGCTAGGAGCCGGGTTTCCCACCGCCCGGTACACTTTACGCCACGTCTTCCAACCTAGTACCAGCAATCCCGAACTCCCCTGCAGCTCTGATCTGGGCAGCCATATCAGTTCTTTTAAGAAGCAGGGATTGCAGGGGGGGAGGGAGTTAACTGTCTAAGTGTTACACTCAAGAACCTATGTTTGAAAGAAATCATCACTGCAGAGACTTTAGCCTACTGGCTCCCGATCACGAAACTTTGTCGAAAAAAAGGGAAGCCTATTTCTTCAAACCTCAGATTCTCAAAAACGTTTATACCCCCTGATAGCCAGGAACTCAAAAGAAGTGGAATCCTCATATGGGGCCGTTTCAATGGAAAGGTCAAAAGACTCTGGAACCTAGAGATAAAGGATCTGGGTGGGGGGGGTGAGGAAATAAAATTAAGAATGAATCGATAAAACTGGGAAATTTCTGTTGTATAGCAGCAGACTACGAAGTTATGACGCGGACTCTTATTGTCAAAAGCTATACTCTTGAACATTTGTTGAAAGTAAAATAATAATTTATATTTTAAAAATTGGAGGCAATTTACACAACATCGGGTGACATTAACCCTGAATGAAAATTTGGTTTTATGCATTGTGTTAACAAAGTATAATGATTATATGTTGTAATTGACTATGCTTCTATCGAAAAATAAAAATGGTTAAAAAAAAGAAGTAGGGATCGCATTCACCCCTAAGTAATCTGGATTTTGCTGACTCGTCTTCCGACAGCCATCTAGCCACATATTGTAGCAGCCCTGCCAAGTGGTATATCTCAAAGTTCAGCAGATTAATGCCCGATCTATCATACATATTCTGCAATTTCCATAAGGCTATTCTATTTCTAGAGTTATGCCATAGAAAACCTCTACATAGGCTCTGGAGTTTAGTGAAGAAGGGTTTGGGTAGCATGCACAGGATGTTTGCGAAGAAGTGTAATAGCCTAGGCAGGACCACCATCTTGAGCAAGGCCGCCCTCCGCACCATGGATATAGGGAGCTTTGCCCAGAACTGCATGCTGTTCTTGATACCTTCCACCGCCCTGTCGTTATAATGTTTATGCTGCGATCGAGTGGTATATATTAATCCCCAAGTAACGGAATGTTCTGGTCCCGCATGATGGGCAAATTATCCTGTGGGGCGCCTGTGTACCTACCCAGAGGGAACATGCATGACTTGTTTGGGTTTACTGCTATGCCCGAAAGAGTAGCATAGTGTTCCATCACCTCCAGGACGTATTGCAAGTTCTCCTCTGGGAAGCGCAGGTATAACAGCATATCGTCCGCATACAATGATATTAGGTGCGGTCCCCCTTTAGTGTGTACTCCTATTCCCTCGTATTGCTGTCTTAAGCAGATTGGTAATGGTTCTAGTGCCAGAATATACAGCATCGGGACCATGGGCATCCCTGTCTCGTGCCTCTGCTGAGAAGCCATTTGTCCGAAATTATCGCCCCTGTTTTAACCCTTGCTATTGGGGACCTGTACACCATTTTCACCCATTGCAGGTACCCTCACCCCATCCCTTACTCTTTCAGGGCCGCCAGAATCCATGGCCACCTTACTCAGTCAAAGGCTGTCACTGCATCTAGCAAGACAATTGCTATTTCGCCCGGGTCATCCTTTGCCTGTTCTATGACATGGTGTAGCCTTTTGTGGTTGACAGTTATGCTTTTACCTGGGACGTAACCCGTTTGGTCAGGGTGTATGAGTTTGTTAATTACCTTTTTGAATTGGTTAGTGTTGTGAAGCTTTTGTTGCAAGTGTGTTTTGCAAGGGGGAAGATGTGTTGTGATGTGCTTGGTTAGTCTGATGTGATTTGTCATGTGATTTATGATGTCACCAGAGTGCCTGTGGAATGTTGATGAATGCTGAGTGGGAGAATGCTGTGATGAGAGTTCCATGTTGTGTCAGTTGAGCCCTCCCTCCCTGGGTGATGGGTGCCGGTGTTTCTTCTCTCTGTGTCTCTGTCTTAAGTCTTAATCCTGTAACTGTAACTGGATCATAAGAACTGAAGTAAACTTATATATTAACCTAAAGCTGCCTGGACTGAGCTTTATAACAGTTAGGTAACACTGTCGTTAGGATTTTGCTATCCTGGTTTAACATGTATAGGGGTCTGTACGACCCACAATCCGTGCTTGTCTTGTCGGGTTTAATGAGCGGAATGATTACCGCCTCCCTTAGGGGTTCCGGCAGTCTCCCCCTCTCAAAAGCCTTGTTTAACATTGCCAACAGTGGGGGGAGCACTTCCTACCTATATGTTGTGTAAAATTCGCTGGGGAGGCCATCCGTCCCCGGGGCTTTGCTTGTAGGCAGGTGTAATACCACTGTCTCTAATTCCTCTAGAGTAATGGGGGCGTCCAGATTCTCCCTTTCTTCCTCACTCAATTTTGGTAAACCAATGTCTTCCAGCGTTTCCTGGATCTCCTGCGCTGCGGTCTCTCCTGCGTCTTCGTAAAGGCGGCTGTAAAATCTATATAATCCCTTGTTCCCTCCCTCCTGGGTATTCCAGACCTGGCCCTCTTCCCCCAGTATGTCCCCGATTGCTGGTCTCGGTGTCTCGTATAGCCATGTGAGGAGCCTCCCCGGTTTGTCGCCCCCTGCATGCTGCCTCAATATATTCTTTATAGTTCAGATTACAAAGCCTCTCCCAGAGCCCACCACACGCCTGTTGTAGTTGGCACACCTGTTCAGCGTCCTCCTGTGAGGTGCTCCCACTGCATGATTCCTTCTAGTTTCCTGTCTCCTGCAGCTCTCGCTCTATGCCCCCATGGAGCCCTCTAGATTTAGATATGGCCACCCCTCTAACTACCACCTTAAAGGCCTCCCATAGGGTTCCCTCTGACTCCACACTCCCTGTGTTGTTGTCAAAATACCAGATTATTTCCTCCCTGAGTGCCTCTCGAAAAGCAGTGTCCTTCAGTGCTTCGGCACTAAGCCTCCACATTGGAATTCTAGCTCTGGGAGGCTGGTGTCGCCAAGCCAGGACCAGAGGGGAATGATCCAATAGTATTTGCGCCTTATATTCTGAGCCCGTCATTTCCCCAACAAGTTCCTGGGTGGCGAACATATAATCCAGTCTCGTGTACAGGTTGTGTGGGGCGGCATAGTGTGAGTAGTGCCTCGTTCGGGTGTTGCTGCCTCCATATGTCTGCTAGGCCGAAATCTCTCAACAGGGCCTGTAATGTTCTCGCCGCAGGGGTGGGTTTGTCTAATTTGGTGTCTGACCTGTCCATTTTGGGGTGCAGTGTACAATTGAAGCCCCCTCCCCATATGACCGCGCCTCCTATGTGGGGGCTAATTTTCCAGTAGAGTGTTTTGAAGTAGGCCACTTTGTCTTGGTTGGGGGCATATGTATTTATGATGCACAGTTCTCTGTTCTCTAGCAGCCCCCGCGTCACTACCATCCTCCCATCGGGGTCTGCCGTGGTCTGAAGCAGTTGGAAGGGCACCTGTGGTGCCACCCAGGTGATCACCCCTCTGGTGTAGGCTGAATATGTCGTGCCTATGGTGGTCCCTCTCCTTCACCACCTCTTGTTTCTCTCTAGTGAGGTGGGTTTCTTGCAACAGGGCTATATCTATTTTTTTGCCTTCTCAAATACATCATAATCTTGTTTCTCTTCAGGTAGCTGTTGAGGCCTCTGACGTTCCGAGATCTCCCATTGTCATCCATATTCATCCCCTTTTCTCCTCCCCTCTTGTCCTCCTCTTCCAGTTAGCTTGGCCTGAGTGTAAGCTCGCTCCCCGTGTCTTTTCAACATAAACTCCCCAACTACCCCCCAACCACTGTCTTCCCAACTAAATGCACTGCACACATCCCCATAACCTCCCCGCACCTCTCCCCGCCCACTCCCAACTGTTGCCCAGCTCCATCCCTGGATCTCAGGCTTCCCCGCATTTGGTTCTTTACTCGGTGATACCGATATCAAGAACCCAGCAGGGGATTGCCGATCTAACGGCAGCCCAACTAAACTAGTTATAGGGGTGTAAGAGCGAGCTCCTCAGGTCTCCTGCAATTTGCACTATTTCGCCCAACCTGGGCTCCCATGTATATGCTACCCATATCATATCTATCGCAGCTGGCAACACCCTATCTTATATTCCAGTCCCAGTGTCTGGTTAAGCGGCGCCACATGGCCTGCCGCCGCAATTACTTATCTGCTCCATCTTCCTTCTGATTATATGATTCCAACGGGCAGTTCTGGGCATCCAGCCACTCTGTCGTTTCCTCAGGGGTGTCGAAGAACAGGGCTCTATTATTATGGTACACCTTCAGCTTCACCGGGTACATCAACATGTATTTGTAGCCCGCCTCTCCCAATCTTCTCTTCACTGCCCCATAGTTCATTCGTCGTCTCTGCACTAGGAGTGTATAGTCCGAGTACGCTGTGATGTTTGCTGATGCCCTTTGTATCATGCCTCCTTTCTGGAAATGTTCAAGGATCTCGATAGTTCAGGATTTTGGCTATTATCGGTCTTGGGGGAGCGCCTGGTGGTGGCCTCCTAGTTAAGGCTCTGTGCGCTCTTTCGACTGCAAAGCCCAGAGAAAGCGCCCCTCCATCTATTTCTTGCAGCAGCATCGTCTCGTCCTACTCCGTCGGGTTTGATCCTTCTGGCCCTTCTGGTAATCCCACGAGTCGTATGTTATTTCTTCGAGCTCGTCCCTCCGCTTCCTCCGCTCTATTCTCCAGGTTGCTCACCCGTTGTCTCAGGATGTGGATCTCCGATGTGTGGGACGCACATGCCTCAGTGTTTGGGGCCACTTCTTTTTTTAGTTCGCCTGTTCACTCTGCCAGCGCCCTTACATCTTGCCTAAGGACGTTCACTTCCTCCTGGACTTCTCTGACTTTGAGCTCCAGTGCTGCTTTCAGTTCCGTCATGGCGGACTCCAGCTTGGTTTCCCTTGTGAGTTTCAGATCGGCGATCGCTTCCAGGATCTGCTGGTCATTTTGTGCTTTGGTGGAGTCTGTGTAGGGGGTCTTTTCTTTACTCCTAGCTCCTTTCGCCGACTGCGGGGACCTAGCGAATTCCTCCAGCGTAGGTTGTTTCGCTTTGATCTTGGTCTGTCTAAAATCCATCTCGCTGCTGCCCCAAGACTTCATTTTGGATGTCCAGGGTGTGACCTCCGGCATTACAAGACAATTTTGTGGTCAGCGGTGGTTCCAGCAGAAGGCTGCGGTTTGGCCCCCGTGTGCGCTTTGTATTGGCTTTCAAGTGGGTTGTTTCCTCCCACGTCGCTGGCTGCTGTTGCCACCGCTACATTGGTGCACTGGGCCTTTTTGGGCCTTATTGCGGCCACCCCCCTAGTGCCTTTAACGTTCTTGTGCCAGCTCTGTGTTGGGGTCGGACGTGCTTGTTTGCGGCTGCTGTGTTTCCCTCTGGATGAGCGCCTTAGCCTTGTCCCACTCCTTTAAGGCCCTGTTGGACCTCACTGTCTCTGCTGTGTTTGTCCTGGTGGCAGTTGTGTATGCCTCCCGGTTGTGTGCTGCGCCGTAGTTTGCCCCTCCAGTACACTCCTGTGGGGGCACCCGTGTTGCTCCTTTGCTTCACACTCAGACTGATCGCTAGCGCTTTCGTTTGGTATGTTACTGTGCGCTCCCTGAAGTGCTATATCCGCCGGGCACCTTGCGTTATGGTTCTGCACACTTCCTGCCCACTTTTCCTGGCAGATTGTCAGGGCCGTGTATGGGGTGCTGCGCTTTGGCCACCAGTTGTGCCACAGGACCTCACCGCCGGTCCCGGTCCATCCACAGTGGCAATATGCACTCTGATGTGTTGGGCAGCTACAGTCCCGCCCACTTCCTTTGTTCCCGGCGGCGCTCGTTCTAGGATTTCTTGCTCACTTGTATATAGCGTTTAAGTGTTCCATAATGCAAAAGCGTGTGTCCCCCATATGGCATGCATTTATTGTGCCTCATTCCGCGGCTAGGGCAGCGTGGCTTCATTGATGCTGCCCTGTATTCGGCGGCCGTCCGCGGGGGGTGTCTCCGTCTACCCCCTCCTATCGCGTCTGCCTTGTCCGCCAGCTCACGCTCCTCTCCTCGTACGCCCCAACGAGCTTGTGGATCAAGTATGAGCTCCCGTTCCTACTGCTTGCCCGCTTCTTCTTCTTCGGTGCGCGCTGCTATGAAGAATGGGGTGGGCACTGTCCTTCTGCACATCCTGCTGCCGGGGCTCTGATTTCGGCTTCAGCTTCTCTTCTCAAGCTGTTTACAACCCCGAAATATGCGTGCACCTAAATTCCTCTGTATGCGCTGCATTTCTGGTTGATCGCGAGTGAGGGCTCACCTCTTCACCGAACATCTGCCTCCTTTGTTCGGCAGTCGGGTCCGGCCACCATTTTCCTCAGGGAGCGCCGTCTTTCGCCCTTGCTACAGTTTCCGCCGTAGCTGCATTGCTACAGTCCAGATTTCGTCTGGGAAGCATTCATTCTGCACTGCAAAGGTTCACACAGCTGTAGGTGTTGTGCCAGTAGCTTGTGCTCCAGTTTAGGTATCCATATACCACAGGATCTTGCAAGGATCGGCAGGAGACGGTCTGAGACACGTCCTATGTGATGGCTGATAACCACCTCCCCCCCCCCCCCCAAGAAAATACATTTTAAGGAGTTGGGATGAGGTCCCCTCCCTACTCTGGTCTCCTATTGAGATTAGGGTGATCTTGGGAACATAATTATTTTCATTCAATCAAGTGACCCATACAGACTGAGCTAATTGTTACTTCTCTTTCGTTTGATGGCACAGTTTGTGTGGGTCCAGAGAACCTGGTTTACACAATCAATCAGAGGGGACAGCCTCTGAAGGAAATTGTTCCCCAGTAAACAGGGTGTGCCATCTGGAGCCACGACAATCACTGGATGTTTCAGACGGTGTCGCCCAATTTGGATTTCCAGATCTGAAATCCCATTGACAGAAATGCCCTTTCCAACAACATTTTGGAGTTCTCCTAGAAGAGGTTTGAGAGGAATTGTATGGCTCTCCCCTCTTCCCAGGTTCAGTTTCTCAAATGTTTGCTTTGAAATCAAAGTCACTGGTGACCCTGTGTCTACCAGAGCTGATAAATTACACTCACGTTGTATCTGCACAGGAGCATAGAACCTATCTTCTTTAGACTCTACAAAGAAAATGTGAGTTATTTGATAGCTCGGCATGAATTTTTGTTGATGTCGTTTATTTCCAGGGCAAGATCTTGGGTTGCCCCCATATCTGTATTTGCTTCCTTGAGGTCAAGTTTACACGAGTTGGCTTGGGAACTTGTTGGAATAAACATGCATTTGGATCTAAGATATGTAGTAGGTGTATCCCCCCTTTCCACAGTCTCTTTGTTGTCTTCTCTTTTCAGAGGACAATCCTCAGATCTTTTAGGAGGGAGAGTGGCTCTTCTGTTTCTGGACTTTTGGGGTTTATAATATCTGTGTTATCACACTGGATTCTGTATCTAAGGGTTTCTTTGCACTTCTCAATCTCTTTTACTACATTCTTCTCCAAGCAGGTGCCTCCCTCTGGAATGGCCTCCCTGCCCCTCTCAGACTTAAACCGGATCTTCTTAAGTTCTGGAAGCTTCTCAAGACCTTCCTTTTCTCTTCCGCCTTCCCTCTCCTCCACCCCTGCTAATTTCTCCCCCCGTGCCTCTTCACTGGCTACCTGGTGCCCTCAGATTCGTACAGGGATCCAGGCCCTCCTTTACCAGTCTACCCCTGCACTTGGTCTCCTCTGACAACCCCCAACCTGCACTTGCCATTCTGGGCTCCCTCCCCCTGCAGTAGCCTGGCTGGGCATGTACCACCATAGCCTATTCAGCCCATTTCCTCACACTTAGCATGTGGACCTTCTGCCCCTGCACTCTCTTCTTCCTGGGCTCTGTCGACCTGCCCTCCCCGGGCCCTCACGTAACCCTCCAGTACATCTCTATCCCCTCTCCCCTGCACTTCTATTACTGCACTTGCACAATCCAAATGTCACAAGGCTTAGTAAAACTGTTTTCTCCCCCGCCCCCTTGTCTCACATTGTGTATGGAGCATTATAAAAACCCAATGAATAAATAAAATAAATACATTCTCAGATTCAGGGTTTCCTATTTTTACCCACTTTTCTTAAAGAGGTGCCACTCTATTTCAATTGTGAAAATTCTATTTGTCTTTTCTTTGAATTTCAATCTTTTTCTCTGTTCTTTTGGTTCTAGTTCCAAGTGGATAGAGTTATTGCTATTATTTTCTGGCATTTCTTTATTTAATTCAGAGGTCATTGTTTGGGTCAGAAAGGAAGTTTCCCTTAAGGGTTGCCATGTCTTTTCATCCCTATCCCCTTTTTCTTTTTCCACTATGATACTATTACTTGGATTGTTTGCCTGTTGCCATTGTCCCCCAGGGCAACTGACCTGAATGTTGGGGCACTTTGGGCAACACCGGTAATCTGAGGGTTCTCTCAGGTCCTCAACATTTATCCAATGTTCTCGGTCAATTGCTTGACCTATCGCTCCAGCATAGAGATCTTTTCTCTTCCCTCAGAACCATAGGGAGGTCTTTGGTCATACCGTTGATGCTCCATGGAAGGGTAACTATCCTTCTTAACATAGTAACTCAGGCATGGTTTAAAATTACTGTTACCTTCATTTCTGGGTCTCCACTCCGCTTGATTCTGGGCTGTATTTTCCTGGAATCTAGGAGGAGAGCAACGTTATTTTGAACATTTTGATTTGTAGGGGGGGTTAGATTAATTTCCCAGAGAATGTTTGATTAGGATTTCCCTGGGGAACGGTCCCCTGATTCTGAATTCCCCCTTGTTTTGGGGGAATGTATCCCACGATGGGCCTAGAACCCAGGTATCAGGGACTTATGTATGTACTATTGTCCGAAGAGTCAGTATTTTGGAACACTGGTTGGGTGTTGCTCGACTGCCGGTCATTCTGTTTGGTGGTAGGAGAAGTATTCTTCAAACCCCTGACTCCAGATCCAAAGGAGGGGCACTCTTGAAGATGATTTAGGAGTTTTGGGGTTCTTTTTGTTTTCTGCAGGCTTTTGGACTTCATAGATCGTAGTGGCTTGTGAAATCACCCATTCAAGACTTTGTGAATCTTCAAAGTCCCCCACTAGTTGGGTGACCATGGGCATCATTACGAGTCCGGCGGTAACCATGCCGGTTGCCACCGAACTCACAGTTTTGCTAGCACCTGACTTCCTGGTGCCACCAAGAGGTTACAAGTCTGGCGGCCCGGGAAGTCAGGCGCCGGTAAAATATAAGTGGGGGCTCGGAAGCACCGGCACCGTTGTTAACGGTACCGGCGCTTCCGTGAACAGCCTGCATACCGTGGCCGCTGCGCCCGGCAGGGTCAGACCTGTCAGGCTCAGCGGCCATGACAGGCAGACACATAGTTTGCCAGTCCGAAAACAGGGGTGCCGGTGAGCTTACTGGCACCCTTGCTTCTGGATCGGCAAACTTGTAATGAGGCCCCATGTATTTTTTGGAGTGCATGAAAAAATGTTGTGATGAACTCCCCACTGTTAGCATTTACGCGCTGAGAAGTCTGTGTGAATGCACGCTTCAACCTTTTGGAAAATTCAGCTTTACAGGACTCTTGCAGGTTTCTATGCATGGATACATGTTTTAAAATGGCTGCCTTATAAGTAGACCATTTCTGGTGATTTGTGTCCTCCAGCCCTGCAAAGAAGCTGGAAACTCAGGGGAGAACGTCCATTTGGTATTCTCCATGCTATTGAAATCACTCCTTATTCCAAATGAGGACATTGTTTGCTCAAACAACTCCAGATGTTCCCACACAGAATATTTCGCATTTTCATGATAGGGTGTCATAAAACGTTTGATGGCTTTGATTTGTTTGATAGGGTATTTGATTAAATTCTTTTGGGATCTGCTCTTTTTGTGACTCTGAACCTGTCATGCCACGGGACTCGAGACAGGTTTCAAGAATTCCACGATTCGCCAAGAGTCTTGCTAAACCTAATGTAGTACGGAAATACAGCAAAAGACTCCTGCGTTTCTGACCCGATTCATACAGAAGGGCTTGGAAGTTACCTTGGCAACGGTGGAAGCCGTTGACAAGGGGAGGGAGTAGGCGCTCAGGAAGCAAACACTAGTCACATGACTTGCTCTTCTTAAGCTGCGCCCTGTCCTAGGATCAGTGCTTCTGATTGAGCCTTTTTGGTATTCTGCTTCGATCTGTGTGTTTTTGTGATTTCTGCTAACATTTTTCGGACCTGCATTTGGATTTCCCTAGTCTGTCTTGGTACCTCGAACTTCTGGTTTTCCGACGTACGGCACTCGTCCCTGGACTCTCTACTTGCCTGCTCCTTGGTTCTGTCGCCGCCCGCTTGTGTTTTGATTCGGACTGGTATTTGGCTTGCTATTCTTGACCCCTTGTTTGTTGACGTCCATACGGATTTCAGGTTTTTCCTCGTTTGAGTTCCTTTCTTGTGTACTCACTTTTTGTTCCTTCCACGTATCTTGTACTGATAACTTTCTCAACCCTCGCTTCCTTGCGGGTTAGGAGTGTTTCAGCCTCAGCTGCGCCGCGGGATATTATCAGCCTCCGCTGCACCGCGGGATCCTGCCAGCCTCCGCTGCATCGTGGGAATAGGAGTTCTCAGCCTCAGCTGCACCGCGAGATTGTTTCAGCCTCCGCTGCTATGTGGGAGTGTTGTGTTTTCTATCTTGGCCACCCCGTAGGATTCGTTGAAGACCAAGACCCGGACTCAGCCTCAGCTGCACCGTGGGAGAGGTCTAGTGGAACTATTGCAGTACGGTAACTTGTGCTTCATTTTTGTTTACCTTTTGGTTCAGTGAAGTGGGTCACTACAAACTATACGGGTTAGATAGGAACTTTTCTCTCACGTTTTGCTATTCAAGGGATATTATTACCTCCTCATACTGTTTATCTAACATAGGGGTTTGGGCTATTATTTGTATCATTGATCTCTCAGTCTATTCTGTTCTCACGCAGTGGTTTCTGTTACAGGAATTTCCACGACTACTGACTAGAGTCCTTGTCCTAATAGTTCTGGGTCTTGCCACTAGCCTCACAGGTTAGTGTAATAGGTATCTTGCTCGAATTTTGTTATAATAATTCAGGTTATTAATTACTGTATCTTTCTTCACAGCCACGAGGTCTCCAAGGATTCCAGTCTTTAGATTAATCAATCTTTCTGTATGTTCCTTTGTACATTCAGAGAGGTATATTGATAGAAAGAATTCTTCCGCTACACTACGGGGTCAAGTTTGTGAGGAAGAATTCTGACAGAACCCAAGTCCACTGTCCCTCAGAATCAGAGCTACGGTTGGAACCCCATTCCCTATTGTCATCCAGCCCTACCTACTGTTCTGATTTCGGGAATGCCTTCTAGATGCACAGGACACAGGTTCCTCCCTTTTTTCCTTTCTCTGGGATTTCTCAGGGTTATTTTCCTAGAATCCCTTTTCGGAGGTTGAATAATATTGGGTTTCTTCCACTGAGGGCTGAAAATAAAAACAATCTATTCTCCTGGATGGCCTAGAAGCATCCTTTCATTCTCCTTTTAAAGAAGAGCCTTTTAAAAGGCCCTTCCGTGGCTGAAGCTTTTCTCTTTCCATGTCCACTAAGTTGGCCAAATTATTTCTTTGCAGGATAATTTTCTGCAGTTCCAGATCACTGAACCCCTCATGATATTTTTCTTTAGACCAGATGTATCTTCATTTCAACTCATGTACCCTCCTGACATGCTGAATGTGGCACCCTGCCCGCTTCTAGCTGGCAAAGGCGAGAAGTCATCTATATCAGATAAGGATGAATGCTCTCCTTCCTGGTCAGGCATTTTTGGAAGTGGGGATGTTATACCCCTCTCAACTCCTTGCTCTATAGAGGAGTCAGACACATTACGTCCCTTGCCCTGCCTATAGGAGGGTTTAGGTAGGTAGAATGTGGGCTTTGGTAAAAGGGATTGATTCCCCTATACAAAGTATTTACCTCTTGTGGTTCTCTGTTGGGTAATTGGATGGCCATTTTATAGCCCTCTAAATCCTGCTACAATTTTTCATTTTTTTCTATTTCAAGAATCAGTATCTGCTTGCACTGGACTAACTGCTCTCTCACGTCACACATGCTGGCCTGATTACCTTCCAGCGTTTTGCTCTGGGAAGTCAACAAGTCCTATTTATTTTGCAATTCCTTCTGTAAACATTAATTCTTGCGCTTGCAAGTTGGACTGATTCTAGACCTCTACTGACTTTTCTCTTGCAAGTCTAGCATTTCTTGTTCAACATATTATTTTAGTTTAACTGCCAATCCCCCTCTTTGTGTGTTTGACCTTTTATAGAACAGGAACCCCACATTTCTGAGGTGTGTATGATTTCCCCAATCTATTTGGTCAATGTATGAGATTGGACAGTGTTCCAAAAGTGACATCACAATAGACATACCCGTCTGCAGTCATTGGGCATATTAATGAAGGAGGCAGTCTGAGGGGAGTAACGTCTAAACCCAGTTTCCCTCCTATTTAATGTGATGTCATCTCAGGGATTTCTTACATTAAATATTGCCACATTCTTATATAATGAATTCTACACATATTACCACGTTACTCATTTGCTCACCAGATTCCTCTCTCTGGCACAAATTCATTGATGCAATTCCCATCATAATAGCATACATAATGACTGAGTTATAAATAATTCTATTTAACTTACTTCTCCATTCATATTCAAATATTTTACTATCTCAAAGGGACAGGCTCATCCCTGAGGACGCCATGACATATCACGCACGAGAATGCGCCAATTCTTTGCGACAAAATAAAAATTGCCCAATTTGCACACTGAAACTACCTTTAAGAAAAATATTTTTTTGTTAACTGAATAGAGGGGTTTTAGCACAACATTTCAACACCTACATGAGTTCTCTAAGAGGTTCGCTTCCAGATATATTGGTGATACAAACAATTCAATGTACATTTAAAGGGCATTTCCCTTTATACAAAAAAAATATTGCATTACAATTGCAGCTCTTCTGGCTAGACACAAAGACTAGGAACATGGTATTTATTTTCTGTTGAGTCAGGGTTGGAAATCTGCTCTTGTTGACTCAGGCCTGGCTCATATGGTATTCATGGCTCAGAGCCTGGCTGATAAAAGCCTTTGTAATTTGAATATCTATGATTTCAAAGTGTTACTTCTGTCTCCTCTTGAGAGGTTTCCAGACCTGTAGTCCTATCAAGTGTTAAATTCATTCATTCAGGAAGGCCTGCGAGATGGTGTTAATAGATTTGAACTGAGCAGGCCCATGGATTCATCAGAATTTAAATTATTTTTTAAAACTGTTCACCCCTAACATACAAACAGGGCAAGTAATAAAACTCCACACTTAAAACTTTATAGCGCAATCTGATTTGCTTTGCCTTTTTGCAGGATGATCATTCTCTGAAGTGGCCATGCTTGAAAGAGTTTATTAGCTTGGGAAGGGACATTATCTGTCCACCCATCCGGCATGCTGGGTGTTGGGGTCTTTGTGAGATTAAAGGAGTCAGAGATGTCAGAATTCAGTTCTAGTTCCATTTAAAGTTGGTTTCAGTCACAATTTCAGCTTTTACTGTACCTGTTTTCATAAAACATCACCGTTCATATTGCATTGGCCTATCAACCCCCTATCAACAGTCCATAGTCTCAAAATCTGTAGGTTTCCTAATCCTGACTCTTTATTTCTGTAAAATAACATGAACACAAACAGCAGCTGAAAATGTGAATACAGTTTTCTTTCTATAACTTGAAAAATGCATGTGTTTTTTCTCAAACTGTTTTGGGCGGGCCGCAGCCTACATGCTGTCTTTTAAGCTACCACTTTTATTCAATGGATATTTTTTAGCAGCATGATCCTAGTATCTAAAAGAGGAACTGGCAGAAAGAGAGCTAGCGCTAAGACTAGGAAAGGATAGGGGGTGTGTGGGCTGCAGGTAAAAGCAAGGTGAGGGTCGTCTGTCAAACTTCCCACAGTAAGATTACTAGGTTTGAAAGGATTGTTTGCTTTCACACTGCGCACTTTAGACACCAGAGTCACTGTAATTTTACACAATTTAATTGTATTTGAGACAGCCTGACACGTGGTTCGAGCTGGAGGGCTCTTATTCAAAGGCTGAAGGCAATGACAAAACCAAAAAGCAGAGTTGCACAATGGCACATGAATAGTGCATTGATGAACCATCAACCAAGGGGACACAATTGGTGGTTTGGGCAATACATTAGTGAACCACACAAGTATTTGGATAATCATAAAATAGTACTATGAGAATGTCAACAAATCATAACCCACATTGGAGCATGCGTCATAAAATTAAAACATTCCTGAATAAACGGTCATTGCATCAGTTTCCCATATATAAAGGATATTAGGCCATCACTATAGCATTGAAGAGTTGTCATGTAGCAGTAGATGCAATTTGACAGAGGAGGGAAATGAAAAGAGAAAAAGAAACAGGCGATGCCCAATTAACATCAGGACCTTGCTGGTTCAAACACGTGTATCTATATTGATGCTTAGAAGCCATATTATAAGTATACAATTCAGGGTAAAAATGTACCTTAGAGTAGTTGGTACGCGTGTATGAGGCTGGGTAGAAAAATAGAAAAATCGGGAAGTTGATAAGTGGGCTTGTAATGGCCAATTTATAATTACATAAGTTTCATGAAGATTAAATTGCTCAATTGAGCAATATCCACTTAGCAATTAGTGAATGTAAGGTATACGGTTCTGTATAAATTCCGTATAGGGCTCTACTGAAACAGTAATAATTATGGGTACTGTCACTTAAATTGGATTGCAAGATCATACTTTGAAATTACTAATTAATTTGAAAAAAGATCACATACCTATATTGTTCGCAGTTGCGTGATGAGGTCACTTATAAAAAGTGAATGGATATAATCTTCTATCCATTGTTAGGTGCGAACACGCATAGGTGAAGCCGAAAGGAGAAGCAAGGAAAAAGGTGCACTGAATGAATTGATCTAATGAGTCTAGACAGTCACGTGCGCATTGGAAGCCCCTAATAGAGTGGAGTAGGGACTGGCATGAAAGACCATCGCTTACCTGTGTTCCGCGTAAGTGCTTGTGAAGGAGCCGATCGCGGCTGGGACTTACTGCTATTTTTTTTTAAAAGTTTGGTTTTATTCACATTTTCTTAATATAACAAACGGGTTTATTGTGAGTACAAATTTAATACCTTCAGCAAACCCTTCAACCCAACCCCTTCCTCCCCCCATCCCCATCCCCCTGCCCCAACCCCGTCCCGCCCCCCCATAAATTGTTCAATCAAAACTTTAACCGCGGGAGTTTTCATATGACCTCTTCTTCTCGGAGCCTGGGAGCTGAGCAATACGTTTGCATCTGTGTGGCTGTATTTCGTCTGCTGTCCCCCAGGCCGTGGGTCGCACAATTCACCTTGGATACCACTCATTCCAGTTCCCTCCCTTCCCACACCTGAGTGTCCACGTGGCGTCAATGGGCGTCCCAACCCCATGCCTGATGGACACTGTACCAGTTCGCTTGAAAAGTGCCAGACTCATTATTGACCATCACCGTCAGTTTGTCCATGAGGAACATGTTCTTCCGTTTTTTTCAGCCAATCCGCCTTAGAGGGGGTCTCTGGGCTCTTCCATCTCTGCGCCAGGGCCACCCTACCCGCCCGCAACATTGTTTCCCACATTCTTGGGTACCTGTATATTTCCGCCTCCTCCGGGGGGAGGCCCAGCAGCATTGTCAACGGATTTTGTGGGAGTAGTTCTTCAATTACCTCCGCAATCCACCCCCTTATGCTTTCCCAAAACTTCTGAACCCTTGGGCAGTACCACCACCTGTGGCCCCTCGTTCCCACCTGGCCGCATCCCCTTGGGCATCTGGGTGGCACCCCTGGGAATATCTTTGAGAGTTTCACTGGGTCCCTATGCCACCCCTGCAGGATCTTGAAGTTGTGCTCAATGTCTGATGTGAATAGGTTCCCATGGAATGCTATTTTGAATATCCTGGACCATGTGTCCTCTGATGGGGCTTCCAGGTCATTCCAAAAGCCGCAAAATCCCCTCATCCCCTTTAAGTTCTCGGTGTTCAATATTTTGTACATCTTAGACACTGCCCCCTTCCTTGTCGCCGTGTCCAATAGTTTCTCAAATGGGGTTAGCCGTCTCCACAAATTCTGGCCCCATGACTGGTCGCAGAGAATGCCCTTTAGGCGCAGGTATTCGAAAACTGAGAGTGAACCTCGCCCAAGAGCCCCACTCATTTCCTCGTATTCGAGGAATTCGCCCTCTTTGAACATTTGCCCCCCATTCCATCCCCAAGTCTGACCAGGACTGAGCATTCCTGAACCCCCTGCTACCGAGATCGAGTGGGCGACCCCAGAGTGAGGACAGCGGGGAGGGCCATGAAGTGAGGTGCGCGGTCTGGGGCCCCTCTTTCCAGATGGCCCAGAGTACTCCCAAGGTTGGATGGGCCTTCAGTCTGCTTGGGATGGACCTGTGCGGCATCCACAGAAGACCACGTACGTTTAGAGGGTGGGCATCCATATCTTCTAGGTAGGACCAATAGGTGCCCACCCCGTCTTTCATATGTTCCAATAGCACGTGCAACTGGGCAGCCCGGTAATAGAGGAGAAAGTCCGGTAGCCCGAAACCCCCCTCTTCCCTGGGTAGAGTTAGAGTAGCTCTCCCTATCCTCGGGGTCCTCCCCTGCCATATGAACTCTCACACTGCCTTCTGTAGGTCCCGGAAGGTTTGGTCGGGAACCGCAGCCGGGAGAGCCGTGAAGAGGTACAGCAGTCTCGGCAGGATGTTCATTTTAACCGCCGTCATACGACCATACCAGGACAGGATCATCCCACCCCATCTCCTAAGGTCTGATGCAATCCCTGCCATTGCGGGGCCGGAGTTAGTTGGGGCCAGATTTGAAAGGTCTCTGGTGAGGAGAACACCCAAGTATCGAATGGAGTCTTTCCCCACTACAATCCCCTTATATCTGTCCAAGGGATCCAGCCTCGGTTCCCGGACCCTCATAGGGAGTAGAACTGACTTTGATGTATTTATTTTTAACCCCAAGAACTGCCCAAAGGCTGTCATCAAAGACAGGAGGGGGGGGAGCGAGGAGCCAGGCTCCACCAAGTATGCCAGGATGTCATCAGCGAACAGGGAGAGCTTAAACTCCACTTCACCTCTTTTAATCCCCTTGATATCAGGGTGGGCTCTCACTGCTATGGCTAGGGGTTCCATCGTTAGGACATATATCAAAGGGGAGAGTGGGCATCCCTGTCTTGTCCCCCGCGAGAGGGGGAATGGTTCCGACAACTCTCCGTTCACCTGTAGCCTTGCCGTTGGAGCTCTGTATAATGCTGACACCCAGTTCCTTATGTATACCCCAAAGCCCATTTTTTGGAGGAGGAGGTTCCATATATCTCCACTCGACCCTGTCAAAAGCTTTCTCAGAGTCTAGAGAAAGCAGGCTCGCCTTGAGATCTGACTCTTGGGCATAATGGATCAGGTCGATCGTCTTTCTGATATTGTCCGAACCTTGCCTACCCCCAAATAAATCCCACTTGATCTCCCATGTACCAGCCTTGACATTATCCCTTCCATTCGCCTGCCCACCACCTTGGCCAGAATCTTGACGTCTATATTAAGGAGTGATATCGGGCGGTAGGAGGAGCATTCCGTTGGATCTTTACCCTCTTTGGGCAGTACCACTATTATGGCCCTCATCATGGTTTCTGGTAGGATTCCCCCCTCTAACACCGCATTGAACACCCTCACCAGGTGTGGAGCAAGGGTGGACCGAAAACCTCTTGTAAAAGTACACTGAAAATCCATCCTCTCCGGGAGACGTCTACACCTTCATCCCTCTGATCGCCTGCTCCACCTCCTCTTCTGTCACTGGTCCCTCCAGACCTTCTGCCATTTCCCCTGTCAGGGCCGGAACCCGGATGGAGTTCAGGAACCCCTCAATCTGGGCGTCGTCCCCGTCATATTGCGACTAGTATAATTGTTCATAGTATCGGCGGAAGGCCGCACCTATGTTTGGAGTGTCATAATCCATCTACCCCTGTTCATTCCTCACTGCCTTCACCACCCTACTTCTCTGAACCTCCCTCAGCTTCCAGGCTAGAATCCTATCCGCTCTATCCCCCTTCTCGTAATATTTTTCTTTCACCAGTTGCAGACTCCTCTCAGTCTTGTGTAACAGGAGATCTTTCAACTGGAGTTTGTAGTCCTCCAAGGAGGCCATCTGCTCTCTTTCTAGGGGCTCCTCTGGGGGACCTCTCGGCTGGAGTTGGGCTATTTTTTGTCTCAAAGACCTCTCCTGGGCTTCCCTCTCCCTTTTTCTCTGGGCTCCCATCTTAATTAGGACTCCTCGCATAGTCGCCTTGAAGGCGTCCCACAGTGTGTGTGTGCCCACCTAGCCAGTATAATTTAGTTCAAAATATTCTGTTATGGCGTCTAACACCTCCTGCGCCAGGACTTCATTTTTCAAAAAGGAGTCGTTACATTTCCAGCGTCCTCTGCGGTCACCCCGCCAACACCCCGCTATAGTGACACGGACAAAGTCAAGGACTGGATCGACCTTGTGGCCAGAGACATTTGGACGTAGGGGCTCATCGACTAGGATGTAGTCTATTCGGGAGTACGATGCATGGATTGCGGAGTAGTATGTGAATGAGGGGATTCCAGTCCTGGGACTCGGAAATTTTGTCTACCAGGCCCAGTTCCTCGTTGACCTTCTGGAAAGTTCGTGCCATGGCTTTGTCCGCGACCCTAGTGAACTCGGGCCCCATGCGTTTCCTATCAGTGGCCGGGTCCAAGACCATATTGAAATCCCGTTAAATTGCAGTGGATTGATACTAGATCCTGTGCGCTATTCACCCGGCCTATTTCGTTATTATAATTGTCAGTTATATATCATCTAGCTGCGGGAGTCTCACAATCTGAGAATCCTCCACAAACGATTCTTCCTATAATGACAAAAATTATTAAATTGTTGTAAGACTGTCACTGCGCTTGAAACTAGTATTCATCAACCATAAAGCTATATTAGGCAACAAGTCATCGAATTAATCCATTCAAAACAATAAAGTCCACACATTGAAATCGATATGATGTTTTTTTCTTTTTTTATATAGTTGTCCGGTATTGCAACAATAGTATAGCCGGCATGTGTTTCGACCAATACGGTCGTCCTCAAGGCCTTATCCTTTATTTAAACTTGAAAATCTCATGTTCTGCTTTATATTCCAATCCTGAAAAAACGTTGCTTCTAATGCAGTCACAAGTATATTTTGGGTTCTATCCCAGTGCCCTGTTTACATGAGGGTCAATCCCTAGACCGGCATCCTAGCCCCATCAGGTTTCGACATATGTTGATATGGTGGACAGGTGTTCAAGTATTCTAATTTTTAGAGGCCGAATTGTACTGCCACATAGTGCTGTCCACATGTACAAATGATACAGTACACACAATATTTGGAATTGCAGTTAATAAAAGAGTTAATGTTGTGTGTTCCTAGATTGCCAAAGTCCACTTTGCTGGTTTCGAGAGCATAGCAACACATTGAAGAGCAACCACATTTGTGAAAGCCGTTACGTGGAGTTTGGCAAAGCCAGGTTGATGAAGGTTGTGGGTTAGACAGAAACGATGGGCTCAGTATGTTTTTTAGAGTTCCTGCTCTGTTGTAGATAAGGCTTGGAGCAGGGTCCAACCATGCCGAGAGATCTCTATCAAGGTGAAGTAAGTGCCAATGCTGTTTGAAAATTCAGTACATACTAGAACTATCTGCATTGAAGCGTGTGATAAATTTCAATTTGTTGGCCTGTGTTGTGTTTGTCCGTTTTATCGGCGTGAGGAAATCCACCCTTTTGATGCTTTTAACCGCTTGTTCTGCCTTTGTAACAGTATGGTAGTGATAGCCTCTGGCCAGGAATCTTTCGCGTGTTAAGTCACATTCTTTTTTAAAAGCAACATTATTCAAGCAGTTCCTCCTGGCCCTTATAAACTCTCCCTTCGGAATGTTTGGGATTACTGATTTTTTGTGACAACTAGTGGCGTGTAGTATTGCATTAACTGAAGTAGATTTACGAAATGTAATTAGGTCTAAGAAGTTAATGCAAGAATTGCTATATGTGTGTGTAAATTGTATCCCCCAATCACTAGTGTTGAGGTATGTCACAAATGCATTCAGACAATCCAATGTTCCCGTCCAGATCATGATCACATCATCTATATAGCGTTTCCATACATAGATAAATTGCGAGAAATTACTGGTGCACCAGTATGAACAACAATATGAAATCTGTGGTCAGTCATACCTATTTATAAATTTATTTATTTGGCCACCCATTCTCTGTCATTAGTCCAAACCTTTCCCAAGGTAACTTTGTCTATTTGCTCCCTATCCCCTGAACTCTTAAGCTGAAGTGTCTCCTTGGATCAGTATAACTGCGTGTAGTAGAATGTCTTCTATCAGAGAGCTGCCTTGTGCAACTCCATGGGGCACCTCAAGAGGGATCGAGTATGTATATCCACGTGTTAATATTCTACTGTGCATGCATGTTTTCTATGTGTTTCCCACCACTTTTGCTTTTCACTGATTTATTAGTGTCATTCAAGGGGGCGCATTTGATCCAGCATAAAACATGACAATGGGGGTTGGGTTGTGCCTAAGGAGGATGCCAGTCAGTGCCTGTGCATGCCATGTAAGGCTTGGAGATCCAAGATGTAGCTTCTGTTTGTCTTTTGGAATAGGTTTATTAGTTTGCTCAGAACATCCATTTGATGTAGTTGTGTTGTAATGAAGTAATGTAGCACCTCAATAAAGATGCATCATTTGTGGTAAACTCTTCTTTATTTTTGTAAAGAAGCAAACACTTATAGGTGGTGCAGGTAAGTGGATGCATTGCAGGAGCAAGAGATAGTGTTGTGGTGGCTCCTCTACAATGCCTATGCTCATACCGCCGTGAGTGTCATTGGGTCGAGTGATGCTGGCTTCTCTACGCCATGCCTGCTCATGCTGCTGTGCGTGTCATTGGGTCGAGTGATGCTGGCTTCTCTACACCGTGCCTGCTCATACTGCCATGAGTGTCATTGGGTCGAGTGATGCTAGCTTCTCTACACCGTGCCTGCTCATACTGCCGTGAGTGTCATTGGGTCGAGTGATGCTGGCTTCTCTACGCCATGCCTGCTCATGCTGCCGTGCGTGTCATTGAGTCGAGTGATGCTGGCTTCTTGTTAGGCAGAAACCTGTGCAGTTCCCTTAGGGACCACTGCAAAAAGTTTAAGACTACAGGAGTAAGCAGTAAACCCAATTGGTAGCAGTCTGCACCACCCAGATTTACCTGGTAGCTGTGGCTGAGCAGTCAGACCTCTCTCAAGAAGAGTTAGGCACTATACAGAGTATACACAATAGGGCAACATATACAGTAGCACAAGCAAACACTGACCAGAGCTTTGGTATAAAAGTATATAATTATTTATTTAAAAACACAATTGTAAAAATACACTGGCACTAATATGTCAAGCAAGTTCAAACACAGTCACTATAAGTATATACACATCCCTAGTTAATTAATCGACAAGTCTAGGTTAAGACACCACTTATTTAGCAAAACAGAGGTGAGCGCGTAACCGTAGATGGCACTCCAATAATTTGTTTAAAAAGGGAGAGAAAAGGCAGAATAGGAAAATAACACAGTACCAACACTTTTAAGAAACCACAGCAAGTCAAGAAAGGCAGGGTCTACTGTATAGCAAAAAGTTCATAGGCCAAGCCCACTCTTGGAGAGAGCAAGGCGGAATGTGCCCAAGATCACACAGTGGAAATGCACTCAAAGTCTTTGCAGAAAAGTCAAAAGAGGTTGGACAGTTCAGAAAGATAAAGTTAGCAGGTCCGAGGTCACCCCAGGATAGTGAGTCAAGGATTTATGGGACACCTTGGACAATCTGTTGCAAGGGAGACCAGGCGGGACACAGTACCTGAAATGGTGAGAAAGCTCCAGCGGGGGCAGTGTTTCCTGGCAGCGGGTGCAAGTTGGGGCTTCGTCCAGGGGAAGAGATGATCTCGACGTGGAGGAAAGCTGGAGGTCGTTGCACTGCCAGGGAAGAAACCAGCCGCAGAGTTTCCCGGTTAAAAAAAGGTACGACCCTTTTATTCGCGGTAGTGGTGAAGCGTGGCTATCTGGCCGCCGGAGTGCTTGGCACGGGCGATTCGACCACGAGACGATCCAGGAAGGCGAACTGGTTGGTCCCACCAGCTCTCTCCTGGAAGAAGATCTCCTCTGTCGTCGGGGAAGTGGTGAGTTCATACAGCAGGGCTCCACCGGTGGTGTCGTCGTTGTAGATGGCTCAGCTTCTCCCCTCTTCGGATTCTTTAGGTCCTGGGCGACTTCTGAAGTTCCTGTCCCCAAAGCCCTGCTTGTATGCAGCAAAACCCCCATTCCTCAGCCTAGCTGTCACTCAAACATGCTAAGTGGTGAGCCGGGCGGCTCACCACAGGGCCAATCACACAAGAGTGCGACTTGAGTTGCCAAGGCAACTCAGTCCAGGGTGCCTAATCCCCCTCCCACACATCCTGTTGACCCCAGACAGAGTGGCACCATTTGGAGGGCTTCTGTGGAGAAGCCCACCAAAAAGTGGAACAAAGGGCTCGACTTGGGTTAGAGTTTCAGAGGCGAACACAAATGCCATTTTAAAACCGAGTCCTGGCAAAAAAGACCCAACCAGGGAATAAACATTAAATAAATAACCTGGCAGTATCTTTAACATTGCACCAAAAAGTGGTGCGTTTAAAATGAAGGGGAAAATTCCATAGGAAATATTCTGGTGGAATATTTCGCGTGGTATCCACTGCCACCAGCCAGAAACTCGACAAGGGGGGACTGGACAGTGCCTCCTTGGAAAACAGACCCAGGGGCAATCGAATGACCCCTACCAGTACTCCCACAATATGATAGTTTGTACTGGTTCTGTTCCCAATTTGAGACTAGTAAAGCCAATGGTGACTTTACATGCCCTGGGAGACAGTAGTCAGGCCCAGGGTATGGAGTCTATGTTTGGGGGTCACTATGACACCCCTGTGTTACTGCACTGAGGGTGCTGTGTACCACACATACCAAAATCACATGAAGCCCTATGGAGTAAAAGACCCCATAGCCCATAAAACACATTACATAGCCAAAGGACATCCTCAAATCATGCCTAAGAGTGGGAGAAAAAAAGAGTCTCACTCTTAGCAGGAGAAAAAAATAAACCCCAAAAATCCAGCAAAGCTGCTGGGCGACTCACTAGGTTTGGGAAATTAGCCTTAACAGAGAATTCTCCCTAACACACGCCCCCCCAGACTAAGGGACAGGAGGATTTAATCCACTCCTGGATGAATCTCATACCTCGAGTCGATGACATACATACTAGAGAGACCATCAGCATTTTGGCGGTGACACCCTGACCTGTGCTCAATGGTGAAATCAAACCCTTGAAGGCAGATTGACCATCTCAATAGTTTTGGGTTTTCCCCCTTCATTTGCATCAACCATCTCAAGGGTTGGTGATCAGTCTGAATGACAAAAGTAGAACCATACAAGCATGGCCTAAACTTCTTCAGGGCCCACACAATGGCAAAACATTCTCTTTCAATTGTTGCCCACCTTGTCTCAGGATCCTTCAGCTTTCTACTGATGAAGCAAATGGGGTGCTCCCTACCTTCCCCTTCCAGTTGGCTAAGGACTGCACCTGTACCTACATTTGAAGCATCTGTCTATACAATGAAAGTTTGTTGGTAGTCAGGAGCTCTCAGTAATGGTGCTTGGCAAAGAGCTTTCTTCAGGTTTTCAACGGCCTGATTCCACTCCTCATTCCATCTGACCTTCTTGGGGAATTTTGGAGAGGAGATCACATTCAGTGGAGAAGCTATGGTCCATAGTTCTCAATGAAATTCCTGTAATACTCACCTGGGTTTGAGTAGTAGGTGTTGTCCAATTTTGCACAGCTTCAATCTTACTGAGCAAAGGCCTTATTTCTCCACCTCCTACCCCATGCCCAAGGTAGACCATCTTACTCTGCCCAATCTGGCATTTGCTTGCCTTTAGGGTCAGGTTGGCCTTCTCAAGAGCCTGCAAAACATGTCCTAAGTGGTTAACATGCTCTTCCCACGAGTGGCTGAACACTGCAATGTCATCCAAGTATGCCATGCAGAAGTCCTCCATCCCAGCTAAAACCTGATTCACCATCCTTTGGAATGTAGCAGGTGCATTTTTCAGTCAAAAGGCATAACCTTAAATTGGTATAAGCCAACTGGGGTAGAAAATGCAGTTTTTTCCCTGGCATGGTCTGTCAGGGCTATTTGCCAATAGCCTGACGTTAGATCAAATGTGCTGAGGAACCTGGCTGCACCAAGTCTATCCACCAACTCATCTGTTCTAGGCAAAGGGTGGGCATCCTTCTTGGTGACTGCATTAAGAGCTCTATAATCGACACAGAATCTCAATTCTTTGGATCCTGCCTTTGGTACTAACACAACTGGGCTAGACCATGGACTAGTAGAGGGCTCTATTACCCCGAGGTCAAGCATCTTGCTGACCTCCCCTTTTATGTGGGATCTTACATTTTTTGACATTCTGTATCCTCTGCCTTCAACTGCTAGACAGTCACCAGTGAGTATATCATGCTGGCCCCAAGGGGTCAAGCCTGGTGAAAGTGAGAACAGGGGGGCAAACTGATTTAACATAGATTTGCACTCATCTTGTTACTCAGGTGTCAGATTTGAAGAGAGATTCACTCCTTCAATCTTTTCATCCAAGGGTAAGCCTCTGAGGAGATCAGGGAGTGCTTCACTCTCTTCTTCATCTTCTGATGAAGCTAGAAGCAAAGCTCCTACTTCAGGCCTGGAGACATACGCATTTAGTTTGTTGGTGTGGAAGACTCTGGGAGCCTCCTTGGGATTGCCCAAGTCCATCAGATAGTTCACCTCTCCAAGTTTACCCACAACCTTGAAGGGTCCCATCCATTTATCTTGCAAGGCCCTCTGCCTTGTTGGGATCATAACTAGAACTAGCTGGTCTTAAGTGAACTCAACCATGTTAACTTTTTTTTTCATGCCAATGCTTGACCAAAGCTTGTCCAGCTTTCAGGTTATCACTAGCTTCTGCCATCATGTGTGACATTCTCCTCCGGAGACCTATCAGATAGTCAGTCACTCTGACTGGCTTGGGGGAAGGAGCACTCTCCAACCCCCCCTTATCAGGGTAAATGGACCTCTGACTGGATGGCCATAAAGAAGTTCAAAGGGAGAATAACCTACTCCCTCCTGAGGGACTTCTCTATAAGCAAAGAGAAGGCATGGCAGTAGAAGGTCCCACTTTCTTTTAAGGGGTTCTTCTAAAGCACCTATCGTGCTCTTCATGGTTCTATTGAACCTTTCTACCAACCCATTTGTCAGAGGGTGGTATGCGGTTGAGAACTTGTAACTAACTCCACAGGTTTTCCACATGGCTTTCATGGAGTGGGACATACAATTTGACCCCCTGTCAGAGATTACTTCCTTAGGAAACCCAACCCTGGTAAAAATACCAAGGAGGGCCTTAGCCACAGCCTGAGCTGTAACAGTCCTCATAGTAATTACCACAGGGAATCTAGTAGCATGGTCTACTACAACAAGGATAAACCTGTTGCCTGAGGAGGTTGGAGGATCAAGGGGACCAACTATGTCAATCCCTACCCTCTCAAATGGGACTCCAACTACTGGGAGAGGCACTAAAGGTGCCACATTCTTGGAACCAACCTTACCAGATGTTTGGCAGGTGTGGCAGCTCTTGCAAAACGTATCTACCTCAGCCCCCATTTTTGGCCAATAAAAGTAGAGTGAGAGCTTTTCCTTGGTCTTCTTGAAACTCAAGTGACCAGCCAAAGGAATCTCATGGGCTAGTTGCAAGAACTGTTGTCTGTTTTCTTGAGGTACTACAAGCCGCTGGTAGTCTCCAGGTGCAGACTCAGTCGGTTCACTGTAGAAGAGGCCATCTTCCCAGTGCAACCTATACTTCCCAGACTCTTGCCCATCTGCCTGAGAAACTGCCTGGTGGCAAAGACCTTCCAGAGTTGGACATTCTTTTTGTCCCTTACTGAAGTCTGCCCTGTTGGGTCCACCTTCTGCCAGTAAAGACTGCCGCTCAGGATGGTCAACAGGATCCAGGTCTCCAATAAGTTCTTGGCCTTCTACTAGCTCTTCTTCAGAGTCTAGTTCAACCACACAGGGTTGTACCTCCCTCCCAGCCTCAGCTGGAGTTACAGGTGTAACTTTGGACAACCTAGGGGAAGTCCTTGTTGGAAGCACTGGTGTGCTTGCTGCTGGCTTCTTCTTAGAAGTCTTGGGTTGCTCCTTTGCTTCTGTTGATTTTGAGACTGCAGTAAGTTGCTCCAGTGGAGAAGGAGTGATATCTTTCTTCATCATCTCCAGAGAAGAACCTCTCATGGTTTCTCTCTTGCAGGTCTGCTTAGCTCCTGTAACCTTTTACTAGGAGGTCTGGGGGTGTGTGACACTACTCCAAGAGTTTTCAGGTCATTTCCCAACAGAACCCTTCCTGGTACCTCACATTGTACACTGACAGGTATCCTCACAGTCGGTTTATAGTCATAATGTCGACAACAAAAATGTCGACAGTCAAAATGTCGAAAAAAAAAAAGTCGACTTTTTTTCAATGCATTTTTTTTTTCAATGGGGGGGTTCCCCCCCAACCCCCCTTTTTTAATTTTTTTTAAATTTTTCCCTTTTTCTAACTCCCGAACCCCTAAAATAAATATATAATTAAAAAAAACGAAAGTCGACATTTTTTTTTCGACATTTTTTTGTCGACATTTTTGTCTGTCGACATTTTTTTTTCGATATTATGACTGTCCACCCTCACAGTCATATCAGTGCACTGGATGCGAACTGGTAATTGGGGAAGCATCTGCACAGGCCCTCCAGCTAACTTGGTGAGGCGTTTGGGTGCCTTAGCAATATCCTCTGCCTTGAAAAATGATTCATCCACCACAGTTATGCTGGCCCCAGTGTCCCTAATGGCAGGAGTCTCCTGACCATTCACCTGGACAATGTCCTTATAATACTCTTTAGTATTATATGGGATAGAATTATACACATCTAAATTCTGTTGTTCCCACAACCCCAGGGACACTAAAGAAACACTGCTGAGACTATAATGGGATCATCAGCCAGTAGTAGAAAGTTTCCACTGGCCATCTGTACTTCCTCCTCTGGAGCGAAGGCTAAGGAGACAGTGTGGACCCCTGAAGGTTTACCCTTACATCTGGGATCCTCTTTCACATGGTCAGTTGAGCTACAAACATAGCATTTACCAAATGCTTTTTGGAATGGTGGCTTGTTCTGACCTCCTTCTGGTTTGGCACCAGAAGGTACACTAGCCTGATTTGGTTTCCCTTGTGGCTTACCCTTATTGTTTTGTTTGGGGCCCTCTTTGGGATTGGAATTATTAGAAATCTCTTTGGAGTCCTTTTTTGTCTGTTTCCCCTAATCCTTTTTCTGAGTTGCCCCAGAGTCCTTGTGAGTAGCCCTGTTGGCAACTCACAAGTCAGCAGCCTTAGCTAGTTTTCTGGAATCTAATTCCTTTGAATCAGCCAAGTGCTGTCTGAGCTCAGGGGAGCAGGCATCATAAATTGACTCCAACATCACAAGATTCTTCATTCCCTCATAAGCGTTCACCCTGTAACCCTTAATCCATCCCTCTAAGTTCTTCAAACTTTCACTCACCCAGATAGCCCAAGGGGTACCATCATGCTTTTTGAGGGTCCTAAACCTCTTAAGGTACTGGGGAGGGGTCTTCCCAAATCTAGCTATTAATGCTAGCTTCACACATTCACAATCCTTCTTATCCACCTCCCCCAATTCCATTACCACATCAGATGCAACAGGGGGGAGCCTAGAGAACAACCAGGGAAGTAACTCATTCCCTGAGATGTCCTGGAGCCCATGATTATACTCAAACATAGCCAACCAATCCAACACATCCAATTTAGGCTCATACATACCCACAATCTCTTTAGGCATCCGGGTCTTTTGGGACTGGTACTCCTAGAGGATCCGGAGAGAGAAGCATTTTCAACAGACAATTTCTTCATCTCTAGCTCATGCTTGAGCTCCATTTCTCTGAGCCTTAGTTCTTGGTGCCGTTGCTCTGTTTGAGCATTAAGTCTTTTAATCTCCAATTCAAGTTTCATTTTCTCTAGTTTCATACATTGAAGACTAAGTGTGGGACCTGGCAAAGGTCCAGTAGGTACAGCTGGTAGAGCAGACAGAGGTCCAGGGGGGACAGTTACAACAGCCTCGCCCTCCTCTTCGGACTCTGCCCCAAGATTATCAATACTTTGATCAATATCAATGTCATCACTGTTATCTACATTTTCTGGGGGAGTGGATTCCTCTGAACCATCACCCAGACTTTGGTTTGCTAACAATCTTTCTATTAGCTCCATTTTCTTGCCTTTAGTCAGGAGATTCTTATGCTTACAGAGAATTCTTAAACAATCAGTAGTTTTTGTAGCAAGGGACTCTTGACTATAACTTTCCGTAGTTTTTTTGATAACACATTTTATTACATTTTGTGCAAACGTACAACAACATACAAACCACAACCATAAAAGTATGCATACAGGTGGTAGAGCAGTTCGAGAGGACATTCTGGGATCAGTCTCAAAATAGGCAACCATGGGGACACACATACTACAAAGCGCATAAACAGTAAGGACCACAGATCATTATGATGATTGATGTTACGCAAGCCACCCCTAGAAATTGCTACAAGTACACATAGTTTCGCAGACGTGCTCTACAGTGCCCCGAGTCCACCTTACAGCAGATTTATAACGTCTGTTCCCATTTTCCCCATATCTTATCTGCCTTGCTCGGGCATCCTCTAGCTTGGTAGACTCGGCGTTCCATAACGATGGCAGTATCCACGTCCGATATCCAATGATCATACTTCGGGGTGTTTTCTGAGCCCCACAACTGCGCAATGTTCCTTTTGGCAATTCCCGTGGCGGTCGAGACCAGGAGTTTTTCAAAGCGTGATAGATCCACTGTGTCATCAATGCCCAGTAGAAGGAGTTTAGGTTCTGTCGGGATTGGGCGACATATGACCTTGGAAAGTCTTGCGCTACATTTATGCCAGAAGCGTTGTATACGTGGACACTGTCAGAGAATGTGGTAGAAGGATCCCTCTTCTTGCCTGCAACGCAGGCATCTGGGGTCGGATGCTGTGCCCCAATTATACAGGGCTATTCGGGGATAATATATCCTATGAAGTATTTTGAGTTGAACAAGTCTAATTCGAGCCAAGATTGCACAGTCTCTAGGATACATCAGCGTCGCAATCCAGTCTTCAGGTTCTATGGGACCGATGTCATTTTCCCATTTCGCTTTCAGAGAGAGAAGTTCCTTCGTGGCAAATGAGGAGATAGCATTGTACATGGTGGACGTGACCTTATTGGTTATACTGTCAATAACAATATTCCTTTCTATAGGTGTGCATTCCGTGATATCTGTCAGCTAGGCCCTATGCAGAGTGATTGCGTGCTGTAGCTGCCCATAGTGGTAGTGCTCAGACACAGGGAGGTTGTGTGCTGCAACAAGCTCGGGAAACTGCATCAATCGATCGTCCATGATTATTTGGTGAATTAGGTGTATCCCGGCTATAGCCCAATTTGGCCACTTTGGGAGATTGCTTAACTTTGGGAGATGCGCATTGTTCCATATGGGTTGTACTGGGGTAACTGTGTTATCCCATTCTAGGTATTTGTGTACTTCTTTCCATATCAGGGTTGTGTGTGCTACTATCGTGTTTTCAGATGAGCGAGACTGTCTGCAAAAGAGACTTTCAATCGGGGACATGTCATGTCTCGCAGCTAGTTCAGCTCTTATATGAGGAATTGTCGGGTCACCATGCAATATGTCGTTGACTGTTGTCATCTGTGTCACCCAGTAGTAGATCTGTATGTTCGGGAGTCCTATTCCCCCTTCCCAGATTGAACGATGGAGGGTTTTGAGTGCAATTCTCTGGCGTTTCCCACCCCACAAGAGTGTACGTGTTGTGCCGTCTATTCTACGAAACTCTGCTGTGGGGATATGGAGAGGGGCGTTCTGGAGGACATATAGGAATCGGGGTAAGGTCATCATTTTGATAAGTGCCGCCCGGCCTAGCAGAGTCAGTGGTAATGTATGCCAGTGGGCCCCTACTTGTTCGTATCTTTTAACAAGTGGGTGCAGATTTTGTTTTACGTAACTGTCTAGGCCATTGGTGATTTGGATGCCCAGGTAGCGAAATTGTGTATTTTCGACCATATATGGGGAACCTGACGCTGGTATGGAGTCTACCCCTTTTACCGGAAACAGCACAGATTTGGACCAGTTTACTTTAAGTCTGCTAAAGGTACCATATTCCATTAGAATTTGAGTGACTACAGAGCAGGATGTCGCTGGGTTGCCCAGGTATACTAGCAGATCGTCTGCATAGAGGGATACTCTATCTTCCCAGTTTGGTGCCCATCTGAAGCCAGACCACGTAGTAGCATTCCGCAATAGGACTGCCAATGGTTCTATAATCAGCGCAAATACCATCGCCGAGAGTGGGCAGCCTTGTCTGGTTCCCTTCCCTAAGCGGAAGGTGCGGGATGACCACCCATTTACTTTAACCTCTGCTACTGGCTTGTTATATAGGAGTTGTACCCACTTTATGAATGATTCCCCAAATTGCATCCTGCGCATTATGGCTCATAATGCTTCCCAGTGGACCGAGTCGAACGATTTTCCGAAGTCCACGGCCAGTAGAGCTAGTGATTGATGCAGGGCCGGTGCCCTCTCCAGCGCCAGGTGCAGCCTGCGAATGTTCATTCTGGTCGACCTTTGGGGCATGAAGCCGCATTGGTCCGGATGTATCAATGACGTGATGACTACTTGTAATCTATTGGCTAATATTTTGGCTTCACTATTAATGAGAGATATGGGACGATAGGAGGTGCATTCCTCTGGGGGTTTATCTTTTTTGGGTATTACTATAATGGTGGCTTTGCGGAGGACTGGTGGAAGCTCGCCTATATTTAGGGAATGTTCAAACATGTTGAGTAAGTGAACTGGGATATCTAGGTGGTTAAGCTTTTTCCAGATGTCCAGTGGGAACCCGTTCGGGCCTGGGGTCTTGCCTGCTTGGAGTTGTGCGATGGCGGTCGATATTTCATCAGTAGTTATTTTGTTGTCTAGAGCAGAGGCTTGCTCTGTGGTGAGTGTTGGAAGAACAATATTGGTTAATATGGCGCAGTCTATGACATTGGCGGGGGGTTTATAAAGATTCTCATAAAATTCAGCGAACCGGTCAGCAATCGCAGCATCGGTATGAATTAGATTTGTACTCAGAGATCTAATGCATTTCACCTTCTGTTGGCCTTCGTCACGTTTTTCAAGCCACGCAAGCATTTTGCCTGCTTTATCTCCTGTTTCGTATATGCGTGCCTTCATCGCCGCATGTGCTTTTTGGCCGCAATCTAGGGATAGGTTATGCAGTTTCTTCTGTGCCTGTATTAAAGCTCTATTCGTCTCCGGGGTGTCGCTGGCAATGTGTTCCAGCTCTTTGGACATGACTTCACTTTCGATGTCGATAATTTTCTCACGGTGCTCCTTCTTCTTGTGGGATGTCCATGATATGATCTCTCTGCGTAAAACCGGTTTGTACGCATCCCACAGTGTGCTGGGATTATTCACTGAGTCTGCATTGAGCTCGAAGTAGTTGGCGGTGGCTGTCTCCAACAGTTCTTGAAATTCCGGGAAGCCCAAATAGAAGGAGTTCAGCTTCCACGAAGGGGGAGGTCGTGGTCTCTCCGTCTCTAGCTCAAGCAGCATTGGAGAATGGTCGGAGATTCCGCGTGGGAGGAAGGATGTATTGCTTATTTTATGACTGATTTGGTGTGGTAAGAAGAAGTAATCTATCCTTGACATTGAGGCATGGGCCCCTGACTGGAAGGAGTGCTGCCTGGTCTCAGCATGAAGGGCCCTCAACGCATCACATAGGCTGAATGCAGATGCAAAGGAAGCCAATTTGGTCATGATGGACGGGTTCCTGGCTCTCAGGTGTGTACGGTCGAGGGTATTATCCATGACCTCGTTGAAGTCTCCCCCTAACACCCAGGTATCTGCAGGGTTAGCTGCGAGGATGGGGGTAATTTTGTTTAGTAGTTCGTTGAGGAGAGTTGGCGGGGAATATATGGCCAAAGAGTGCTAGTGTTTGGTTCCATAGAGTTGCCTGGATGTGTATGTATCGACCACCTCTATTTTGGATAGTATGCGTGATCACCAGCGGAAGCCTTTTGTGAATTAGGATAAGCACACCTCTCGCACCCATGGAAAATCCGGCATGTACGGTAGTGCGGTAATTTGACCTTTGGAAGAATTTGCATACGTTTCCAGCTAGATGTGTTTCGGTTAGAAAGACTATCTGGGGAATATCTATTTAGTTATTGCAGAACCAGTCGCCTCTTGATGCTGGTAGCCAGCCCGTTCACATTCCAGGCCAGTAATTTAAGCTTGCTTTGGGTTGCGGCGTCTCAACTGCCATTGATAACTCGGAGTTTACCTTCGCAGATATGCGCCCCTGGTTGCGCACGCTGCAAGTCCGTCCCTTTAGTTCCACTCGGCGTGCAGATAATGTCCATGTATGCGAAACATTGAACAAATACAAAAGAACTCCCCCCTCCCTATACTCCATCCCCAACTGAGGCATCTGTCGTCCCAGTGTTAACTTCTTAACAATTTAACTGAATCTACATCTGATTGCCCCGAGTCAGTCCTACTCTGGAGTGCCCGTGTGCCAGGTGGTATGGCGCGTAGAGTGCCTCAGGGCAGGCAAGCGGGTCTCTCTTAGGTCCGGGGGGGGGGGGGGAACCTGCTATTTGGGTGACCACCAGCCATTATTGCTTTGATTTCTTCGCTTGCAAAATGGGGCATAGCTCATATGCAATGCTTTAGTAGTGATCTGGATGACTGATGTAGTTTCTTTGTTTTTAGGCCTCAGCCTGCTGTGGGTTCTCATTCAGTTGTTGATGTTGTGCATCTAGATCAGGAGGTCGCTCAGGATGCGGTCTGTTCCGTTCTCCTCTCCCTCTTCCCGCGGTGCTCCAATCGCCGTCTACGTGCCTTTCAGCCCAGCTCCACGCTTCCTTAGGATCAGTGAAATGCACCGTTGTATTTTTGTGAAATATTTTGAGTTGGGCGGGGAAGATCAGGCCGTATTTAACACCCATTGATTGCAGCCGTTTCTTGAGGGGATCGAAAGATTGGCGTGCCTTCTGCACTTCTCTGGTGAAGTTGGGGAAGAAAGCAATTCTTGATCCATTGTATGTAATGGCTCCTTTGGATCTCGCTAATTGCAGTATTGTGTCTCTATCCCTATAATTTAGGAACCTTGCGATGACTGTACGTGGCGGTGCCCCTGGTACCATCTTGCCAGTAGGAATGCGATGGGCTCGCTCAATGGAGAAAAACTTAGAGAAGGACTGTGAATCGTATATGTCCGCGAGCCAACCCTCAAGGAATAGTTCCATGCAATCTCCTTCTGCTTTTTCTGGGAGACCAAGTATGCGGACACTGTTGCACCTTGATCTACCCTCACTTTCATCTGCTCTAGATTCCAGGGGCTTTATGCGAGCCGCCATGCTGGACATCTGTCGATTCACCCCACGGAGATTTGTCTTCGGTTTCCGAAATCCTCATCTCAACCTCTCCGGTACATGAGGTCAATTTCTGCAAGTCATGCCTTAGCAAGGATACATCTCCACCAATGCTGTCCATTTTCTTTTCCACGGAGGTCCTTGAACTGGCGATGGCGCTCATGATGTCTCTGAGGGAGAAGTTCTCGTCCATGCAGTCTATCGTGCGGCAACGGTCGTTCCGGGGAGCATAGGCGTAGACACGTACTGCTCAATCCTGCTTTGCGTGGAGATCTTCCGGGGTTTATCTTTCCCCATTATTGGTGATCTGGCAGGGTGACCACGAAGGTCTAGGACGTTTCTGGAGGGAGATGCCTGATGGGCTAGGGATACAGGAGTTATTGGAGGAAGGGGGAGATTTCCGGGACTGCCCTCCTCGTATCTTTATGGTCGTGAGCCTTGATAGATGCTTCTTTAGTGGGTCTATGCAGCTCCGGGAGAGGAAATTCTCTAGGCTGTAGGCCCCCGTCTGGATTCGAGTGGAGGAGAAGCAGCCCACTAATGGATCTTGATCTGGCGTGGGTACCGGATTCCGTGCACCGTCTTTGTATAGGTGGTACACCTGATGTAGCACGTAGTAATGTATAAATGTGCTCAGGGCCCGTTCAGGGGTATCGGTGGGATATGCCGGGTTGGGCTGAGTATAGTATCGGCAGCAGTTCACCAAAGACAGAGGGGGAGGGGGGTCACAACCAGTGCACACGCAGGGCGCAGTGTGTTGATTACAAGTCTATCTGGTGTAGTTGGATCTGGGAAGAGTTGTCCGCTATGACTTATAATCTTCGCGTACCACTGTAGTTCCCCACCAGGGCTTGGAGCTGTGCTTGGGTTATATTGCACGTGCGCCTGTAGGCGGATAGCCAGGCGCAGTACAATCTGTCCGCTCGTAGTACAGACTGTGCCTCTATGGAGTTAGAAGATGTTGCAATGGAGGTTAGGCACCCATCTCTCGCTCCCCCCACTCCTTACCGCCACTCCGATGCCGCCACCAACCTCCAGGGTGCTGAAGCGGGCCGCCCCGAGGGCGCACCAGGCGCCGGTGTCACACGAAGCACTCGCGTCGCTGCTTCCGCTCCCAATGAACCACCGTCCCCGCCCGAGGCAGGCGTTGGTACGGCTCCGACACTGGGAAGAAGGAGGGAGAGCCCTCCGCGTATCCGCAGTCGTGGATGGGCTATGGGAAGCCTGTGGTCCTTCGCAGGGACACTCCAGCCCAGCGCTTCTACACGCGGGCGCACAGCTGGAAGGTAGGATCCCACGTCTCTGGGGGGATCGGCGGGCGGGAAGTGGGAAGCGCAGAGCCGGGCTCCGCTCGGCCACTGCCCAGGAGGAAACGTTGCAGAGGTCTGCTCGCTCTCTTCCGTGTGTGTCCTTAGAGGCAGCACAGTCGCTCCCCCTCCTCCGGAGCGCCTCCGATCCTCAGGCTGGGCTCGTCAGCGGCGTATACTATCCGCCGCCTATCCACAGTATGCGGCGGCCATCTTGCTGGCTGTTTGGCGCTCGGAGCTACCGCCTGGAAGCTCACAAAAGTATGTTTCTGGGCACCGATTTTCCTCGGGAACAGACGGGAATGTGCCGTGTCGGTTCCCGTTTCGAACAGGCAGTTCAGGTGCACATTTGGTAGCAAAAAGAAGCAGGATGTTGACAGGATTTGGCTGGCGGCACGGGAGCAGTGCGGGCTCACGTCTCCATCGGCCGCCTGCTGGCCACCATAACTTTCCATAGTTGACAGGTTAGAAAATAAACTTTTTAGTGCTAAGCTTTGTGGTTAGTTGCACTAAGGTATCTAAAAGCACACTAAAATGTATACTCAATACAAATCCCACCGCTGTACACCAGTGTTAGGCAGAAACGTGTGCAGTTCCCTTAGGGACCACTGCAAAAAGTTTAAGACTGCAGGAGTAAGCAGTAAACCCAATTGGTAGCAGTCTGCACCACCCAGATTTACCTGGTAACTGTGGCTGAGCAGTCAGACCTCTCTCAAGAAGAGTTAGGCAGTATATAGAGTATACACAATAGGGCAAAATATACAGTAGCACAAGCAAACACTGACCAGAGCTTTGGTATAAAAGTATATAATTATTTATTTAAAAACACAATTGTAAAAATACACTGGCACTAATATGTCAAGCAAGTTCAAACACAGTCACTATAAATATATACACCTCCCTAGTTAATTATTCGACAAGTCTAGGTTAAGACACCACTTATTTAGCAAAACAGAGGTGAGCGTGTAACCGTAGATGGCATTCCAATAATTTGTTTAAAAAGGGAGAGAAAAGGCAGAATAGGAAAAAAACACAGTACCAACACTTTTAAGAAACCACAGCAAGTCAAGAAAGGCAGGGTCTACTGTATAGCAAAAAGTTCATAGGCCAGGCCCACTCTTGGAGAGCAAGGCGGAATGTGCCCAAGATCACCCAGTGGAAATGCACTCAAAGTCTGTGCAGAAAAGTCAAAAGAGGTTGGATCAGTTCAGAAAGGTAAAGTTAGCAGGTCCGAGGTCACCCCAGGATAGAGTCAAGGATTTACGGGACACCTTGGACAATCTGTTGCAAGGGAGACCAGGCGGGACACAGTACCTGAAATGGTGAGAAAGCTCCAGCAGGGGCAGTTGTTCCTGGCAGCGGGTGCAAGTCGGGGCTTCGTCCAGGGGAAGAGAGGATCTCGACATGGAGGAAAGCTGGAGGTCATTGCACTGCCAGGGAAAAAAACAGCCGCAGAGTTTCCCGGTTAAAAAGGTACGACCCTTTTATTCGCGGTAGTGGTGAAGCGTGGCTATCCGGCCGCCGGGGTGCTTGGCACGGGCGATTTAACCACGAGATGATCCAGGAAGGCGAAAAAGGCGAACTGGTTGGTCCCACCAGCTCAAAGGGAAGAAGACTCTCCTGGAAGAAGATCTCCTCTGTCGTCGGGGAAGTGGTGAGTTCGTACAGCAGGGCTCCACTGGTGGTGTCGTCGTTGTAGATGGCTCAGTTTCTCCCCTCTTTGGATTCTTTAGGTCCTGTGGCGACTTCTGAAGTTCCAGTCCCCAAAGCCCTGCTTTTATGCAGCAAAACCCCCATTCATCAGCCTAGCTGTGACTCAAACATGCTAAGTGGTGAGCCGGGCGACTCACCACTGGGCCAGTCACACAAGAGTGCGACTTGAGTTGCCAAGACAACTCAATCCAGGGTGCCTAATCCCCCTCCCACACATCCTGTTGACCCCAGACAGAGTGGCACCATTTGGAGGGCTTCTGTGGAGAAGCCCGCCAAAAAGTGGAACAAAAGGCTCGACTTGGGTTAGAGTTTCAGAGGCGAACACAAACGCCATTTTAAAACCGAGTCCTGGCAAAAAGACCCAACCGGGGAATAAACATTAAATAAATAACCTGGCGGTATCTTTAACATTGCAACAAAAAGCGTTTAAAATGAAGGTGAAAATTCCATGGTATCCACTGCCACCAGCCATAAACTCGACAAGGGGGGACTGGACAGTGCCCCCTTGGAAAACAGACCCAGGGGCAATCGAATTACCCCTACCAGTACGCCCACAATATGATGTTTTGTACTGGTTCTGTTCCCAATTTGAGAGTAGTAAAGCCAATGGTGACTTTACATGCCCGGGGAGACAGTAGTCAGTCCCAGGGTATGGAGTCTATGTTTGGGGGTCACTATGACACCCCTGTTACTGCACTGAGGGTGCTGTGTAACACAAATAACAAAAACACATGAAGCCCTATGTAGTAAAAGACCCCATAGCCCATAAAACACATTACATAGTCAAAGGACATCCTCAAATCATGCCTAAGAGTGGGAGAAAAAGAGTCTCACTCTTAGCAGGAGAAAAAAATAAACCCCAAAAATCCAGAAAAACTGCTGGGGGACTCACTAGGTTTGGGAAATTAGCCTTAACAGAGAATTCTTCCTAACACTTCTCTACGCCGTGCCTGCTCATACTGCCGTCAGTGTCATTGGGTGGAGTGATGCTGGCTTCTCTACGCCGTGCCTGCTCATACTGCCGTGCGTGTCATTGGGTTAAGTGATGCTGGCTTCTCTACGCCGTGCCTGCTCATACTGCCATGAGTGTCATTGGGTGGAGTGATGCTGGCTTCTCTACGCTGTGCCAGCACATACTGCTGTGAGTGTCATTGGGTCAAGTGATGCTGGCTTCTCTACACCGTGCCTGCTCATACTGCCCTGTCATTGGGTCGAGTGATGCTGGCTTCTCTACACCGTGCCTACTCATACTGCCGTGTCATTGGGTCGAGTGATTCAGGCTTTTCTACACCGTGCCTGCTCATGTTGCTGTGCGTGTCATTGGGTTGCAGCATGGACCAGGAGAGAAAAGGAATGGTGCAAGGTAATGGCTAGTCTTCTTGGCGTCTGCAATCCACTGGCCTCTCTCTCTGGGCTATGACCCTCTTTTGACCTTGCAGGGCTGAATATTTGGAGCCTTCCCCAAAGTTTAGGGAGCTACAGACCTGGCCAGCCCTGTTATAGTTACTGTAAGCTCTTAGTGGGCCAGATAGGTTCTGGTTCATCAGGATTATGTGTGCTATCACATCCCTGGTTTGAGGGTTGACTTAACCTGTCTTTTATTTCCCGAGACCAAATGGCAAGCGACTAGCAGTCAGTTTTACCAGACACCTCAATTTTCTTACCAGGTAAAGAGGAAGGGAGGCTAAACATCATCACCTTGGGAGGGGGTAGTGAGGAGGAAAGGCAGTTTGACAGAAGTGAAAGCTTTCCCCTTGTTTCTCAATGAATCTGCAGTGCAGCTTTGTTTCTTGCTCAAGGCAGGTCATTTTTATAAGATTGTTTTACCCCTGTCACACCCAAACGTCCTGTTGCTCTTTGCCTACCTTGTTTACATACATGTCAATGGGAAGGTGACGCAGTGATTAGGCTTCTATGTATTTGAGGTTCAGCCAGGGACCTACATGCTTTCTCAATTGATTTCTTAGCATGTCTCATTATTTGCCGGACTTGTGATTGGGAAAGGGTTATTCCCTCTTTGACCCGGACCAGCAATCTCTGGTCTGTGCAAACAAGGCCACACCGGTGTGCATTGGCACCATTTTACACATAGGCAATTGATGGGAAGTTACACTGGCAAATGCAATCCCTGGACATCTTTCTTGATCCTTTGGAAAACTGGTTCCAAATAGCTGAGTGAGGTTCATGTTGTTTAACCGTAGTGTATAAGGAAGTTGATCAGTACCTGCTGAAAGACTGTAGGCGGACTGCTAGAAGACACAAACTCTCACTAGAAAGAGAAACATGCAGAAGAGCATAGAGGTGTTGTGTTGCCCGGTGCACTGCTAAGCCGATACAAATCACACAGTAGAGTGAGCAGGAAAGGAGACAAAGGTGTGCAACATTAGTGACTGGCTGGAATGGGTGCTTGGGGTTGGAGTTGCCTGCCTGTCTAACAGTAGCCTGATCACGCAGGTTTTTAATACTTTCAGGACTGATCCCCTGCACTCATGGGCTTGGTCTTTAATCCAAAATCATGCATTGAGGTAGCTATTCATGACTTCAGTTTTCCCACTGAATCTCACCAAGAGAGGATGGTATTGGTAGTCAGCAGGACACCCCTGGAGCTGAACTTGGGTTGATACAACTAAGGATGTTGCCAACTAACACATTAACAACAAATACTTACATAGAGACACTACAGCCTTCTGTCAAAGTGAATTTCATGTGTACATGTGGGAATGAGGGTCGCTACACACACAAGGTCGCAAAGGCAAGTCTTCTTTATTTAGGGGACCATGCCGGGTCAACACCGCCTGCTGCGTCTCCTCTTGCTAAACTGCTTCCCCTTTCTCACTCTCCCCAATCTTCCAGGTTCCAAGCTTACTTCAGTTTGGAACCTGACATCAGATACCACCTCCAAACTACCCCCGAGGAAAAGCAATCAACAACAGGAATTATGAACAATACATGTAAGGGAAGCTACCGCAGTAACATTTGAATATTACAAAACAATAAGCACTATAATGTCAACACTCGCTAATCAAACAGGAACGATAAACTCAAGTAAAACTATAAAGTTAACAACTGTTCTTGAAGAACTATACAATTGAGCATACTTTAGGCTATTACATTTTTTTTTACATTTGTAGAGCGCACAAAGCCCACGGGTATCCAGGCGCTATTGACTTGGCCAGTTATTTACAAGGTAGTACCGGCATGATAAACATACTGCGTGCTTGGATTGACAATTCTTGAGGTGATAATCATCTGATGAGGTTAGTTGAACAGAAATGTTTTTAAAGCTCTCTGGAAAGCCCAGTACTACTGGTCTGCTCACAAGGAAGGTGCAAGAAGGCTCCATTGCTTGGCTGCAACGGCGGGGAAGCTGGCACCTCCAGCTTTGAACCGTATGAATATGGGCTGGGTGACTCGGTGGGAGTAGGCTGCCCTGGTGGGTTTGCGGTAGGATGCTTTGCTGAATTTTTGGGAAGGATAAGGGGGGTCATCTTTGGACAAGCATTTGTCTGTGAAAGAGAGGATTTTGAAGCAAATTCATTCACAAACCGGAAGCCAGTGGGCTTTTTTTTTGCTTCAGAGATGTGCTCAATTTCGGGGATATTTAAGGGTGCTCTGAGTGCGTTGTTTTGAATAATCTGTTATTTCTGAATGTTGTTGTTCGTAGTACTTGACAAAAGGGCGTTGCAGTAGTCGAGCCGAGAGCCTACAGTTGCTTATGCTATGGTAAGGCAGCTCTCACGGGATAGGAAGGGCCTGGCAACTTGGTAGTGTAGACAGCAGAGGAGGCAATAGCACTGACACGTCGTGAGAGAGAGAGGGTAGTGTCAATGTATACTCCAAGTGTTTTCGCAAATGGAGAGACCCTGATCGGGATACCGTCAATGTTAAAGGTGTAGTATTGGGGGTAAAGCGTTTTGATTACTGTAGGAGGCCACGAGGAGGATCTCGCTCTTCAGACAGACGATGAGTGGCCATCCATGATTGGATGGTAGAATACAGAAAATTGAGGCTTACAGCATCTGTAGAGTAGTTGCCAGTGAGTGGGAGCAGGATCTATGTGTCATCTGCATAGTTTGTGTAGGTAACACCAATAGAGTCTAGAAGGGCAAATAATGGAAGCGTGAATATGTTGTACACGGTTGGCGATACACTGGATCCTTGCGGCACTACGCAGGTAATGGGTGCTGGGGGGCACTGGAATTCTATGAGAAGACTCAAATGGATCTGTTACCTAGGAATGGGGTGATCGAGGCTGTGGCCTCGCGTGAGAAGTTAGCTGTGGAGGAAAGGTACCAGCCTAGAATTTCGTGGTCTACTAGGTCGAATGCAACTGATAGGTCAAGGAGTAGCAGCATGGCAGGCTTACCTTTATCTCTGATTTCATCATTCTGGATCTTCAGATCCATAAGTACAGATTCTGTCCCATGACAAAGGGGCAACCCTGACTGGTGTAAGCCTACTATTTGGTTAGCTTCTAGATATTTTTGGATTTGCAGATGGGCTGCTCTGTCTAGAACTTTCAACAAGAAGGGCACTGTAGTGATGGGGTGATGGTTGGTTGGGATAGCAGGGTTTATAAGAGGGAGCACCCACGCTTCCTTGAGGTTAGTAGGGACTGTGCCTGTGGCGAAGGATGCAGTGATGAAAAAGGTGATGAGGGGTACTAGCATGTCAGCACAGTCTTTAATAAGGCTTGCCGGACAGGTATCCTCCTTACATTGGGAAGGTTTAAGGCCTTTTAGGAGAGTGGTAACTTCGTCTTCTGTGGTGTCTGTGAAGTAGAACATGGAGAGGTCATTAGGACTGAAGGTGGGAGGGGGTGTGGTCGTTAGCGGTGTTAGCAGGGGTTCGCACAGGGATAGCCTAAAGTCTATTTTTTTGTGCAGGGTGTCTATTTTGTTCAGCATGGCATTTTGGATGTTCAAGCACCATGGGCCTCATTACGAGTTTGGAGGTAGCCATGCCCTTAATAAGGGCATGGCTAACCCCAAACTCAGGTCCGGGTTCCCTGAATGGGGAAATACCCAGCCATTCCGACCTTGGAGTATTTCCCCATTCAGGGAACCCGGACCATCCCCATTCCCATTTGAGCCCCCATAGGGCTCAATGGGAATGGGGAGCATGCTAACAACGGGCCCGTTAATGACAGGCCTGTTGTTAGCATGCTGGGCTGCTCGCGGGACCTGCTAAGGACGTCTGGTAAAACCAGGCGTCCTGAGCGGGTCCCGCGAGCGGACCTCGTAATGGGGAGGTAAGGGGTTAACGGCTCCAGCACCATTACTGGCGTTGTTAACCCCTTACCGCCCCCCTCGTAATGGGGCCCCATGTCTCATCTCTGGTTATAATAGCTAGGGGGGTGGTGGGTATTTCCTGTTCCCCGAGAATGTTGAAGATCTTCCTGGTGTAGGATTTGGCCTTGTCAATGCAGTCATTATAAGATGTGGTTTTCACAGAGAGGATGGCTTTTTTGTAGTATTTTGCTGCTGCAGTGAACAGTAATTTCTTGGAAGTGGAAGGTTCTTTCTTCAAACTCGATCCAGCTATGCGTTTTTTGGCTCGGAGTGTTTGGAGTCCAGGGGTGAACCAGGAGTTTCTGTGAGCGGATGGCTTGAGTTTGCGAGGTTTGAAAGGTGCCATGGTGTGAACTGCTACTGTTAGTGTTAAGGTATACAGGGCAGCAAGTAAATTAGGGTCTTTGGCAAAAGGGGGTGGGGGTATTAGTCTGGCGATTATGGGAGTAAAGTGTTCCTTAGTGAGGTTTCTGGTGCTACGGGTGAGCGAGGAGGGTAGTGAACAGTAACTGGTGTATTTCGTCCTTTTGGCGGAATGGAGAACTGCAACATGTGATCCGACCATGGGCAGGGCCTGTTGGAGTGCATGGATACTTGACAGACAGTTAAGGTCCGCAATCCAATCTAGTGTGCGCCCTTTGTTATGAGTGGGGCCACTGATGCTTTGGTGGAAGCAGAGTGCGCTCAGTGAGTTAGAAAGTGAGGTAGCTGCAAGGTCTTCAAGGTTATTGTAACCCAGGAGGATCGATTTGGAAAAGGGCTTAATGTAGGTCCCCAAAGTGTAACAGAGATTCTCCTCAAATGAGAGAGCTCGGCCTGGAGGGCAGTAAATAGTGTGGAGAATGATGGTGTCAGAGTGGGACAATTTGACAGATAGGATGTCACAATTATCTAGCGGGGGAGAGTTTGGTTTTCTGATGGGCAGTGTGTCCTTAACTATGAGTGCTACACCTCCACCTCTGGCATTTAATCTGTCCGAGTGTAGCATTGTGTAGCCTGATGGGATGGCTAGCGATACGGCAGGGCCAGATGCAGCCATGTTTCTGAGGTTGCTAAGTTGTCAAGGTTTAGTCTGGTGATGAAGTTGTTGATGTCCAGAGCATGTGCAGAGATGCACCTTGCATTGATCAGGGTGCTATTCAGTGGCGGGAGGGCATGAGGCCAGGCTGCTGACCAGGAGTGATTTTTGCTAGGTCTCTATGCTGTGTGGTGGGCTTAGAGGGTCTAAGGTTCTGTGGGTGGCAGTCTGCTTGTGAGTGGGCCTGTGGGAGGCAGTGCACCCATCACCTAGGGGGTAGTTTCTGTTGGCCGTTAGTTGGATTGACATGCATCGATTGTGGGAACAGCTAGGTGCAACCAGTTTGCGTGGAGCCTATAGATCGGAGCCGGGCTGGGAGTTCTGGTGTAGCCTAGTGGTGAAGATGATGCTCGAAGAGGGAAGGGTGGTTTTAGTGGTGGGAGAGCGGATGCTGAATAGTTGTGTACTGCAAGCGTTTTGCTAGGACGGGGAAAGTCATGTGGCAGATGCATTTTTTGGGAAGTTGCTGGGGGGCAGTAGATTAGTTCTGTGTGAGAAGGCTAGGTGTGGAGTATGAAGGGCATGATGTATGTGAGGTGGGAGAGTGCAAGCACGTATGTGTGCGTCTAAGCAACCCTGTGCAGGGGGAGGTCGTAGGTGGTTTGGTTCTGGAAAGTGTGGGTGGTAAAGGACTAGGTGAGGCAGGCCAAATTTGTATGTGACTTGGTTTCATTTTATTGGTTAGGGAGGGTGGGTGAATCCTAAGCTGCTTGGGTGGTAGCATGAGTAGGATATGGCTGGGAGTGGGTTGTGGTGCAATGGGTGATAGTGGGGAAGTGGCGCTGGTGGATGGGGTCTGTAATGTGACCAGCTTGCTGTGCGGGTATGTTTGTATAGTGGTGGGCAATGGGGCCCATGCAATGTTTGTATAGTGGTGGGCAATGGGGCCCATGCAGGCAGTTCAGGCTGTCTGATGAGGGTCAGGAGCGTGGCGTCAGGCAGTGGGGGCGGGCTGTGATGCACGCCTTTGCCCATTGGTGGTGTGGTACAACAGGCAGCAGGATATGAGGAAGGTGGTGTGGTGTGAGCCTTGGTGTGGATGGGGCAGTATGGTACTAGAATAGGGCCGGTGTATGCAGAGGTAAGAGCGGAGGGCCATACCAGTAGGCTTAGCATATCCGGGGCTGGAGGAAACAGTTCCCATAATGGAGGGCGAGCGAGTTGGGAAGGCAGCGTGGCGGGGGTGACTGTGTTTGTAGGTTACGTGAGTGGAGGGAGGAAGTAAGTGGCTAGGGGCAGGGTAATACAAGCAGAGCAGAACAGTTTACAGACAAATGTCGGGCGCAAGAGCTTACCGGGCATGTGATGGAGCCTCAGAGAATGGTCCCTGCGAGAGTTCAACCTCATGGTAGAGCAAGGAGTTGGCATCCCAGCGTCCTCCCGGTCCGACAGGCATGGTCCTTGAGTGAGGTCCTTTGGTGAGTGCCGGCATCGCCTTCCAGCTAGCGTCCGGCCAGGATGTTGCAGGAGGAGCAATTTCATTGGGTAATGCAGCCATAGACTCTACGGTTCGGGCAAAAGTGTCACGGCAATCAACCCCAGCAGAGGGCTTTACAATGGCGGCCATTTCTGAGTGGCTTGTCTGCTCCTTGAGATCATTCATGCCCAGATGGTCGGGCTCATTGCCTGGAGATGAGGGAGCCGGGTACCAATGCAGGGGCTGTTCTACTTCTTCCTCCTCTTCATTCATGAGATCATGCATGAAGGACTATAATTGGGCATGCTAGAGGCTATTAACATTCATGAAATAATACATGATCAACATCATTCCTTAATGTAATTCTTAAACTTAACAGGATTTCTACTAACTAGTCTATGGGCCTCATTCCGAGTATGGCGGTAAGGGATAGCGGCCACCGGTAACGAGACCGGTGGCGGTGATCCCTTACCGCCATACTCCGAGTTCCCTTTGCGCCCTCGCCCTTAACGCCTGCTTTGAGCAGGTGTTAAAGTCGAGGGCGCAAAGGGGCCTCCAGGGGCCTCCAAGCCAATAACGGTGACAGTAATGAACGGTCACCGTTATTTGCATCTTCCCCATTCCTATTGAGCCCTATGGGGGCTCATTTGGGAATGGGGAAGAGCCTTGGTGAATGGGGAATTACCGCCCCACCAAGGCGCTGCCGGTCCGGGTACGGCGTCAACCAAGGCGTTAATAGCGCCATTGGTTAGCGCCGTACTCGGAATGAGGCCCTATGTCTCATAACTCTCCTTTTATTTATTTCCCACACACCCATCACCACACCCCCATGCTCATTATGAACATCACCATACATCACTGCACTCCCATAAAAAATCACCATACACATCCAGAAGTGTTGTCTCCCTATCCAAATTCCTCCATACTCCACTTATTTCTAAAAACACCACCTTATCCATATTCCATATGGAACAATCTTCTAACCTTACAGCATTGGATAAAACATCTAAAACCCGCTTGGGCTCAGAATACTTTGACCTTTCCTTCACAATATGTATACCTTTATTGATCCTTGCCTACGACTCTGTAGACAACTTCATCTTGGTACAATTTGCCTTGCTCAACCTCTTATCATAATCTTCCTTATTTTTCATCCAGGCTTGACACAACCTGTCTTTAACTTGGTTCATTAAACTCCAATTTCCTAAGCACTCCCGCTCCTTCCTCCTTTGGAGCAGTTTATTCACCCAACTAGGGCTGAGGCATGTGTTAACTTCTCTTCCTTGCATCAACTGAAAGGATGAATAACCTGTAACTTCATTTGGTGGCACACTGGTATTCCACAACAACTTCTTCAACACCTCTCTCACATTCATGCCATTCTCACAGCTTGTTCATTTGCCCCAACAATGACTCTATTAAACCATTCCATGAGCCCGAGGGATTGCAGGTGGTAAAACAACATACACTTTCCACTTTATTCCTCGTTTCCTAGCACACTCTGCCATCTCAGCACTCTTAAATTGGGAGCCATGGTCACTTCACATCTTGGTAAAATAACCTCCTTGTTTAAACACCTGCTCAATGAAACTCATGATTTCATTACTAGATGCTTGCCTCACCAACTTAAAGGGATGGTTTGCCCAGATTTTTTTCTTTCCAAAAAAGATAGGCAACATTAAAAAAAATCGATTGGCAATTTTTTTTTCCAAGTCCCTATGTAACATTTTGAGCAAATCAAGCTCAAAGAAAGCACATGGGGCATCCATTTTGTGAAATGGATGCCTGCCGCTGTGCTCGCTTTGGCTTTTGCGGCACTAATGAAGGAAAAGCCAGCCAGCTGTAGTAAACAAAAGCTACCACTGGGTGGCTTTTCCTTCAGTGGTGCTGTACTCGGAGGACGGGGACCGGAGACTACAGGCAGAAAAGCTGCAGCTGCATCTCGGTAAGTGCTATTTTTTAAATAAAAATAAACACTAGCTGCGGTTTTATTTTCTAAGTTTTCCAGGCTGGAGGAACCCGGAAAACTTAGAAATAAAACCGCAGCTTTAAAAACATTGTATTTATGTTTGCGGTAGCTTTTGAAGCGACCGCAAACATAAATACAACGTTATTGTGTTTGAAAACGCTGCGGTTTTTCTTTCTAAGTTTCTCAGGCTCCTCCGGCTCTGAGGAGCCTGAGAAACTCAGAAAGAAAAACCGCAGCGTTTTCAAACACAACCGTGTTGTGTTTCTGCCTGCCGTGGCTATCACTTTGGGTCTCCGGTGCTCCCCCAGGAGAGCACCGGAGACCCAAAGTGAAAGCCAAGGCAGGCAGAAACACAACACGGTTGTGTTTACATGCTGCAGTGTTTCTGCCTACAGCTGATTTCCCATTTGGGGCTCTAGGGCTCCCCAATAACTTTGTATTTATGTTTGTGGTCTCTTCAAAAGCTACCGCAAACATAAATACAACGTATTTAAAGCTGCGGTTTTATTGCTCCTCCAGCCTGGAAAACTTAGAAAATAAAACCGCAGCTAGTGCTTATTTAAAAAAAAAAATATATAGCACTTACCGAGATGCAGCTGCAGCTTTTCTGCCTGTAGCCTCCGGTCCGCGTCCTCCGAGTCCCGGCACCAATGAAGGAAAAGCCACCCAGTGGTAGCTTTTGTTCACTACAGCTGGCTGGCTTTTCCTTAATTAGTGCCGCAAAAGCCAAAGCCAGCACAGGCGGGCATCCATTTCACAAAATGGATGCGCCCAAGTGCTTGCTTTTGCAAATTTTGAGCTTGAATTGCTCAAAACTTTACATAGGGAATTGGGAAAAAAATGGCAATCGTTTTTTTTAATATTACCTATCTATTTTTGAAATAAAATTTTTTGGGTGAACCATCCCTTTAATTCCTGTCCACTTTGAAAAATAATCCATCATTACTACCATAAGCTTTATCTCACTCTAAAGGTTATGATATTGTCCCAATATGTCTATCCCTAAAAGTGCCCACATTCTTGTGGCATTATAGGCATCTTTTCTTGTTTGTGTTGTTTTGACATGGCCAACACCCCCTTATCTTCCTTTCCACTATCACATCAATTCCAGAACACCAATACTTTTCTTGTAATTCCCTCTTTGTGCCAGTCATCCCTAGATGACCCTAATTAATTAGTATTCCGCTAACACACTGTGCTGCGACTAACACTTGTCCTCTCAAAAGCAACCTTCTTTTATCGACAACTGCTCTTTCACCTCCCAGAATGCATTATACTCCTCCTTTATGTCCTTCTACAAAGCTCACCAATTCTGTGTCCATTTCATAACCTCTATCAACATGCAATCCCAATCTAAAACCTCTTCCGATTCATCCGTTACAATCATTGCATGTTGATCGATGAATGTGTCAGCTATACATATCACTACCTCCTCCTGCTTCTTTCAGCGCCCTCCAGGTCCACCTGTTTTCAATGGTAATCTGCAAGTTTACTCAGCACCCCAGTGACATATTCTACTTGGAAATCAAATTCTTGCATACACAATCTAGCAATTGTAGGTGTCGCCCTCATCATTCGTTCCACTGTCAGCACCTCTATATTATCCATGCGCACCATGAAATGATGCCCTCACATCTCCTAAAACACTCTATGCCCCACAAACACGCCAACAGTTCTTGTTCAATCACTGAATATCTACTTTAAAAATCCCTCACCTCTTGATGCATGACAAATACCTCTGTCTTTGTTTCACCTCAGTTGAGATAACACTGCCCCTAGACCTTTCACACTGGTATCAAAAGTAAACACTAATTCTTTGTCCACATTGAACCCCTATGTTTTTTACTTTGCAGATCCCCTATTCTTTCCCGACCTCTCCCATACACTGCTCACGCCAGCTAAATTCTGCTTCCTTTTTAACAAGTTCCTGATTGGTTGACTTTTCTCTGCAACATCTTTTATAAACTTGTTGTAAAGCTCCACTGTCCCTAAAATGCACATACTTCATCTTTATTTGTTATAATAGGTGCCTCCTTTATGGCCCTAATTGTGTCCTCCCGTGGTTTATAGCCTGTACCACTAATCACATGGTCAAGATATTCTACCTCTTTTGTCCTCAATTTGCACTTGCTTGCTTCTAATAGTCAGACCTTTATTTCTTAACCTACTTAATACAGCTGCTTATTGTGTTCCATTACATCTCTCCCATATACCTAAATGTTATCCTGGTAGACCAAGGTACCTGGTATCCCTTCAAGCATGTGACTCATGACCCGTTGGAAGACCACTGATGCCAATCCGAACATCATTCTGCAGTCTCGGAACAGCCCAAATGGCTTAATAAATGACTTAAGTGACAAACTCTCCTCTGTTAGCTGTATCTGGTGGCAAGCAGCAAAAAGGTCCAGCGACATAAACAACTTGCCATCATTAATACAGTTCCGAATTTTCGTTATCATAGGCATCAGGTATCTATCAACTATGATATTCTTATTCAGAGTCTGCACCCTCAAGTCTACACATACCATGATCTTCCCATCCTTCTTCTTTGCAACCTCAGACTAATCCAATCTCCTGACTCTATATGTTCTATTATCCCCTCTTCTATCAGTCGCCCTAACTCTTTTTTCACATAATTTCTGATCAATATGGGAATATGAAGTAGTTTGCGACTACTTGGTTCTACTCCAATAATCAATATTAGTTTATGCATATACTTTTCAAACAACCAATCTTCTTTGTGAACACTTCCCGAAACGCTCCTCTTCGGTGCTGTTTCCTTTTACAAACATGACATGCTCTACTTAGCTCAGGTCTAGGCGAATTCCTAAGGCACCCTGTTACGGCCAACCCCGGACTTTCACTACTTTCTTTGCCACACACGTATTCACCACAGCCACCCTGCCCTTGTACTCCAGCACCGCCTGGAACATTCCTATCATGTTGATCTTCAATCCTTTAAAACCTCCAGGGTCTCTAATGCCTTACATTTGATGGCTTTCCTTCAACCTTCCTTCCTGCAATCTGCAATCAATCTGCTTTCCGTTATGATCGAGTACAGTGAGCAACCGCCCACCATTACTTTAAATGGAAAATCATCAACACACATCATACAACTGGCCGTCAGCACGGTGATAACTCGTCTCCATCAGAACTGTCTTCTTCTTCTTCTTGTTCACATGACAGTCTCCTTTTACTATGTCATGTGGCCGCAAAATACCCTTTCAAGCCACAGTTTGTGCATCTCTGATTCAATGCGCAACACATTTTTGAGTTCGCAAAATGATCCAGCTTCCCTCACCAAAACATTTGTTCTTCTCATATTCGGCATGCGTTGAATATCTTCTCTTCTTCCCCTTGCCTTCACTCTCTTTCAAAACTACCCTCTATGTAGTCCCTGTTTTATTCTTCTTCACCACCACGCTCACTTGACCAATTTCCTTTTTTCTGGCTGCTTTTGTACTCTCTGCTTTTTTCTTCTCCTTGACGGTTTTTGAGTATAGTTGTGTTGTACTTTCTTTGCTACGGCTATATCACCCTCCAGTGTGGGATTCCTACACACCCACAACCTCTCCTGTGTGACTAGATTATTGGTGTGGATTATGATCTGATCTTTGATATATTTGTCAGTACCCATCTGTGATGAATCTGATGGAAGCTGCGAAGGACACTGGAACTGACAAGCAAAGTCAGTGAGCCCGGGAAGTGGGGTTGGGAGGCCGAAGAGCAGCGTCACGTTCACCGGGGGAGAACCGAAAGACGCCACAGAAAGCCGGCGAGTCCTCAGGAGGGAAGCTGGGACATCAGGGCACTTTGGCAACCTTACCAAAGTCACCACAGAAAGCCGGTGAGTCCTCAGCTGGAAAATTGGGACACCGGAGCACCATGGCAACCTTATCAAGGACAAATAAAGATAAAGGAAGTGCATAAAAGGGAATATGAGACCCAATGTTCAAAAAGGGGAAATAACGGAATGAATGCAAGATTTATACAAGTTTGCAAGTGTGTCAAGTAAAACACATGAGAAAGCCCTGGCAGGAGAGTATACCATGCTAAGTCAAGTTGGTTAGTGTATAAAGCGAATCACATGCAGAAGTTCTGGTAGGAGAAGGCACCAGGCAAAGCCAAGACTGCGAGAAAAGGTTACAACGAAGTGAAGAAGAAACCTGGAAGGGGAGTACACCAGGTATCTTTGAAATTGGGATTCACAGCCCAGTTGCTTTATTTACAAGTTGTTTCTGTTGATCAGAGAATTCCAAGGAAAACTCATACCCTTAGGAGTTTAAAGTATCTTGAAGAGAAAAACGTAGGGAAGGGAGCAATCCCTTGGAGCTTTGAACTTTATCCATTGGTCACTTTTGTGTTGGAGTTATGCCTTTCCTTTTGAACTTGAACATTTGTGCACTCTGAAGGCCAAAGACATTACCCTTTTCACCTTAGAGTTACTTTTAGAATGGCCAGAATAGTATTTCGGATACAACACATTTTTTGCTTTGGACATTTTGACATCAGACAGACCCGTAGTTTTGAGTGAGGTAGGGAAACACCTACTAGACTAGGGACAGTGAGGCATTTTCCAACCCCCTTTTATTTTGAATAAATGTTTATAGCCAAAATGATGAGCTCTCCGAGTCCATGTCTCATTCATGGCTCCTCGCACACCCAAACATTGAAATCACATGAAGCAGCTAAGTTCCACAATGCACTCACATATTCCTCCACCATTTTATTTTATTCCTGCTTATTTTATTCCTGCCTTCGAGTATAAAAATAAATCCTGTTAACGGCTATGTTCATTTTCTGGGTATAATAATTATCCAGTTGCTTAAGTGTCTTCTCATACACATTCATACCTCCTCCACATTGATCCTCTGTAATTGGAGGAATCTCTCTATACTTCTTCTGTCCTTCAGGGCCCAAGGCATGCAACAATTTTATTTTTCTCAGGACTGAGGTCTTCGTGGTCCACCGCATTTAGCAAATTGCATCAATATTGCTTCCAATGGTTCCAGGGTATTGTCGGTACATCTGCATTAGGTAGGAAAGCTTCTGGTGGGTGCACTGTGAGTGGCAACCTAGCAACTTGCTACTGTCACCTCAATGTATGTCTCTTGTGTGCAAAGTTATTTATAGCCTTAAGCTTCCAATGGAATTATGCCAATGTTTAACACGTATCGTTTAGGCAATACTCTTCTAAGATGGCTGCCATGTTGTCCAACCTTAGTTTGAGGCCTCTCACATAGAATGGCTGCCCCGTTGCATAGGCAGAGAGATGCCTTTGTCTAATTCTTGTAACAATCCTACTGCCTGCTCGCACTTCCTCCAATTTGTGCGGTGCCCAGCGTTGCGCACACTCATGCTCATCTTCCATTCTCTCCTCCTTGCCTATACGAAGGAACTGCTGCACTGGCACCATGGAACTCTGGTTAGCTCCACTGACACCGCAGATGTTTGTCCACGAGTGCTTCACGCCAATTGCTGAGATTATGCACTTGTGTTGGATCGCTGCAGAGTCCCTCACATCGGGTCCGTTTCCGTTGCAAAATGTGGGAATGAGGGTCGCTACACACACAAGGTTGCAAAGGTGGGACTTCTTTTTTTAAGGGATCCTGCCAGATCAACGCCGCCGGGTGCTGCTTCTGTGCTCACTCAACCGCCTCCCTGAACTCACTCCCCCCAAACTTCCAGGTTCCAAGCTGAAAGCAGCTTGTAACCTAGCATCAGATACCATGAGATACCACAGTAGACTCAGAACAGGATTGCATAGTGCAAGTCAGCTGTGTTTGGAAGGGTTCCCAGACCAATGCCAGTAGTTAGGATTTCATACAGAACCTGCCATCACTCTTCAGTTTTGTTTAAGTTACCCCAATTTAGACGGGAATACCCTGACGTGGGCCCAGGGCGTGCTGTGCCCAGAGATCCAAGTTACACCTTACTGGTGATGCCCAATGAGGCTGAAGTATGTCTGTTTTGATGTGACCTAGCAGTTTGGACTCAGCTAAACATTTTGGGGTGGGTCCAAGCCTGATTTGCATACACTAGTCCTGTTCTATAATGTCATGGCATGATGTAAACGGATGGGTTAGAGGGTGGCCCTCAGAGCAAAGCGATACAATGGTTATGCTTACTTCAAACATAAGGCCAATATTAGAATAAGAGTTTGAAATCACTAGTGGGTACACACTTTTTGGAATCTAGATATAACATAGCACAGTTGAAATGTGTGATACTCGAACAGGTGTTACTGGGTGACAGGGTGGGTGACCTTCATAGGAAACTATTACAAAGGGAGATGGCCTGGAGCGAACAGTTAGATTATATCGCCCCCATTGGGATGAATTGTGATTGGGATTTGATGTGCTTTGTCTAGACTGTGCGCTGGATTTACCCAAGAAGAATATAGCAATAATTCAAAAGGTTGTTTGACAGACTACCTTTATGTTGTGTGGCTGTTTGCCCGTTGACAGATCGCTGTATGCCAAAATATGCACTGTACCAATTATAACTTGTGAGATTTGATCTTCTCTTAAAATGGACATTCCCCCGTTAAAAGAATGTTATTAGACCTAAAATGTTTACATCAGAATTTTGGGTGACAGAATTGAGTCATGATGTTATTTTCAAGACGAGAATGCATTCTGTGGCAATTCGCTCTGCAACAACACCCAAAGCAAGAAGGTCGCCGTCCCGGTTACGCACGCCGTGTGAGCAGGCGGGGCGTTGCCATGACAGCTGAAGTTATTTACATTGACTTGGGGCACCCGACCGGCATCCCCGTCTGCTGCCCCACGGTCCGTGTATCTGAAGGAGCCCAGAGTCAGTAAGTGTATTCAATGTTCACTCATCTCATAAATAAGGGAATGCGACTTGACCATGTTCACATAGCCGGTGAGCAACGCGAATGTTGCTGAGTTTGCGTACCTGGCAGCAGCGTAAGCGGGCTAGCGTTTGCTTGCACTAATGCATGTCCTGCACTAAAATCTATTGCGTTTTACATGTTCACTCTCTTTATTTGGTAGAGAGGTAGAAGTTCCCTTTAAGGAATTCTGAATGCGCAAGATCACCTGGCAGGCTCTTCATTGAACTAGGCTGGGTGAGTGCAATACCCCTTTTTGAACTCACGTGTCAGAACAAGGGTAGTTACTGGCCGTGTTCATGGAAACGTGTAGCCAACTTTGTTTTATATTGTGTTTGTAGGTTGAATTTTCCTCGAGTATTTTTAGAATCAATCGAGGTCAGTCTTCATTACATTTTTATGTTATGGTGAAATCCGATGCTTTGGGAGTAATAGCGATGCAATACTATAATTTATCAATTATTATTTATTGAAGGTGAATTAATGAACATTGTGGAAATAAAGGATGAAGGACAACTCAAAGTCCTGAAGATGGATATGATTTATTCGAAACGCGTTGGCTATTGCAAATGCTGTGTTTGAGTTGACTGTATAGAAATAACAAGTAATTCATCTAAAGGTTCAGTGCAGTAGTACTTTTCTTTGGATTTGTGAAGATAATTTAATTATTCTATTATATAATATGAATGTATTGCCTGGAAACGGGATACGTTGGGACATATGAAATTAATGATATGTTGATTTATGAATGACTGTTATTGAAAACTGAAATTGACTTCAACATATATTTAACAAATTTAGAGAGCGAGACTTAGTCTGGTTTGAGTCCGAGTGGGTTACCTGTTGGTAAAAACAGGCTGTTGTATATATTATAAGAAAATGAAATGGGGTGGTTTGACGCCGATTTTCACATTCTGCGACCTGACTCTCGTAACGCTATTAATTGTGTCACACTTGGCAGGAGAGAGAGGTACTCACCCCCACCTCTACAGAGAAATAATGTTGTGTTGGAACTCTCCTTCGTACAAATGCGCCAGCTTGGGTCATAGGACATGTCCAGAAATATGGTTTATTTGCACATGTTATAAACAAATTAAATTAAACATAATGCATTGTAGAATACACATCCAAACAATCATTGTAGAAATAAAACATTTGATTCAACATTAAACAAACGAAAATATTGTTGAATGCCACAGGATTGTTTTGAGACAGAGATGAGAAGGATGGGTGAAGTGGAGGATATTTGCAGTAAAAAAGATAATATATACAAAGAGAAAACATATGAAAAATATAATGAATACAAATTAGTTCAAATGGTTTTTGCCAGAGCATGTTGATTTAATGTTGACACATATTTAATCTCATATTAGAGGTGGCTGGCTTCTGTAGTATTCCAAAAGTATTCTTTAATTTTATTATTGTTACTCGGCACTGATTGTGCTATATATCAACCTTGATTGCGAATGTAAATTTATGCATTGCTTGGCTATGACTTGTGTGTGTCAGCAAGGACACAAAGTACCAAAAACAATAACCAAAAAACAACACCATTTACTGGTCTGTGTCTGTATTATTACCTGTTTACTTGAGATAAGATGCCATCTGTTCTTGGCGTAGTAACCGGGTTAAATCCCTGAAGGAAAAGATAACTCTAATTACCCGTTACTGTGAATGGTTTTTCGCTGTGTCAACGTTTCTAACTAATCTAAATGCCATACGTCCGTGAATGGGTTTAATTTATATTCTGATGAACGAGCGCAAACCTCTTTATGTTTCTTGCGCTCTTGCAGCATTTTTCAGATGCACACTGTCCCTTACGGATATTATGCAGGCTGTTTAATCTCGGCATTTCTAAACGCATGTATGTGTTTCTTTTAGCTCACGCCTCTACATTGATATTGCCGTTATGTTGGCGAACAATCTTGTACTGACTAGCACATATTAAAGATGAATAAGGAACGCTTACGTGCAGGCCGGGCTCCTAAGCCTCATCGATCAACCTGCATGCACTCGGAGTTGCTGCTTTTAAATGAACATAAAGTTAGTGTTGTCGGCAGGCGTCTTGGCAACATTGCAGTCCTTTGTTTGTTGTCATGAACTTGTCGGCCATCTTTTGGGATGAATCGTATGTAACCCAGTGGAGGACCATGTTTTTTGGTCTTGTATTCATGATTTCAAATTGATGCTAACATATTTTGAATGACTAACTAACGTCATGCGCAAACTTATTATTAATTGATCCTGTTGTTCCAATAATTTGCAACAAAGCCGCACTTTGTGTAATTGGACATGTTTTTAGTATAATTTTGCATTGCACAATTATCCGTATGGCATTGCACGTTTGTAGCTTGGTTAATTTGCCCTCAATTATTTTAGGATTAGTTGTGTTAATACTGGGATATGATATGTTTAACTAGGCTACCAGCAGTCAATGCGATTCAAACATCTACATGCTTTTAAATGAACATAAAGTTAGTGTTGTCGGCAGGCGTCATGGCAACACTGCAGTCCTTTCTTTGTTGTCATGAACATAGACTATTACATGTAGATGTTTGAATCGCAATGACTGCTGGTACCCTAGTTACATATATCATATCCCACTATCAACACAACTAATCCTAAAATAATTGAGGGCAAATTTACCAAGCTACAAACATGTAATGCCATACGGATAATTGTGCAGCGCAAAATTATACTAAATAAATTCCAATTACACAATGTGGGGATTTGTTGCAAATTATTGGAACAGGATCAATTAATAATACGTTTCCACATGACGTTAGTTAGTCATTCAAAATATGTTAGCATCAATTTGAAATCATGAATACAGGACCACAAAACATGGTCCTCCACTGGGTTACATACGATTCATCCCAAAAGATGGCCGACAAGTTAATGACAACAAAGAAAGGACTGCAATGTTGCCATGACGCCTGCCGACAACACTAACTTTATGTTCATTTAAAAGCAGCAACTCCGAGTGCATGCAGGTTGATCGATGAGGCTTAGGAGCCCGGCCTACACGTAAGCATTCCTTATTCATCTTTGATATGTGCTAGTCAGTACAAGATCGTTCGCCGACATAACGGCAATATCAATGTAGACTCGCGAGCTAAAAGAAACGCATAGATGCGTTTAGAAATGCTGAGATTAAACAACCTGCATAATATCCGTAAGGGACAGTGTGCATCTGAAAAATGGCACAAGAGCGCAAGAAACAAAGAGGTTCGCGCTCGTTCATCAGAACAGAGGTTCACGCTCGTTCATCAGAACATAAATTAAACCCATTCACGGACGTATGGCATTTAGATTAGTGAGAAACGTTGACATGGCGAAAAACCATTAACAGTAACGGGTAATTAGCTATCTTTTCCTTCAGGGATTTAACCCGGTTACTACACCAAGAACAGACGGCAGCTTATCTCAAGTAAACAGGTAATAGTACAGACACAGACCAGTAAATGGTGTTGTTTTTTGGTTATTGTTTTTAGTACTTTGTGTCCTTGTTGATACACACAAGTCATAGCCAAGCAATGCATAAATTTAATTAGCAATCAAGGTTGATATATAGCACAATCAGTGCCGAGTAACAATAATAAAATTAAAGAATACTTTTGGAATATTACAGAAGCCAGCCACCTCTAATATGAGATTAAACATGTGTCAGCATTAAATCAACATGCTCTGGCAAAAACCATTTGAACTAATTTGTATTTATTATATTTTTCATATTTTTCCCTCTTTGTATATATTATCTTTTTTACTGCAAATATAATCCCCTTCACCCATCACTTCTCATCTCTGTCTCAAAACAAACCTGTGACATTCAACAGTATTTTCTTTTGTCTAATGTTGAATCAAATGTTTTATTTCAACAATGATTGTTTTGATGTGTATTCTACAATGCATTATGTTTAATTTAATTTCTTCATGTATCAAACAGCCCTGGTTTGAAAAAGGCATGTTTGTGTTGCCGAAACACGTGTTACCATGAAGAGCAATTAACAATACTAAAAAATTATTCAGAATAACATATGCAAATAAACCATATTTCTGGACATAGCCTATGACCGAAGCTGACACATTTGTACGAAGGAGAGTTCCAACACAACACTGTTGTTTATATGAGTTGTTTTGAGTCTCCATAGGCCTGGGGGCTACACTCACTTGCACCAGAAGTATTATTAATCATTTGAAATCTTACACAATAATGAAGCAGAGGATTGAAACATCATAGGTAGGGCCCCGCCCTGTATATTTTTCTGTATGTTTACTTCAAAACCATTGGTCCATCACTCTTCATTTTTCTGAATGTAAGTAAGAACTGAACAATGGGCATCAGATATTCCTGGACTAGGGCACTTGGCAAAGGCCAAAGCTTCAAGGAGACATAGTTGCAATCTAGGCTGAGGTCCTCGGAGGCAGTACCAGAAGACAAGCATCTGTGTTAATGGTGTGAGGAAGAGCTTAAAAGGAAAGGAGTGGGCACCACTATACAGTTGAAAGTACATCAAATACATACATTTGATGTAAATAAAAAAGTACAGTGTAGTTATTCGGTGCAGACTATTCTACCATCCGTGCACATAAATGGATAGCAATGTGTGAAAAAACGGACTAATAAAGGTCCCCAGTAATGGCCCGCCCTAGTAGTGAAACACTACAGCAGTTTATGCACAACATTCATGTTGGTTCATGAAATGGTAAATAGTAAATACATGCAAAATTTGTGTTTGAAGGCTTTTAATAAATATTCAGGCAGTGTTTGTTAGGAAGAGCTTAAACAAATGTATGAATTCTTCATCCCATTGACGTTGGAGGGCATTTTAAAAGAAATGCTAATTGCATACATGGGTCCACCAATATTAGAACTTAAGTGATGTTGTGCCCCCTGCATGCAATTTTAAACATTTACAAGGTGGAGTGTAATAGGGAAACTAAAACGAGGCATTTACTTTTCACTTTTTTGCTCCATTTTGCAGAATAAAATGTTGCCTGTAAATTACACTTTGCAGGTGGCCTTTATTAATGGATTATTCCTATGTAATATACCTACTCATAGTTGGGCCTCCTCAGTGAGGTGCAGCTTGGTTCCTTATGGTGCAGCGAGCAAGGGACCCACGTCTGGGCATACCCTCTCTCACATAGGGAGACCAACTGAAACCAAAAAAGTGATGGGTGGAAAGTTTTGAATCAATCTGTTTGTCTCACTATGTGAGAGAAGGTATGCCCAGCCGTGGGTCCCTTGCTCTCTGCGCCATAGGGAACCAAGCTGTACCTCACTGAGGAGGCCAGGCAAGGCCGAAACATGCCTGGGGTTGCTTGTGTTTCCGTGCAGAGGGGACCTGGCCTAGCATTTCGGGCTGGGCTGCTACCATTGGTGGCAGCACCTGACTGATTTGTGTATGGCTGGACCCCTTTTGCAATGGCGCAGACGGCTAACAAACAGTGGTGTGGAAGGTTGGCCAGAGGAATGCCAGTGGTTCAGATTCATTCAAAAACTTCCACCCTCACTTTTGTGGTTATTGCATAGCACAGTTCTGCACTAGTCAAAGGGACAGACCCTTTGTTTCCCCTGGTAATGGAAACGATGAGATTGACCTATTATGGACATGATGGGTGCTCCCAAGTACCTGCATGACTCCTGCCAAACAAAAGCTCATGTGAGTGAGTTGAGGATAATGTGTGTGCAAGAGGCTACTAAATCGGTGGCCTATGCAATACCCATGGGTAGCAGCCTAGAATATTGATGTTGTCAAGTAATAATGAGGCAAATGGATTGGACACTGCACCTAGAACCATCTGAGATGCAGGGATCGGGCATATCCCTCATCAGACTGGAAGCACAATGATGCAACCTGCAACTAATGATGCTATGGAAGAGGTTAAGGCAAGTATACACACATTATGCTGAATGTGCTGACAGTGTGGGGCACCCTATGTTTTGGTGGAAGGACACGAATGACAAACTGGGATTAGTTGCATAAAACATACTATGGAGGACCTACTAAAATGCTCTCCAACCACAGGAGACCATTTTGAAAATACTGAATAGCAACACCTGTGTAATATGTGATGTGGGTAACCCTTTTTCAGTTATCTCTTTATTTGACAGGAACAGTGACTGCGCTAGTGGTACCTTAAAGTTAGTGGTTAGTTTGCTCACGTTAACAATAAAGATATCCTTGATCCATGTCAGAAACTGAGTGAAACAAAAATAACCATGGTTGGGAACAAAAAGCACATTTGAATAGCAACTCAAACACACATACCGAAGTTAAAAAAAAGTGAATTTCAGATTGGACATGATTGATCTGCTAATATATTTGTTTCTTTTGGGGAGTTTTATAATGTACCAAATTGCCATTAAATATTGCCTTAAAGCTAGGGGAAGGAGGAAGAAGTTATGGAAAGATGAGGGGAAATTCACAGATAAGCCAGAAGCTGGCATTCCAGAAGTCACTGGATAGAGGAAGAGCGGTTAGAAGTGAAAGAGGGGATGAGAGAGAGCAATGGACATTCACAGTTAGTAAGTCTTAAGGTCACGTGTGTGTTCCTGATTGACAGAGGGATGAGCACAAAGAGTGTAAAAAAGAAGAAAGGGGAAGGTGGGTGTCAGTGGACATTCATTGCCAAGACCAAAGAGCACACTCCAGTTCTTCACTGATACGGGGCAGAGGCCAGAGAGGTGAAGCGGAAGAGAACAGTATATGAGGAAGGGAGGTTACAAGGACATTCCAGATCCTAACTGAGGAAGCTAAGCTAAAACGTTCATAGTAAAACAAGGAAAAGAGCAGAAATGTCTAGTCCTGAGGCTGCATTCCTAATGCAGAACTGAAAGAAAAGGAGAGACCTCTGGGACACGGAGTGGGAGAATAGCAGCATGCAGAAACAGAACTACAAGCTTCATTAACATTGCAGTATGGTATATTGATATTATGATAGCATGTAACGGCAGGGTGAAATAGCAGAGGATCACTTGTGGATGTGTCATTTGAGGTGGCAGTCTAGTAGATACTTATGCCTGGAGCTACAAGAAACCCTGGCAAGTGCATTGTGGTATGCCTTTCAGGCCGCAGTCTTGGGAGGGAAGTGTATGGATCGGGCTTTTTTTCTGCCAGTGGATCTGGTAGACTGATCTACTCTAGTGACTCGCAGATGGAGGGGGAGACACCATGTATAGCTTCCAGGATCATCCTGGTATTGCACAATACCCTTTCATAGTGTCCCATAGGATAACACAGTGATAACCGTCACGCAACATTGATGCTGAACTTTTCCAATCTTTGCTCACTCCCATCTCAAATAGTGGTGCGAAATCATCCTCAAAAGTAATGTTTTTTCAGTGCTGTCACGGTAGAGAGGGCCACCAGGCTTCGGCTTCTGTTTAACTGCTCAGATAGGCAGAACACTAAAACGTACGCCATTCTTTTGTAGGAGCTCCCAAGACTCCTCAAGTTGCAGTAGTCAATTTCAATTCCCTCTCTATGCATGATACAGTATAGGCCCCTGCAGTTTACCAACACTCCTTTCTATTAGCCTTTCTTTGGCCTTCCTTTTTATATCAACAACACACTGACCCTGCCTTTATGCATCAGCAGTACAATGACCCCTTGCCCCCTTTTGAAAATTCGACTGCGCACCGACCACCCTTTTTGTGCTAATATTGGTCCACCTCGTCTAGTCATTGTAAATGGCTGTTCCTCTTCTCTAGAACACTGGCTCACAAATGCCTTATAACAGGATCGAATCAGTTGCAGGTTTGCTCTGGATGGTTACACTTTCCTTACGCACTACTTCTGCTCCTCTGCACCACAGCCCAGCTGTCTCACGATGTTAAGTTTAAACATGCACTCATCTGGTTTACCAGTCTTGCCGTGCCTCTAAAGAAAAGCATACCTGAAGTAGAATGTGAAAAAGAAAAGCATAACTGAAATAGAATGTGACAGAGACAAGCATACCTGAAATAAAAAGTACTAAAGAAAAGCATACCTACAACAGAATGTAAAAAAGAAAAGCATGGCTGAAATAGAATGTGAAAGAGACACGCATACCCGAAATAGACAGTAAAAAAGAAAAGCATACTTGAAATAGAATGTGAAAAGAAAAACATAAGTGAAATAAAATGTGAAAGAGACAAGCATACCAGAAATAGTGTGAAAAAGAAAAGCATAGCAGAAGTAGAATGAGAAACAGACAAGCATACCTGTAAAACAAAAACATACCGAAAACAGAATGTGACGAAGAAACGCATACTTGAAATAGACTGTGAAAAATAAAATCCTACTTCGAATTGAATGTGTAAAAGACAAAAATTCCTAAAATAGTATATGAATAAAGAAAAATAAACATGCCTAAAATGGGTTATGGAGAACAGTGAACGTTTATGTTTACAAGGCATAGTTAGGTGCACATAGGCATATGGGCATTGATAGATTAAGAATATAATGTGGATATCAAAGGTCGCATCCTATTCTAAGATGGCGGCCAGTAGGGAGTAGACGTACTGACCACGCGCTCCCGACCTCTGGGCGAAAATAAAGCGGTCCACCACCCCGCTACCTGTTGGCAATTTGAGGAGTCGCGGCGAAACTCCCGGCGCTTACCGGGGAACGTTGTGAAGCGCGGAGAGGAGGGGTTTCTAAGAAGCATTGTCCCGCGGTGTGGCTCCCCCGGGCCGGATCGGCGCGTGGAGAAAGCAGTGAGGCCGCCTTGCGGCTGGTGCGCGAGGCCCAGGCAGAGGAAGTGGGTGCCCGACGGCAGATACTCGGCTGCGGGTGCCTTTTGGCTGTGAGTGCCTGAGCTCGGAGGACGAACAGAGGCGGCCTGCGGTGGCTCGTGGGCGGAGGGCCGGGAGTGACGCGGTCCTGCGCCTCCGGCTGGGTGCCCGCCCTGCAGAAGGAGGAAGAGGAAGCGGTGTGGCCCCTGACAGACGGAGGAAGAAGCGAGGCCGTCCCTGTGGTTTGCGGGCAACGGCCCAGGGACTAAGAGGAGGAGCGAAGCTGCCCGGATCACCAGAACACTGCGGTGAGGGAGGGGCTTGGATTGGCGGTTCGCAGAGGAGCAGGCGGGCCCCTCGGCCACCTAGGCAGAGTGAAATAAGGAGCCGGAGGTTGGAGCAGCCTCGGCTGCTCCTGCGGCCACGGAGGCCTGCGTAGAGACGACAGCAGCAGTTATTAAGAGACCTAGCCCCCCCCAGGAGGCCTATATGTTAAGGACACCCCTTGTGCCTTGCATACTGTCCCATCACGTTTGTCTGCAGGCTGGGGCCCCCTGCATATGAAAGATACATATTGGTGTGAGAATTGCTGCATAGCTGCATCCTGGGGGGGGTGGCACCTGGGGCTACTTTATTTACGTCTGCAATCGATCAACCCACCGGCAAAAAACCCTTCCCCCGGTGGTGGCTCTCCAGCGGCCTTTCGGCAATGATACCCGAATCGGGGCACTTCTGGAGTGTAGCAGCTCAGCGGCGCTAGAGGTGGCAGGAGTGAAAGGAGGTTCACGTCACTGCACTGAGCTGCGGGAGGCACGGCGCTGGTGGATTGGCCTCCATGGGGATAAATGGCAGAGGGGTTACCCCGGCAGGTGGCAGGGGAGTTAAGGATAAGGGGGAGCCAGAACCCACACAGAGTGCTATAGTCGGAACTGATGGCCACACGTCACAAAGGGAAAAGTGGAAAGTCACTGCAGCACCCACGGGAGTCTCAGAGCACCCTCCATTCTCTGTGGCTGGTACAGGACATGGGTGAGGGCTCGGATGCGGCAACAAGGGTTTGGAGGAGAGGAGGGCAGCAGAGGGGGAACATGAGCTGACCCTGGTTAATAGACAGGACGTTCTGGGCGAAATCCAGGTGCTACATACCAACTTGGCAAAGACATTCCAAGAACAGTTTCAGCTGATGCGGGCGGACCTAAATGAGGCTCTTGGGGAGATCAAGCGGGGCCTGAGGCAATTGGGAGAAAGAACTGATCTTCTGGAAAGGGGTCTCCAAGAGGTAGAAAAGGAAACTATCGCCAATAGTGAGGCCATAGAGCGCCTTGATGTGGCGACCCAGAACCTGGAGATTCAGATGGAGGACATAGAAAACAGGTTGCGAAGAATCAACATAAGAGTGAAGCAACTACCGGAATCAGTTTCGGACAAGGATCTGAAACGGGAAATTCAGGGCATCTTCGCGGATATTCTAGGGGAGGCGGGTCCGGACAGCATTGAATTGGATCGCGCCAATAGAGTTGGTAGGCTTACTAAGGGGCCCGCCCCGAGAGATGTTCTCGCCGCCTTTACTAGATACGCTCAAAAGGAGACAGTCCTCCAGGCTGCGAGGAAAAAGGAACCAATAGTGTTCAAAGGCCAACAGATAGCTTTATATCAAGACCTGGCAAATATCACCCTGATAAAGAGGAGACAGATGGCACCGGTGCTGAAGGTACTGAATGAGCGTGGAGTACGCTACAAGTGGACATTTCCATTTGGTCTGTTATTTGATTGGGAAGGTTCACAGAAACGGATAACGTCAGTCCAGGAGGAGGCTAATGTGCTGTGGATTGACGTGGATGAGGGCCCCTTGGCGGTGCAGGGCGGGCCATAGGCAACAGGCCAAGACAAAGGCCGTGGGAGTGGTCCACGGTGGGAGACAAGAGGCGGAAGGGCCCGAAAGGGAACGGCAGCTCCCCACGGGAGGGCGGAGGAGCTTGTGCAGAGGGTGGAATTGGCAGTAAGGGGAGCGTCTGGATTGGATCACAATGCGCAAGGGGTGGTGGACCCTTAAGGGTGGCAGAGGAGTTCGGGGACAGGGGGCGCAACATATTGGGATCAGTAAGGGTGATGAGGCCCGGTGGGGGGGAGGGGGGGAAGGGAAGGAGCAGAAGGGCCATTTGCTCTGGGGGGGCAGTCAGGCTGGGCGGGGTTGGGGGGGGTGGGGCAGTCTCACCCTAAGTTGGGGAGGGAGGGCGGGACTGGCCGAGAGGAAGGGCGGGATCGGGCAAGGGGGGAGGGGCCGGCCTAACCCACAGTTGGGGCTTCTGGGTGGCGGAAGGGGGAGAGGGGAAGGGAGGGGGGGGTTCGGGGAAACCATAGTTGCCCATGGAGTAGGATGGAGCTCTGGGCTGGGCAGAATGAATATGAAAGGGGCAGGATATAACGCACTCCCCAGGAGGGGAAGGGGAGGTGTGGTAAGGGCAAAATGGGGGCACGGCTGGCACGTTGCACCTCAACGCAGCATTCAGGTGGCTAACACATAATGTGAGGGGGCTAAACTCCCCCCTCAAACGAACAAAGTTGGAGCTATTCACTAAGTCTCAAAAGCCGGATGTGCTGGCATTACAAGAGACACTTTTATTAAGGCGGGACCAGGGTCGCCTGCGCCTAAGGTGCTTCCCACTGATATTGTTTGCATCGGGCCTCACGAAGAAAGGGGGAATCGCCCTGGCTTTTGGGAAGGGAATTGATTTTAGACCCCATGATATCCTTAAGGACAGTAATGGGAGATACATTATGGTGAGGGTGGAGATAATGGGGTCTCACTATACTATTGCTTCGGTGTACGCCCCTAATGCGGGCCAGGACCAATTCTTGCACAATACTTTGGGCATTTTAGAGAACTTTGCAAGGGGACAGGTGATATTGCTGGGGGACTTTAATCTTGCTTGGGATAGGAAGGGGGACCGGTCCCGAAACGAAAGGGAACGGGCGGAGCTGTGGCATCTCCTCAGTTGAGGGCGAGATGGGAGAAGACCGGGCTACGCGATGTATGGCGTGCAATACGGGGTGACGAGGAGGGGTTTACCTTTCTCTCAGATGTCCACAGAACACAGTCCCGAATTGATTACATTTGGATCTCTGCTAGCCTGATGGGGGGAGTGGAGGATGTGGAGGTGGGCCCCCTAGGGATAGCGGACCACAAGGTTTTGCAAATGACTATGCAGCTTGGGAGGCGAAGGCCGGGGGTGTGAAGTTGGAGATTCCCGGGGGAGCTCTTTAGGGATCAAGCATTACGGGAGGAGATAGGAGACAGGATCCGGGATTTCTTTGTGAGGAACAATAGCTTGGACACAAGTCAGAGTGTGAGGTGGGATGCCTTTAAGGCGACCTTGAGTGGGGAACTCATCGCTATGAAAGCGGAGAGAAATAGGTTACTGAGAGGTCTGGAAACTCAGCTGGAAAACGAGGTCGAAGCGGCCAGGGCGCAGGAGACCCTTACTATGAAGAAATATAGGGAATATAGGTTGGCCGAAGTCCAGCTGTGGATCTTGTGGACTAAAAAAGCCGAAGAGGCTATGCTCAGGGTCAGGCAAAAATTCTACGCTAAGTCCAACAAAGCAGATTCACTCCTAGCTCGCCTCCTGAGGTGACAAAGGGAGCAGAAGGTTATAACAGCAATTAAAGATGAGGGGGGCAAGAGGCTCACTCGGGCCGAAGAGATAAAGGGGAGGTTGGTAGAATTTTATGGAGCGCTGTACTCTTCACAGTGCCCACACACGCAGCCGCAGAAAGAGTTCCTGGGGGGTCTCCCTCTTCTACGATTATCTAGAGAGGAAGGCGAGGATCTAGCCCGGCCTATTACAGAGGATGAGGTTAGGGCCACCGTAGCAACGCTGCCCTCAGCAAGGCACCCGGCCTGACGGTTACCTGGCCTCCTTCTATAAAGCTTTCTCTCACCTTTTGGTTCCGCATTTAACGCAATTGTTTAATACATTTGGCGAGGGGGTGGAATTACCCCTTCGATGGAGGAGGCTAAAATTTCCCTCATCCACAAAGCAGGGGAGGAGCCGGAGGAATGTACTTCCTACCGCCCCATCGCCCTTATAAACACAGAGGCAAACATTTTCACCCAAATTCTGGTGAAGTGCTTGGAAAAGCATCTACCCTTTTTGATCGACCAGGACCAGGCAGGTTTGTTGTGGGGAGACAAACCACAGATAATATCAGAAGGGTGGCCCACTTGGTGGAGAAATCGCATAAGACGACCACTCTGGCGATCCTTTTGGCGCTTGACGCCGAAAAGGCGATTGATCGGGTGGAGTGGTCGTTCTTATTCCAGGTGATGGAAAAGATGGGCCTGGGAACAGGGTTTATAAAAATTATAAAAATCCCACATCGCGGATCCTAGTGAACGGGGAGATGTCTCAGCCATTTAGATTGGAGCGGGGGACGATGCAGGGGTGCCCCCTATCCCCTTTACTTTATCCAAATATTTGGAACCACTTCCCCTGGCCATACGTGAGGCGGTGGAGATTCAGGGAATACCATTGGGGGGGGGGCAGCATAAAGTAGCGGCTTTCGTCGATGACATGTTGCTCACGAACCCAAAGGACTCCATCAGGGCGAGCATAGAACTACTGACCAAATTTGGTGAGCGTTATGGTTTACGAGTCAATTTTCAGAAGTCTTGAGCTTATGAACTTGTCCCTAGGGAAGCAAGGGGAGCAAGAGACGAAAGAGACGAGGGCGATTTCCCCGTTCAAGTGGAGCCCCTCCGGGCTGCGTTACCTGCGAGTCAGGATCACACCCTCTCTGGCGGGCTGGTATGGGGCAAACTATGAGCCCATGTTATTGACAATCAAAATAGACTTAAGGAGATGGGGCGCTCTAAGACTATCCTGGTTGGGAAGGGGTGCTGTCCTCAAAATGGTGGTTCTCTCCCGGGTACTGTATCTTTTCCAAGCCATCCCCCTGCCGGTCCCGGAAAGCTTCTTCAATAGACTAGATAAGGCGGCCAAAGAGTTCATCTGGGAGGGCAAGAGGCCACGTCTGTCCAGGCGGCTGTTAGTGGCTTCCAGAGGAAGGGGGGGGCTTGGCATTTCCTGACTTTCGCCGCTATCATGAAGCAGCACAACTAAGGGTAATCAGGGAATGGTTTTCAGAGGCCTGTCTTAAGCACTGGGTAAAAATAGACAGAGCTGTAGCTCGGCACCATTTGGGGGGAAGTACTGTGGCTCCCGCGTAGACTGAGGCCATCCCACCTATACTTGAGTGCGATTACGAAGGGAGTGGTGGATAATTGGGGCAGGGCAGTGGAGAAGCGGGGGATCACAACCTTCCCGTCCGCGTTCACCCAAATGTTCGATAATGGGGACTTCATGCGAGTGCTGGAGAGAGGGGCATTTCTACAGTGGGAGAGAGGGGGCTGTAGAACCTTGAGGGACATGTTTAGTGGTGAAAGGGTGAAAACGTTTGAGGAATGCAAGCAGGAGTATGGGGTGAGTGAACGGGAGAGACATCGATACTTCCAGGTTAGGCATTGGGTAATGTCTGGGGAAATAAGGAAGGCTGCGACTCGGAACCTCACACAATTTGAACATCTTCTCATCACCCATGAGGGGTCCAAAGGGCTAATCTCGGACCTGTATAGACAACTACAGTATGCATGCCCAGAAACCACTTGGGCATACATGAGGGATTGGCAACAGCAGCCAGGGGTCAGTATGGGACAAGAGGACTGGGAGAGGCTTTGGAAGATGATCCCAAAGGTGGCAAGGGCGATCCAGCTGCAAAAGGCTCGGTATAAATATTTGTATGGTTGGCGCTATACTCCGGCTCGCCTACACGCGATGTACCCGGCAACCGAGGAGAAATGTTGGAGGAAGTGGGCTCAGCAACCCACATATGGTGGGATTGTCCCATTATTAGGCCTTTCTGGAGTGATGTTGCGCAGGCCCTCTCCCAGTCACTGGGGGATGGGCAATCAGGACCCATGTGAGATTCTACTGGGAAAGAGAGGGTTGGGGGGCGAAGAGGAGCGGAAAGGTAGAACCAAGGCTAAAGTTACTTTCACGTTGGCCGCGATGGCCCTCATCGCCCAGAGGTGGTGGGGCCCCACAGTCCCAACAGAGCAAGAGTTTGATGCTGGTTTCTTGTTTTGTGTTCTCTTCTTTTCCTTTCTCCTGTCTTTGATTATTATGATGAAAATAATAAAAAGAAGTTTAAAAAAAAAAGGTTGCATCCTAGACTGGATAGCAGACCTCAACTGCTAGATCATGGGTAGCACTAGCAGCCCATATCCGTGTTCTGACCACCGCATAGTACACTTCACTATCTCCCCCATCGGGCACACCACACCTGCCGCACTCTCGCTGCACCCTACATTGGCTGTAGCCCCATAAGCCTCACTAAGGAACATATTGTGCCCCTGCTTAGCACACTCTTACCCCAACCAACTCATTCCACAGATCCTAATGCACTCGCTCACCTGTATTTTATAACACCAACTGCATCCATTGATGCTATGCCCCATTAATGCCATGCAAATCCAAACCATCAGTACATAGAAACTCTTGGTTTACTCCAGACCTTCAAGAGCTTTGTGTAAAAAAAAGAACGGCTTACAGAAGCCAAATGGAAAAGTCACCTACACAAGCTAAGAAGCTGGTGTTCACCACAGCAGCCAATCACTATAAACAAGCCATCCATCTTGCTAATTCAACCACTTATAATACCCAAATTACCAATGCTAAATCCAGCACCCGAGAGATCTGTGCCATCCTAAGGGAACTTGAAACCCCTTCCAACCTCCCTGTCACCATCACTAAAGATGAACTATGGTGCACTAACTTTCAAAACGCTATGCTTGCCAGAATCAACCTAAAGAGCAATCCTTCTTCATCTGTCTCCAATGCCCCCCACCACCCTCTAACCAATCAGCAAGACCTGCCCATGTTCCGCTTCACTAATATCTCTGAAAACCATCTTAAGAGGTATGAAACCCTCAAGATGTAAAGGTGGCATCTGCCCTGCGGCCCTCATCAAGGACTGCTCTGAGGTCCTGGAGCCCCTCATCTCCTCCTTTATCAATGCCTCCTTTTCTAATGCATAGAACCCACCTGCCTCAAGGAAGCCTGGTTACACCCTCTCATTAAACAACTCCTACTCAACCCCACGATTCCAACAAATTATCATCCCATCACAACGGTCCCTTCCCTGCTGAAAATACTAGACGGAACAGCCTATCTGCAAATTCAGCATTATCTAGAAACCAATCAAATCCTGGGTATGTGCCATTTGGGGTTCCGCCGAGGCCATAGGACTGAATCAACTCTACATGACCAAAAGATCCAGCTTGATGAGATTAGGGATGAGGGCAAGCCTGCCCTACTGCTACTCCTTGATCTATTGGCTGCATTTGACCTGGTGGACCACAAGATCCTTTGCCATCACCTAATATCTGAAGCAAACTTCTCACTGGAGGGCACAATGTGAATCGCCTCCTTCCTGGGTGAACGATCCATTAAAGTATTTGCTGAGAACGCCAGTGCCCCCCCCGGCGCCCATCACTTGCGGTGTACCACAAGGGTCCTGTGTATCCCCATCCCTGTACAATATCTCTACAAAACCGCTATTCGTCCTTCCAGACTCTATCGGCATATTCTACACAAACTGTACTGATGACACACACATGTTGCTCCCCTCACCAGCAACTACCATGACGACGACTCCTCTCTAAACTCTGTCTACATGACCATTCGGGCTTGGATGGCTAAACACCTTCTGTGCCTGAACAACGAAAAGACAGAGATCCTCTTGCTGGGCCCCTCAGCGGTGATCAAGAAGCTTGATGCTCAATACTCCTCCAACATCGATGGCATCCCGATCCCTGTCTCACCTTCAGGGAAGTCACTAGAAGTCTATCCGGATGCTACGCTCTCACTCACACTGCGACTGAATGTCATTGCCTCGTCTGCCGCCTACACCACTAAACTAATAAATGCATCCAGACCGTTCTTATTCCCAGACAGCTGCCTTAAAATTGCCTGAGCTACCATTGGATCAAAGCTCGACTATTGTAATGCACTCTTTGCAGGAACCTCTGAGCATAACATCCGAAAGATTCAGATATTTCAGAATAATGCACTTCTAGCAGCCCTGAACATCCCCAAACTGGAGCACATCACCTCAGCTAGGAGAAAGGCCCACTGGCGCCCCATTCAGAAGCGGATCCTATTCAAAACACTGTTAATCACTCACAGGTGCCTCTCCGATGATGCCCCCCATCTATCACAGAAGATAACTAAAGTTAACTCCTCCAGACCAACGAGATCGGCCTATGCCCACTGTCTCGTCAGGCCCAATTTAAATGGGCTAATGCTGGAGGCTTGAGCTTCCCAACCATCGCAGCCAAACAATGGAACCTACCCCCTCCTACCATGCGAGCTGAAGCTTCCTACTGGACCTTCCAGAAATCTCTAAAAACATTACTATTAGCCTCAATGTTGATCCTGTAACATGATATACTGATTGCCTGTATATGCTCTGTCTTTACGAGTAACTGGTTATGTAACAGTGTCTTGATGCCTCAGGGCAGGGCTTAGTGCGTTTTATACATGGAAAAATAAATATTGACCAATCTTAATCAGCCCAACAAAACTGGGGGCATGTATGCTTCATCGTAAGACAAGGCATATTTAGAGATATAGAAAGGTGACATTCACAACACAGTTGTTAAGGCAGCCATCAGCTCTATTTTTAAACAAAGTGGAGGGTGTAACGCTCATAACTTTTTTATTGGTTCAAGGAATTGAAACTAATAGATCTATTGATAACTACTCAAAACGTGGCACTTGTTCACAAGAGAAGGCTATACCTATTATAAAGGCACAAATGTATTTGGAACAGATAATGGGTGCAACATCAATTTAAGGAAGAATGTGACATCTTATCATTACAAGCTCTCATCTAATAGAAAGTAGCTGCTATTTTACTGATCCCATCCTTTTGATACATTAAGTTAGCAGGCACCACAAATTCTGTTTTTAAGATACTATTTAGATATTGACTCTTACTGCTTCTCATGCTACAGTGGAGGCCCAGCATTCTTCCATTTCAGCAGTATTATGGGAATAGCATTATATTAAAATGCTCGTAAATGTTAGAAGCAACCAGCTCTTCACCTGGGGAATCAAAGAATATAATGTATGGCATGGGATATTGTATGTACCCTTTTCTTATTTAAAAACCTAGAGACATCTGTCTGATAAGTGCAATTCAATTAATGCAAAAGAAAATATGGTACAAGTCATCCCCAGTCACTGTACATCATGCTCAGCAAACCAACAAACTATGATGGTATCTGTTAGGTTCTGCATGAGTGTAACACTTAAACAATACTTTCTATACGTGTACAAGCTAATAAGAAGGGATCAACAACTCCCCTATCTCAGAGCGTCATTGATCTTCTCATGTCGTTCCCAGTCTGCAGGCCACGTTGCCAGAAGCCAGACGCACAAAAAGGTCACGTACAGAAGTTCAATATGCAGTACGTTGGCCTCCAGGTACACAGCCACGAGACAACTGAAGAAGACAGCAGGAGCCACAGCAGGTAAGTGGGGGCCGTGGGAGAATTTCTAGCTGTCTGCACGCACCTCTGGGTAGAAACTACATTACCCACAACCCCTGTAGTCCTTGCGCCTATGTTCTACTAAACCTGGCGCAAACGCGCCAGCGCGAAAGCATCAAGCCAGTCTGTGCCGGTCCGTGGTGCTCGGGGTCTGCAGGGACACTCTCTTGTTGTGTGACTCATCCTGGTAAGTACCATGAGCTCAACTAGTATCCTGGCTTTAATTGCCAAGGAAAGAGCAGACTCGGAACAGAGGACAGCTATTCTTTTAGAAGAGGCCTCTTATATCTCCGGTCATAACATCGACATGTGTGCGGTTACAGAAACCTGGAATCACATTGCTGCTGGACCTACTCTAGCCATGGCCATACCTTATGGCTATAATATTTTCTGCGAAGACAGACAGGAAGGTATAGGTGGTGGAGTTGCAATCATTTTCAGAAACTCTCTGAATGTTTGGAGATTGGATGTCAGGATTATCACTAACTATGATACCCTCCACATAAAAGTAGGCCTGCATGCTGAGAGTACTCTGAATATTGTTCTTGTATACCATCCTCCCGCTGTTACGAAAGATTTGACTAATGATCCATCTGACCAGATTTTAACTTTCTTAAAACCCTCTACTAAAGTTTTACTTCTCTGGGATTTTAACTATTGGTTACATGACAACAAAGATTCGCAAGCCAAAACATTAGATAAGGCTCTTACTAATCTGGGCTTCCTCCAATTCTTCAAGGTTCTCACGCATGTAAAAGGTAACACACTTGACTGGTTGTCAGGACATAATGTTATTCCTATTAACCAAACAGTCAGTCCCTGCCTCTGGTCCGACCATGCTTTTATTGACTTTGAAATTATCACCGAAAAGAAAGTCATAAAAAGGAAGCATATTACCAACTTAGTTCGGGGGAGAGACCTGAAAAAGTTGACCCTTGAAGCTTTGGACCCATTGATCCGGCCGTAACAGGAAAAACTGACGGAGGAAAGCTCAGTAAATAATATCACCAATATGTATCAAGATACTATGCAGAAAGGAGTTGACACCCTAGCACCCCTACGAAATATGAAGGTGACACATAGAGCAACCAATTTATGGTTTTCCTCTGCACTACAAGACCTAAAAAGTATTAAGACTTATATTAAGCTCTATATAAGTGGAAAAGTTCCTTGACAGATCATGACAAAGAATTATATAACTCACATGTAAAACGCTATAAAAAGGCTGTCACTTTGGCTAAAAAAAGCCTATTTAGATGATCGCATAAATAAAGCACAGTCTAAAGCTGAGGAACTTTGTAAAGTCTTTAAAGAGCTGGAAACAACTAAAAACATTGAGGCAGATACGATTATTGGAGATACCAACTGGTGCAACCTAGTCCAAGAGGCCATGGATGCCAAACTTAATAAAATTAAAAATGGCATCCTTTTAGCAAATAAGAGTTCTACAGAAAAGACCCCGATATAGTCAGCCCTCGATATAAGGAATGGAAACCAGAAGAGTTGTTTTCATTTAAATCTATTGACGAAGCTGAACTTACTTTGATTATAGAAAAACTCAAGATATGATATGATAGTTTATTTATAACACGCTTAATACCAAGAGGTTTCTAAGCGCAGACCCGGGGATCGAACCTGTGTTGCTCTGTGTCGTCTTGCTTCCAAGGCGAGCATGTTGCCACTGAGCTATCCTCCCCATCAAATTTGAATGGGGCTATATGCCCTTCATTAGCCATTAAGGCATGCTCTGCTTCCTTGATCACCACTCTTTGCTGGTTTGTCAATGCGTCATTCAGAGACTGCTGCGTGCCAGTTTGTATCAAGAATTCATGGATCACTCCGCTTTTGAGGAAGCCCAGCTTAACTTCATGTGATCCATTGAACTACCGCCCTACCTCAAATTCCCCCTTTTTGTTAAAATTCCTGGATAGGGTGGTATACGCGCAAATGCTCGCTCACATGAGATCCCACTGTATCTTAAATCAGAGACAATCTGGTTTTAGAGAGAGACATGGGACGGAGACGGCATTGATGGATTTAAAATCAGACTTCTCTGTCACATAGATCAAGGAAATACAAGCACGCTTATGCTCTTGGACCTATCTGCCGCCTTCGACTTGGTGGACCACTCATTGCTGGTCACCAGGTTGGAGGAGGTAGCTGGCTTTTCCATCTCAGCAGCACAATGGGTCAAATCCTTTTTGGGGGACGTCACTGGAGAATGAGTAGTACTTTGACCGATGCTACTTCCATGGAACTAATTTAGGGGGTGCCGCAAGGCGCTTGCCTTTCCCCCTTATTTTACACATTTTCACAGTTCCATTGTTGGGCTTTCTGGATATCAATGGCATCGAATTTGCAATCTATGCAGATGATACTCAGTGCATCATACCCCTCACTGGTATTTTTCTGAAGATTAACTGAATATCAGTGGGATATATGGCCTTATCAGTGACTGGATGGCTGATAATGGCATAACACTCAATGTAAAACAGAGTTGCTGCTCGTGGGAACTGAAACTAAAACTTGCAAAATGGAAAATGGGTATTCTCAAGTACATATTGATGGGTGTACCATTGTTGTTAAAAAGAAGGTTAAGACACTAGTGGTGTATCTGGACTGTAACTTGAATATGAAGGCATAGGTTAACAGTCTAGTCGCCTCCGCAGCCTATTACATCAAACTCTTGTCCCACGCACGTCCCTTTCTATCTAGAACAAGCCGAGAAATCTTGGCTCGTGCCCTCATGTGATGGAGATTAGATTACCTTAGCAGCCTACTGACTGGTTTACCCAGCTGTGAGATCAAGAGATTCCAAGTAATGCAGAATAATGCAGTGAGAGTTATTGTTGATCATAGCAGAAGGGATCATGGTTACCAATTAGGGAGAGGATTCGGTTCCGTTTTATGGTGATTACACATAATTGTCTGAAAAATGGTGAGCCAACATACCTTAACACTGAACTGGTATTAAAAACCAGTAATTACAATCTAAGATCTAACAATCGCTCACTACTAAAAGTTCCCGCCTGCAGGCTATCACAGGTAAAAACTGGAGGCTTTTATGCTGTAGCACCAGCATCCTGGAACGGTTTTCCCCAGAACCTGAGAGAAATTACCTCCACCATGGTCTTCAGAAAGGGATTAAAAACTCAACACCTCTCTGATGGTTAACGCTGCTCATATTTTGTCTTCTTACGGCTCCCGAGTGTCTGTATTATGTTCTCAATGTGTAGCACCCTTAAGCCTCTGGGTCAATGGCCACACTATATACATTTATTAAAGTAAAGTAAAGAGTCATGAAGCAGGTGAGGGATGCGGGGGGAGGGGGAGCAGGGGAGGACCCCCATAAAAAGTACCCGGAAAAGGCTACGGAAACACAAGGCCGACCTTGCGGAAGCAGCCTTCATGAGCTGGATTCTGCTAAGTCAGTCTTTTCCCGCAGCATTCGGATCCCAATCCTTCTCGTATTTACTCTCACTTGGGACATAGTTCTCCTTTTTTCAGACTAGGTTCCACTTTCACACCCTTAACTTTGAAGAACATTTGACAATATTTTCCTGTCACAAACCACTTGTCACTTGTCCTTTGATTTGTAACTTTTTGCCCATTCTTTTTTCATTCTTATATTGCTGTGGTACATCTGGTAATAACCACCCCAAGTGATCACCCGAAAGTAGCTCCTTTTTGTTTTCCTATTTTAATGTGCCAAAGAACAGTGTTCCTTAGATAATTTTGAGGCCAACTCTTCAATTTACTCATGCATTAACTAATAACTAGGGAGTAATCATTCCATGCTTGCACATTTCTGTCTGATACAAATAAATACTTGTGTACCAATGAAGGAGTTTTGATGAATAGCTCTACAGTTTGAAGTTAAATGTATAGACCTGTGGGCAAAACTATGTGGATTACTTTGGATGAGACTAATAGAAGCATTTGTGAAAATGTGCACCAAGTTGTACATACCAGCATTCCAGCATTTTCTGTGCCTGGATCTTCTTTTCTTCGGAAGCGGTGTGAAACTGCCTCACCTCGGCTCTGCTGAATCCCAGCTCGTTGGCTACGATGGTCCATTCAAACCCCATCTGACTGCCCAATTCTTGTACTGATTTCAGATTAATGACTGCATCCTAGTTTGCGAAGACCACAATAATTGGAAAACGTTAAAGCACCAAGCCAACACAAAGAATGTGCAGTAATCGTATAATGAATTTTCAGCGGCAAATGCACGTGATTGTAGAAATAATAAAAGCACTAATGTGGGCACATGAAAATAGGAAGAGTTTACTTGAGGACGCAAAACCTGAAACGAGCCCCTTTTTTCCAACTGTTTTATTCTTAAAGTGTGAGCCTCAACATCAGTCTGACACCAGAACAAACCAGAATTAAAAATATGATTGTTGTGGCATTAACACTCTGTTCCAAGGGGTGGAACGGGCGGGCAACGGCCCAGCAGCCTAAGTTAATGGCCGAAGTGGAGCAAGGGCAGTTAATGAGGGCTCTGGGCCATCACCCCATTGCAGCTCTTGTAACGGGGTGTTAATGCCATTAGCAAGAGAAGAGGGGGAAGGGTGGACTCTAGAATTGAACACTCCTGTGCTAAACTCGGTTTTTAGTTAGTTGGTTTTGATAGTTTTGTCACAGGTGGAAAGAGGTGAACCCAACACCTCTTATAAAGAAATAGCTGAAAAGGTCCTGGTTACCTTGCAATGGAAGGAAGGTTTTATGCTCGATACAGCACAGCATACCTGACGGACTACGTTAGCAGCCTTGAACTGCTGCAAGACCCAACCTTGATGAAACTTGCCACACGGCACCCACTGAACCACTGAACTACCTGGGTTATTAAACCCTTTGAGCCTATCTACCCAACCTGCCTTGAGAAGGACCCTCAGGGGTCGAAACACGTGTCGGCTGACCACCTTTTAGACTATGGGCCTCATCACGAGTTTGGCGGTAATGCAGCGGTTTTCCCGTCGAACGTAAATAGCGCCAACGCCAAGCCCCCGGCGGATAATCTGCCAAATCAGGAGTTTTCTTACACGCGCGCCGGGACATGGCGTTAGCGCAAATAGCGCGCAACGGGTAGAACCCTTAAATCCGGCGCACCATGCGCTACCGCCACATCGCGCTAATAGCGCGCGCCATGAGCGCGCGGGAAACGCGTCACCGTCGGAACGGGAAACAAAGCGGCGGCCCTCTTGGAAATCACAATCCGTCGATATCACAGCCCCTGGAAGCCATCCACCCCATTTAACAACAAAACATGTCACAGGAGCGCACTAGGGCAAGACTGCCCTGGACAGGGTGCGAAAGCCCAAATTCAGCGACCAGGAGCTGGCTGTACTGGTGGAGGAGGCCGAGATACATCATGAAGAGCTGCAGCAGCGCAAAACCAGTGGCCAGCGCAGAGCACAGATTTGGCGCAACATCAGCCAAAGAGTCACTGCTGTGGGGTGCGTGCCCGGGATGGGGAGGATTGCCGCAAGCGCCTCAATGACCTGCGTGTGAGAGTCCGCGGCATCCTCTCACAGCACAGGAGTGCAAGCAGGGGCACTGGAGGAGGACCACCACCACCCCCACCCAAACTCACACCTTGGGAGGAGAAGATGAGTGCCCTGATTGACATCGGCACCATCGAGGGAATTGGTGGAGCGGAGGCAGGCAATGGCATTGATCCAACTGCAGGTGAGTCCCACCCGAATGAATGCAACTGAAAGTACCACACATGCCTACCCTGAGTGAATGAATGTGAAGAAATGTGTGTGAGGAACTGCAGACACCCATAAGTGAGCCCTACATCCATTGAACCGTAGTGCTGCCTAGACGACCCTGCACGTGCAGTGCATCAATGTAAGGGGCAGGGGATAGACATCCATAGCCATGGGAAAGCAACGTAGAGTTTGAGTGTGCAGGAATACACCCCCAAGACCCTGAGCGCAGTGCACCCCAACCACGCATGCAATCTTGTCACACAAACATTCCCAATCAGTGTACCTCCATACTCACTCACACCAAGCACCACATGGCGACTGAACAAAATGCAAGTTGAATGCATGATTGATACTGTCTTAAATCCCGCTTGATAGCATGAACTGCATGACACTAATGTAGGTAGCCTTGAACTCAAACCACACCCTATGTTCCCCACAGGCACACAGCAAATCCAACGAGATGAAGATGATGGGGAGGAGGCCACACCATCACGTAGCCCAAGGCAGCAAGCCTCCACCAGCACCACCACCCCCACAAGGAAGGGAGCCGACGCAGGCCACCACCCACTTCACCACAACGCAGCCCTACCAGACCGCAGCAGCACCCACATGCCTGCAGGGAGTCCACGGCCAGCTCACCCCAAGCCACCAGGCATAGACCAAATGCAGAGGGACTGACCTGTGGATCGAAGCCCGACGTGGGAGAGACACTTCCACGTGCGCATCATGCAGGAGGACTGCATTCACCCGGAAGCAGTGACGCAGAAGGGATAGTCACACCACAGGGGACCCCAAGGCCAGGCACACAGCAAGCACAAAGCTCACATGTGCATGTGCATCGTGTCCGCACACCACAGCCAGACAAGGACACGCCATCATTTAGCAGCCCTGAAGACCGGCACTCAGAGCCTGGCAGCCCAATCCCAGCCGGCGACATGTCCCCAAGCAGCCCCCACCACCCAACAGCGCACAAGTGGCAGGCCGGCACCTGCCACACCAGGGGTGCCCTTCATCACAGGGGCAACAGTGATGGGCCGACTGGACGTGATTGAGGCTAAACAGGCCAAAGTAGAATCAATGGCCAAGGTGCACAGCCGGCACATCAAGGCTATCAGTGCATCCATACGCCATGGATGCAAGTACATAGCGCGTGACAATGCGCCCACATGCAGAGTTGTAGAGCAATGTACCGCTGCCCTGACAGGGTTTGGACAAAGGGTGAGGGAGTTGTGCGAGGCAGTGTCAGCACTTGTTGAGCAGACAAGGGAAACAACCTCATCCGACAGCACATGCAGGCAACCGGGTCAGACCCTTCAACCTCAACCACACCCACGGAGGGATCCCTTGAGCCATCTCCTAGGCGCCGGTCTATGCGCCACCTGAGGTCACACACACCAGAGGGGCCCGGACAAGGAAAGCGCCCCCGACAATCCTAGTCGTACATGGCATTGTTGTGGGTGCCCTGATAAGAAACATGCACCTACCTGCACTGTTGTGGGTCGTTCACTGGGGGGAGAGGGGTATTGTGTGCTGGGTGTTCACTGGGGGGAGGAGGGATTGTGTGCTGGGTGTTCACTGGGGGGCGGGGGGATTGTGTGCTGGGTGTTCACTGGGGGAGGGGGGATTGTGTGCTGGGTGTTCAATAGGGGGAGGGGGTTTGTTGCACTGAGAATAAATCACGTTTCAAAAATCACAAAGCATGGACAGTAGTGATTGTGAAAAAGTGCTATTTAATGTTGAAGTGAAATTTGTTAAATGTAGCCGTCACCCAATCAATCTCTGTCTGGCCAACCTCCCCTCCCTCAGCCCAACCCTTTGTGCACGTACAACACCTTCAGGCACGTCATCGCCCTCATTCCCATCCTCAGGTGGCTGCACATGAGCATCAGGGGCAGTGGCACATTTCTGCGACAGCAGATGTTGTGCAGCATAGCACATGTCAGTACAATTTTGCCAACTTTTTCTGGTGCATACATCAATGCCCCTCCCGTGCGGTCGAGGCACCGGAAGCGTGCCTTCAGCAGTCCAAATGCCCTCTCCACGCAGATCCGTGTACGAGCATGGGCACGGTTGTATGCCCGCTCCGCTGCCATGTGTGGATGATGCACAGGGGTCATGAGCCACGTGTACTGGGGATATCCAGAATCACCTGCAGGGGAGAGAAAGCCGGTATGGGGACAAGGTAAGTTCAGTGGGTGTACAGAGCTCAGTCATCAGTGTCATTTTGGCATAATTGTCATTAGGTCAATAACATTGTGGAGTGTGCTGTGCTACGAGCAGCATTGAATCAATGAGGTACTCTCAACTTGGTACGCCTCTGTTTCAGAATGTAAATGTACTCATTCACTTGTCACTGGGTAAGGGGGCACTTCCATCTACTTCTGCATGAGAGAAGTGGCTGCCTCATGTGTCATTGCCATTCCCTTTGGCTGCAGTTGCATTTGCTGGTTGTCACTATTCTGTACTGTTCTCCATGCATTTCCTTGGCCATTCTGGGGACAGGGTTTGTGGGATGTACATTGCCATTACTCAGTCTGCTTATGTGTGGTGCATTTGTGGATGTGGCGACTTATGTGTTACATTTGCATGACTGTCGGGTGGGCAGGGTGGGATGTCTGCACTGTGTCAGTGTTGGGAGCCATAGTGCTACTCACACAGGAGGCTTTGTGGTGGTAGGCCTTCCATATGTCACTGTGCTTCCACATGTCTTTTACATCCTGAATGGGTGTGTTCTGCTGTGTTGGACATGTCCAAGGTTTCTCGTGCAAGGTGCTCGATTGGGAATGCTGCAGTAATGGTGCTGCCTATTGAAATTCAGGGATTTCATTGTGTGTGACCAGCCCCATCCGTTGTGGATTAACATGCATTATGGTATACATTTCTACTCACCCAGCAGCCATGTGTTTTGCCCTCTGTGCCTTTCCATGTACGCTGGCAGGGTACTGTTGCACAGGACCATGGAGTCGTGGGTGGATCCTGGATAGCGGGCACAGCAGTGGCTGAAGGTGAGGTGAGGCCCACATGTCATCTGCACATTAAGGGAATGGTACTGTTTCCGGTTTCTATAGGCTACCTCATGTGCCTGGGGTGGTACGAGTGCTACATGTGTGCCGTCCAGGGCTGCTATTACATTCGGGACTTGGGCAATGGCATGGAATTGACCCTTCAGCTGGTTCACCTGTGCCTATGTGGCTGGCAATGCGATGTGCTCATTCACATGATTCAAGAGTACACCCAGCTCCTGTCCCAGCATGGCACTGAATGTGGATGTGGACTGGGCCATTCCATGCATCATGGCAACGGTGTGTTGGTAGCTGCCAGTCCCAAGGAATTGTAGCACACACACATAAGCTTCACTAGCGGAGGTACTCCTGTGCTGATGGCTATGCGGCTGCCGATGTCAGCCTGGAATGTGTCCAGCAACTGGGTGAAGATTGCCCTGTCCAGCCGATATTCAGTCACCAACTGACCATCAGTCATGGCCCAGGGTGTTGGCCTGACCCTGGGGATGGCTGGCCGCCTTGCTGGTGCTGCTCTCTCCTCCTCCTTCTCCTCATCCCCACCACCCTCTACGCCCCCAGGGCCCTAGCCTGGTTGGCTGGCCTCTGTAGCTCCAGGCGCAGCAGGTAGAAGTCCACATCAAGGCTCCCGGCTCCAAATGGCAGCATGGTGTTGGGGAGGGTGTGTTGTGCATGGGTGGGTCCTAAGTAGGCCTCTGAATTGCATTGGTTTCACCTGGGCCCTTATTGCTGTGGCCTGTGTTCTTTTACCTCCAGCTTTTTGCTGGGGGTATTTTCGGCGGATTATCTGCCGCTTTTCTGGCGCTAATTGCGCCTACGCCGGACTCGTGATTATAAATGTTTTAGCGCGAATGGTTACTGGCGCTTTTACAGCCGACGCTTGTACAGCCGGCTGTACTTGCGCCGGCTGTAATGGCGCCGGTGGTATTTGGACTCGTGAATCGACGGACCCTTAAAATTGGCACTGATAGCGTTGCCTCCGATTTTAAGGGTTACCACCCAACTCGTGATGAGGCCCTATGTCTACACTACGGACAATAAAGAAACACAGTTTGAAACACTGCATACAGCGTGAGAATCTTTTATTGATAAGATTCAACATAAAAACCTTCCATTGCAAGGTAACCAGGACCTTTTCCGCTAATGGCATTAGCACCCAGGGTTACCAAAGCGGTAACCCAGGGGGCCCGAACCTGATGACCTCTGTTTTGCTGGGGTTCAATTGCAGGGCGTTGGTGAACATCAAGGATTCAACCTTGCCTAGGTAATTAGCAAGATTGCCAAGATTAGAATTCAGCCCATTAACTTTGGCGTAGACTTGGGTATCATCAATGTAAGCATGGTAACCAAGATCATGTTTAATGAAAATCTCAAACAATGGTCTAATGTAGATGCTAAAGAGCACAGAGGAGCCAGAGGGCACCCCACAAACCACATGGGGTACCTCACAAACCATCTTTTGCATTTTGGACACTGACAGAAGTCTGCAGGTGTCCAGACTAAAGTAAGGGGACACACTTCATGCCAGTTGACTGGGCGGGGGGCACCATTTTGGGGAGCTCCTGTGCCTACTCTCTGCCATTGCAGGTGGTGTCCCCACCATGTAGGATCAGTATTGGCTGCATGGCTTGGACAACTCTATGCAGCTTCCCAAAGAGGGAGACTGGGCACAAATAGAGTCCAGGACGATAATAAAGTTCTAGGGTATGTAAGAGAATCTTGGCCCATAGCCATGCACAGTGGCTGCAAAGAGCCACCTGCCCTAAACTAGAGTTTTCTGCAGCTCTGAATCCAGGAACTTCCTGCATCCAAACTCCTTCCCCACCCTGGGCGACCTACACAGTCCTCACACAGAGGTCCAGACATAGTGGTGTCTATATTTTCCCCAACCTGTGAAATGGTGACCTTCCACAGAGGTGTAACCCATCCTATAACAACCCTATCTTTTACCCAAACATTCTATGTTAGTGCTCCCTTCAGATCGCTTAAAAGAGAGGAAAAATAAATGTAATGCAAATGTTGTCTTACATAGTTCCCTTCTACCAATATGGTTGGCCTTGCTTCACATGGCTCCATAAGAAAGGAGGGCAGGGTGTGTTATTTGGATAGCGGGAAGGTAAATGCAGAAACCTTTGGTACTGATGGAAGCAGGTCGGACGTACCCATCACTTGTGTATAAATATGAAAATCTCTATGTTCTGTGTGGTTGGTACAGACCTAGCAGGCCAGCCATATGGGTAGCCCCCGGATTGTGGAGCGTAAAATTTAACAGCATGGTTATTGATAGAAGATGGATAGGGTCTGTATATGTTAAGTGCACTAGATTTAGGAGGTCGTATTTAGGCATGTGGGAGGTGTAAGGATGCAAGATTTTAGGAGTGAGCAGCTAGATGAGGAATGAGAGAGGTGAGGGGGTGAGGTGTTGTCACTTACTGGCTCTTGATAGTAGATGTCACAGAGATTAAATGTGCGGACCAATGTCACGAAGCAGAGGTTCATGAGTCAGATTGGTATAGAAAATACTTAGCTGCACAACATTAGGGATGTTATGGAGACATTGGTCGAGTTTGACCATAGATTAAATTATGAATACCTGTGCCCAGATTATCTAAACGTTGCACGTGTGCTAAAAATATTGAGCACATGAATTTAGCAACAACGTTGCTGATTGTGTAACAGCAAATGAAGCACACCGGTTTCATTAGGGAAAAAATGCGGCAGATTTTTTAAGTATATTTGCTGTATAACATAGAGAAATACAGTAAACACATTTCTTTTCATGTTTTGCAGCAAACATAATACAAAGAAGTCTCATTAATTTTTGCCCCAGTGTAAAATGTGTATATAATACAGATTGGGACAAAACCTGTTTGCTCAATTCTGTATTACCACATCTGCAAAACAGGGGTCAGTCAAATTATCTAACTTTGCCCATGTACAAAAATGGAGCAAACAAATTTACCACCAGTTTTGTTGCCTGTATAATAGGCAATTATGTAACAGGTTTTGCCCAAATCTACAATCGAATCATATTGTTAAAAGAAAAAAATAAACTGAACTTTTTTACTATTTCTGCTGCATAACATACATAGAAATGCAAACACGTTTCTTTTTATGTTAATTGACAAATATAGTACAAAAACATTTCTGATTCATGTTTGCTCTAGTACAAACCTTTTTTAGACAACATCTATTAGGACAAAACCTGTTTAAACCTAGTTTAATGTTACCTTTGTAACTTACCAGCTTTATTTTGTTTTTGTTTTGTCCCTGGTCTGTGTCCCGCTTTGTTGACACCCTTATGAAATGGCTTGGTACCTTTTCTCATTCTTGTGCTATTGTACAGAGACCCTTCCAGGGAACGCCTTTGCCATCTGTAAATGTGTTTTTGCAGTCGTTTCTGATACAAATTGACACCAATTTTCTTCAAATAAACACAAAGGGCCTCATTAGGACCCAGGCGGTAAGGGGTTTACGGCGGCGTAAACAGCGCCGACCCTTACCGCCTGATTCCGAGGTCCCTTAGCACCATGGTGCTAAGGGACCTTGTTGTTAATTACGCCACCGTAATTTACGGTGGCGTAATTAACGCCTTCCCCACTCCCATTATGCCCTATGGGCCAAAAATGGGAATGGGGAAGGGTAAATGGGTTAAATGGGGACTTACCGCCCCACTCACCTCGGAATGGGGCGGTAAGTCCGCCAACCACCATGGCGTAAACATAGTTTATGCCATGGTGGTAAAGGTACGACCCAGGCGGTAACTTACCGCCTCGGTCGTAATGAGGCCCAAAATATATACAGATACCACCATGTGGTAAAATACACTTTGCCCTTCTGATGAAGCTGCCAGTGAACACTTTCCATTTTGAGTATCTTCGGTGTCCGCAAAAGGCAATGCACTGCCAGCGAGTCTTGGATCTATTCTGTTGTAATCAGTGTCTGGTACTGAGAACCCACCTTTCAATAAAAAACATAGTGCTTTTTTCAGGTAGTTCAACTGCGTGGGATGGGGGGGATTTTATCACATGATTAACATCTGGGTTGCTCTTTCTTGTATGATATTTTGCCAGTCCCACCATCAGATTCACTTTGGAGGACCAGTTTGTGACCATATGTTCTCATAGACAGGCTACAATTTGATCCTCAAGTATTCGTCAGCATCATTGCAGTGGTGGGAGCAGCTCTAGAAGTGCAAAGAATTCCCCATGGCAGATATATGGTGATTGTCTAATCCATAGAACATTGTCACGGCAAGGCTTCTTAGAGCATGCAGAGACAACAGTATTATTTATATTTATATATTTATTTTGGTCTTTGCATAATCTGAAAATTACTTTGTCCGACTCAAATGCTTCAGGCCATCAATGTGCAGTTTCGGGCAGATAAGAGTATTGTGTCATACAACATGAGTGGCACAATTGTAGTACTTTAAGTGAAGTGAGAATCCTGTATGCTGTGGCATTGCATTGAGAGTGTAGTGAGACTGTAATGGCTTTGTGTAAAGTTGACGTTCTCTGGTAATCTCAGGCCTTTGATTGTAGATGTGGCTTTGTGTAAAGTTGTGGTTCTCTGGTAATCTCAGGCCTTTGATTGTAGATGTATTTGTTGGTTCATCGAACCCAAAGCCAGATGAGATTTGCCGCCCAGATTCTAATTCTCATAACCAATGTGGTTTAAGCTAGTCTGGTGAGCTGAACCACCGACTTTGTCCAAAGAAATCCAATTATTTGTTTCTGTGTCTGGGTCAGGTAAGTAATATAAACCTGCCCAACCGGTCGGCTGTTTTAGGGACCTAACACTCAACGAAATGCAATATAATGGCAAAGGGATCAAGCGATATCAGGGCCCTCATCAAATTGGAGAAAACAAAGCAGTATTGATCAGGCCGCAAATATTGGCACCCTATAAAAGGTGGCAAGATGGCTCAGCAATTTAAGCGACTCCTGTAAGGACACACCAAACCTTTCATCATTCCAAGTTCGAAAGATTGAGAACTATTAAGTAAAAACACCTATTGTTATGGAACTTAAAAGACAAAACAATATTGCATGAAGCACTGTATGTTAACATAATATTATCTAATATCATCAAGATCTCCCTCATGACTAGTGTTTCTCAGACCATGAAACATGCCTTTATCGGGGCATGGCTTGGAGCCATGGCAGTCGGAGCGGCTCTGTGAGAGGTCCCGGCTGGTTGCCACGCGCCATTCCATGATGCTCCGGTGAGAGTTTGTGTGAAGCAGGGAACTGCAGCGGATTAAGCAGCCGACAGCACAGGGCTGCCCCCGGTTAACTCTCAGCCCTCAGGGTTGCCGGGTTCGCGCCCTGGAGATCGAGCTGTGTGGCGAGCTGGAGAGGTTGTGATCGGCAAGATGGCGGCCCCCTCTGAGGTCGGGAGCAGGCGCCGCAGCAACGATTGACTGGGGGCGTCCGGTCTCCTTGTGGGGCTGAAACGAACCTCCGCCCCCCCGCAAAGTCATCAAGCCAAACGCAGGCTGGGAAGTGGGACCCCCCGCACCCCGAAAGCAGCGCCTTGCTGAGGCCGCCAAGTGAAACGCCATCCGAGTCCCGGAGGGTCCCGAACGCCAGCACCGGGCCGTGGCGCAGCTGAACAGCGCACCCGCATCGCAGGACGGCCGGGAGGGGAGACTGCTGCACTGGGTCTGCTCGGTGGCCCGCGGCCCCTTAGAAAGCCTCCACTCACACGGCGGGGAAGCCAGGAACCAAGGCTTCCAATACCGAGGCGACCGCCGCGGTCTCCCGGGGCCACCGGCCGCTGGGGACCCTCGTGGCCCGTCTGCACTCGGCATCTCCCCACCTCCATGTGGGACACAGGAAGCAGACCGAGGCAACACCGGGCGCAAGCCGAGCCTCCCCAGGAATCCCCAACCTAGCTGGTGACTGGGGCCTGCACGGTGGAGGGGCCCGCCATCACTCACGGCCCGCTCCACTCCAATTGACAGCCATAAGAGACCAGAGAGCCGGGTGCCGGTGGAGCCCGGCCCTTGAGGGGACGGCGGCCTGCGGAGCCAAGACGCACGCATCGGGGGAGTAATCTGCCCCCCTCAACCAGACCAAGGCGGTAAGGAGCATGGCAGAGGGCGGACTCCAGTGGGCCCTTATCAGCAGTGGTCGCCAAACCACCGTCACACCACAGAACCCAGCACAGAGAGTGGGACCGCCCCATAGAGGGTCTGGTGCAAAATTCAATCAAGGGAGCAGCCCAAAAACGGGCGCGGCGGTCCCCAGGCGCGGACGGCCGACGGCAAATCCCAGCCCATACTGCATTGCTCATTTGAGCCTGGGTAATGGCACAGAGGTGCCCAATAGTCACCTCACCCGTGGGGGGCCACCCAAGGCTGAGTGGGGGCACCCCCACCCCTACAGAACTGGCAACGGCCCTCTTAGTGAAGTACCTGTCCAAGGAGACTGGCCCACAGGCGTCCTCCCGGGCGGGCCGCACCGAGCCCCGCTATCAGCCCCTAGTTCAGCAGCAGATCTACTTGGTGACCGACCAGAGGCTGGGGTTCCGCAGGCCTTCCTCCCATTCTGGTTTCCCTGCGATCGCAAGTCAGCAGCAAGCCAATCTCCAATTTGAGGTACAGTTGGCCCCCTGGTAACCACAATGGCTAAAAAACCCTCCAAACAAGCAGACATTGCAACCTTACTGTCCACCCCAGTGACAAACAGATCCAGGAGAGGGGACTGCCCTGAACCCACAGAAACAAGCACCAAGAGCACACACTGGTAGCAACCCCTCGGGAGCCATTCCCAAGCTGTCACGAAGTCGGACCTCCAGGATCTGCTCTCGGCATTAACCAAAGAGTTCCAAAGAGGTACGGAGGAGGTTAAAGGCACAATTACTGCGCTGGACAGAAGAGTGGGGGAACTGGAAACTAGGACGGCGGAAGCGGAGAACACCCTATGCGAACACAGCTACGAAATCGAAAAGGGGTCAGACACGAGTGGCTGCATTGGAGGCCAGATGCAAGGCCCTCGAGCTGAAGCAAGAGGACGCAGAGAACCGCTCCCGCCGCAATAACATACGCCTGAGGGGCATACCCACATCGGTCCCGGATGCCGACCTGGAGAGCTATGTGCGAGACCTCTTCCATTTCATCCTAACTCTACCGGACGACGACCCTCTGGTGATCTTAGGGTCCACAGAACCAGAGCCAGACCCAACTCCTCGGTTCCACCTGATGTCCTAGCGAGACTGCACTACTAAAAGGTAAAGTAGGAAAACATGCTGGAAGCTAGAAGCTTCCCCCCGTATCCTGTTCAGAGACCTCTATTTCCCTATATCAGGACCTTGCGGCGTCGACGTTGGCAAAGAGGAAAGCGCTGAAGCCAGTCACAGAATGGAATGGCTAAGGGAGAAACGAGTCTCATACCACTGGGGATTCCCCACTGCACTAATCTTCGACTTGAACGGGAGCTCCCGCCACATACGCAACACTCACGAGGCAGAAAAGTTATTGTTCCCAGATGGGGGGGAGGGAAACAACAATGAAGGCCCACCCTCCGAACAGGAGGAACGAAAGGACTCCCACCAGGCCTGGTCATGTGTCGAGAGGAGGCGCCGGAGGATCAGAGGCCCCCCACAAAAAACCAAACAGCCCAGCAAAGGTGGCTAAGGCGCCCCACAGAGCCCTGAGGCCGGAAAGTGTCACCTATTAGTCCGAATGCCACCGGCGGACCCCACCACAGAGCGAATCTCAGGCAAGTAAATCTACGAACCTACAAACGTTACACACACTCAGTTCTCACCTGCTAACAGCAAAGGCCAGTTGGCCCACATCTCAGAAGGCAGCGTTGGCCCAGCCGGAGCCCCCCCTTTTTGGTTGAAGGCTGGTCCAGAGAACCAAGTTTTGTTGTTTTTTGAGGGGGTGGGGGGAAAGCGGAAGGGGGTCTAACACCAGCAACACGGAGGTCAGTCATAATGATATCTACCCACATGAAGTGGCAGAGAAGGGAGGGAGACAGCAACAAGGATCAGCAACCACATCCTCAGAAATGGGGCCACCTACCACTAACCTAACCATGATCACATGGAACGTCCAGGGCCTGAACTCCCCTCTGAAAAGGAAGTCCGTGGAACACTGCCTGGCCCAACTTGAGGCGGACATAGTATGACTGCAAGAAACTCATCTCCTGGCTGCAGACGAGCAGCGAATCAGGCTCCACAGATTCCCCAAGAGATACATTGCATCCTGTGGCAAGAAAAAGAGAGGGGTCGCAATCCTGCTTAGCCAAGCGGTGGCACTCTCCAAAGTCACGGTCAAACGTGACCCCCGAAGGCAGATTCCTGCTGATTAAGGGACTCTTGGTCGAACTTCCCATTACCATTGCAGCCATCTACTGCCCGAACGAAGCCCAAGAGCGCTTCTTACACAAGGTGCTCCCAGTGATAACCACCTTTGCCGAAGGGAAATTATTAATTGGGGGGGACTTTAACCTTACCCCGGACCCCACTATCGATAAGTCCCTGCCGCCCAATGGATTAGACTTTTCAAAAGCGCTGGGCCTGGCGGAATTCCTGAGGAAAACAGGGAAGGTCGGCGCACGGAGATTGGCAAACAACAAAGCAAGGGACTACACTTTTTTCTCACATGTCCACAGAGGTCTTTCGAGGATAGACCTCATCCTGTTCTCGAGCGTCCTGTTCCCCTACATCACAGACATCCATATAGGACTGAGGATCATCTTGGATCATGCCCCAGTGGTGGCACAACTACAAACAGAGGGTTTTCCGGATCCCCCACAAAGGGCCTGGAAGCTGCAAGACTACCTCCTGGTGGACATAGCAGACAGTCAGGAGCTCTCGGAGGCCCTGGCAAACTATTTCCCAGAAAACGCGGGCAAAGGTTCCAAAGAAGCAATTGTATGGGACACCATGAAGGCGGTCATCAGGGGGGTGGCCATGAACTGCGCAGCAGCACACAAACGCAGACACTAGCGGAGACTAGAGGAACTAGAAAGGACAGTGGCAGAGAAAGAAGCAACTCATAAGAAGAGACAGTCGACCAAATCATGGAGTGAGCTCCGCAAAGCAAAAGTAGTCCTCGAAATGCACCTGGCGGACCGGACGGCCCAAGCCTTAACATTCACGAAGCAATATTACTACCTGAATAGCAATAAGGCCAACCGTCTGCTGGTGCATAAGCTGAAGAAACTGCACACCAGGAATACCATCACAGTCCTTCGGGACCGAGAGGGGATACCCCGCTGCCTGGACTCCGAAAAGCTAGCCATTATGACCGAACACCATAGGGAGGTGATGTCCGGGAATCCCACAGAGGCGGATCTAATCGCGGGGTTCCGGCAATCAGTCCCGAAGTCGCCCCGCCACCCACAGATGGACGCCCTGGAGGAACCCATCTCCTCGGAGGAGGTGGCTGAGGTGATCAAATCTATGAAAAACACAGCTCCAGGCCCAGATGGTTTCCCCTGCACCATTCTATAAGAAATACAGCCACATCTTGGCCCCACAACTGGCCTCTCTGTTCAACTCCTTCTTGGAGACGGCCTCGGTCACCCCCTCCATGGAGGAATCTGTCACTGTCCTAATCCCAAAACTCAGGACAAACCTGGAACTCTGCTCATCGTACCGCCCCATCGCCCTACTAAATGTAGACACTAAGATTTTCTCGAAGCTCTTGGCACGTAAACTCGCTGCTCTCCTCCTTGACCTCATACACCCGGACCAGACGGGCTTCATTCCGGGTCGCAACACCCAGGACAACATTAGACGGACCTTTAACATCATCGAAACAGCCAATAGAACTGGAGAGGAACTAACGGTGGTGTCGCTTGACGCACATAAGGCCTTTGACAGGCTGGACTGGGGCTTTATGAGAGCAACACTCCAATACTATGGGGTGGGACCAAAGTTCCGGAAATGGATATTGGCAAATTATCAACAGCCCACCACAACCCTCAGAATCATTGGGGCACGGTCCCCCAAAATAGCGATCACCAGAGGAACCCGTCAAGGATGTCCCTTATCGCCCCTCATATTCGCATTATCAATGGAGCCGTTCGCTGCCAGGATCCGCCAAAGCCCCACCATCCAAGGCCTAAAACACAAGCAGGAGACGTATAAAGCTGCCCTGCACGCAGACAATGTCTTACTGATGCTGACCCACCCAAGCTCATCGCTCGCAGCACTAGAGGAGTTGGAGGGCTTCAAAGCTGCCTCCGGGTTCACAATTAACTCCAAGAAGTCAGTGGCCTTGGGCATCAATATGCCCAAAACAAAGCCAGACCCATTACCAGCCGGCCTCCCAATCCCGTGGGCCAAAGCACATCTGAGTTACCTGGGCGTTCAACTTCCCAAGCTGGCTGAACACACATACAAGCTGAACTTCCCATCTCCCTACTCAAGGACCTGCAAGCGGACATGTCCCACTGGCAAAAACAAGAGATATCATGGATAGGGAGGATTACAGCACTAAAAATGAACTTGATCCCCAGACTGCTGTATCACTGTCAAGATCTCCCAGTAGCGATCACCAAAAAGGCTAAGCAGAAACTCCAAGCCAGCATGATGAAATTCATTTGGGCGAGCAAGAAGCCGCGAGTAGCCAGGAAAATCATGCTAAGGAGCCCCAGCTCAGGCGGCTTGGGGGCACCGGAGGTTGAGAGATACTGCCTGGCCGCCCAGCTCTCTGCAGCATTCACGTGGCAAGCGACAACTAACAAACCCTGCTGGCTCAAGTTGGAGAAGGACTGGAGCTGCTGTCCACTGGACTCGCTACCACACATCACAAGGCCTAGAAACCCGCCGAACACCGGCCCGCTCACATCAACCTAGAACACAGTTAACAGCTGGAGGCCAGGAGGCTTGATGCGGGTCGCAGACTTTTTCGACGGGGACGTCCTGCTCACTTTTGAGGACTGCAAAAGGAAATTCCAGGTCACGGAAGTCGAGAGATTCCGATACACCCAACTGCGCCACTGGCTCTCGCAAGACCCAATTAGAACACGGGGGCACAGAAAACTCACAGCACTGGAACAAACGCTAACAACCAACCCGCCCAAAGGAAAGATCTCATCCCTATACAAGCTACTAGACAGGGTAAACCCAGACTCGAAGGAGCCCTACATGGAAAGGTAGGAGAGAGACATTGGCAAGGAACTAGACATGGCCAGTTGGAGCCGCATCTGGACGAGAACCCATAAATCCTCGAAATGCGCCACGAATAAAGAGGGGGCCATTAAGGTCTGCTATAGGTGGTACATCACACCAGAAACCCTGCACAAGTGTGACCCCACCATCCCTCCACAATGCTGGAGAGGCTGCAGAGACACCGGCATCCTGTTCCATCTGCTCTGGACCTGCCCGAAGGCTGAGGGGTTCTGGAGAGAAGTCCTGGAACAGATCCGGCTCAACACAGGACTGACTATACCGTGGGATCCTGGATTCGTCCTACTAGGCGACACAGGGGAGGGCCAACTTCCGATGTCAGGGAACCTGTCAGGCCTCTGCACACACTTACTCACCGCAGCCAAAATCTCCATCGCCAGGCTGTGGAAAGTCCCGGAGGGTCCGGCAATCCCCGTGTGGTGGGTGAAATGTTGGGACATTGCAGCCGCGGAGAAGATCATGGCCCTCCGCTTTGGAAACAGTAATAAGTTCTACAACATCTGGTCCCCATTCCTAGATTACGTGGAGAAATTCCCTGGTGTGGCAAGACAGCCACCGGCTCTCCTTTGGTTGCTGAATGCGGACTAACCCCCCTCAACTGATATCATTTGCACCCCAACCCTCCGTCTCCCTTGAACACAGCCCCTGTGATAACAATCTGAGACTATAGAACCCCCCCCTCCTCATTCCCCCTCCCCTTAATCCCCCCGCCCTTGTTTGCCTCAGAGGAGGCTAAGTTCTTTTGTTTGATTAATGAGATAATATGGTAAGATGTCATTGAGAATATTGAAGCTTCTGTTTTCTATAAATGGCAATAAAAAGAGTTTTGGAAAAAAAAGAAACATGCCTTTATCTCTTTGTTACTGAAGAACCCCACAGCATAACTTGAAATCGTCTTGTTTACAATTTTTTTTTTTTTTTTGGTGAAGACAGTTGCATGTGCAAATTAGATTGGCTGTACCTTAGTGGCTGAACACAGTTGTCCTTTTGTGAGTATGTGATTAGAAGTGTTATGTTACACCTCAGAAAGTTACACAGCCACACGATGCGTTATGCGCATGTCATTTTGATTAATACTGATTCCCTTGTTAAATTCTGAGGATGAGTATGTTCGTCCCTTTTGCATAGAAATGCATAATAGCTCAGCAGTTAAATGGTTAAAATATGTTTTTTTAGTATTAATGTATAAATTATATAGCGATTGCTATCAATGTTGTCAGGATTTCTTTGTGCTACATGCCACACAGGTGTTGCTATTATCTAAGTTAATGATATTCATTGTGTGAACATAGCAAGGTTAAAAGATGGAGTGTTTCTTGCCTGGATTGAAACCAGTGATTTATGGGTTGAAATTAGATCTCTGCGTTAAGCTTTTACTTTGCTGAGCTCTGTGAATGGCCAACTCTTCCTTTTTTGGTGAAGAAATGTGCATTTGTGAATCAGATATTCTGTCTCTGAGAGGGTAATTCATAGAATTCAGCGCACAAGTGGCGCAGACAGCTGGCGCACAGTGTGCGCGTGCGAATCCCTGCGCCAGCCGCGTGCGCTAAAATCCATTTCCGCGCACAGCGTATTCATGGATTCCAGCTACCAAAACCAGCCGTGGCGCACAGTGGCGCAGCGACCCTGCAGCAGTGCCATTTATGCCCCCAAGAACGCCTCTCGCGCAGGGAAAAGCCATCAAAATCCCCAATCCAGCGCAAAGGGCTGCGCTAACCCTGTACCAGCACGGCAAGCGGACTACGTGTATTTCAGGGGTGCGCGGGAAGTTCCACACGCGATTGGCCCCGTGCTAGCAGGGTACCTGTATTTCAGGGGTGCGCGGGAAGTTCCACACGCGATTCCATCAGGGTACGTGTATTTCAGGGGTGCGCGGGAAGTTCCACACGCGATTTCAGCAGGGTACATGTATTTCAGGGGTGCGCGGGAAGTTCCACACGCGATTTCAGCAGGGTCCGTGTATTTCAGGGGTGCGCGGGAAGTTCCACACGCGATTGGCACCGTGCGAGCAGGGTACGCGTATTTCAGGGGTGTGCAGGTAGTTCCACACGCGATTCCATCAGGGTACGTGTATTTCAGGGATGCGCGGGAAGTTCCACACGCGATTTCAGCAGGGTATGTGTATTTCAGGGGTGCGCGGGAAGTTCCACACGCGATTTCAGCAGGGTACGTGTATTTCAGGGATCCTGGGGAGTACTACACGTGAATTGGCCGTGTGGGTCCTCCCAGGTGTTTGCTCTACAACCTCCACGGCCCCTGCAGGCAGCCCACACCACGGGGGACTACCCTGCACCCCTGCTCATGTCCCGCAGGCAGCCCATCCACCATGGGCATGCCCCCCAGCCAAGCCACATGTCACCTTGCACTACTGATCAACAATGCATGTCTCCCAGCACCCCCACCCCCCAGCAGTCAGGGGCACCCTTCACCAGGCCCCCACTCCTGTCTCCCTGCACCCCCACCCTCCAGCAGTCAGGGGCACCCTCCACCAGGCCCCCACTCCTGTCTCCCTGCATCCCCACCCCCCAGCACTGTGAGGCATCTGCCAGCACGCCCCCACTCATGTCCAACTCATGTTCCCCTGCACCCCCACCCCCCAGCACTGTGGGGCACCTGCCAGCAGGCCCCCAATCATATCCAACTCATGTTCCCCTGCACCCCCACCCCCCAGCACTGTGGGGCACCTGCCAGCAGGCCCCCACTCATGTCTAACTCATGTTCCCCAGCCAACATGTCATCACAATCTAGATCCCTGGTCCCTATGGTCAGCCTCCAAATGCAAAACACCCTCCCGAGTATTGCATCCACCCACTTAGAAATGGCAATAACATGATAGAACACCAATTGCAAGTTTGGAAACAAACACATGTCCCTCACATACACCCAATGGGTGTCAGTGAATCTCAAAACCCATATCATGATGTGCATGAAACCAATGAGATGATACCACACATTGAAGTTTGATCAAAAAATAAGTATTAAAGGAAACATGAATTGAATCAAAAATAAACTAACAGAAATGGGAATGTAAAAAAAGTGAAAAGAAGCATGTCCGTGAAAAAATGCAAAACAAAAAATCAGAATCCAAAGGAATGGTGTCCAAAGTCACAGTCCACAAAAGAAAATCCAATGGGAAATTATAATTGAAAGCCATTGCTCCATGGGTAAATTTTAAAAAGAAAAGAAAATCCAACAGTGAACTATGTACAGGTGAACAAGCCAGGGTCCATGATCCCAACAAAAGAAATGAAACCTATCTAACAACACTATCTAATAAAAAATAACTATATACAAAAATGTGGCCCATTGTCCAAAAGGTCCAAAGAAAATGCAAAAACAGAGGAAACCTAACACTAACTACATAACTATTTACATGGGCAGCGGGCTAGTCCAACGGCTCACTGGATGTTGTCATGGGCCAGGGCATCATTGAACTCCTGTTCAATGGCTTGGAGGCGGGCATGTTCCCTGGCCCCGAGGTCTCGCAGGGATAAGGCAGTGTCCAGCTCCAACTCCCTGCGAAGATCCTCGAGGCACTCAGCCCGCCTCAACGCCCTCTGCATGGAGTTCTCCGCCCTGACCATTGTGAGCCGTTCCTCCTCTGCCCGCTGCCGCTCCGCACCTATCTGCTGGCCCAGCCACTCCCATTCCAGGGTTCTCCTGCCCTCCGGCCGATGCCTGCACCCCTGATGTTGATGGCCCCGAGCCATGATGCCTCCCACGTCGAGCCTGCCGCTGCCTCCGACGCAACTGCCTGTGCCAGCACAACGGCATCCAGGCTGATGGAATCCACCGACGCCGTTGGGCACGTGCCCTGCCCGATGATGCCGTCACATCCTCCATCTGCTGGGGTCCAGTTGCTGGTGTGTCCATCCCTGCTGGACCTCCGACTCCCGACTGTGGCAGGGATGGGATCCCCACCGAGCCAGCTGCATTGGTCGGGGCAGGTCCACAGGGGGCCCTGGTGGCATCTGGGCCGGAAGACGGCATGGAGAACGACTGGTGCATAGTCTCCACAGAGGAGGAGAGGGTCACTAGATTGGCCGACACATGTAGGAAACCCCCGACCATGGCCGATCCCAACTGGGTCACGTCGGCACGGTGTTCTCCATGATGACGTGCATGCTCCTCCCGGGAAGCACGCACCTCATCACGAATTGCACCTGTGCGCAACGCGACACCAATCAGGACCTTCTCCATACGGCCAGGGGTCCCCTCGTCCACAGGTGGAGGGGAGTCAGATGACATGGACATCCCCCCTACCTGCGGACGGGCCTGGGATGGGGCATCCCTGCTGGTGCATGGTGGTGCAGTCACAGTGTCAGGGACAGTGACATGCACAGGCCCCTCCACGGCGACCTGTGCTGCCTCCTGCCCCTGCCCCTGGACTGCAACACTTGCACCAGCAGGGATGCCCCCACCAGGCCCCATGTGCGCCTCAGTAGCGGCCTCCTCCTCCTCTGTGGAAACCACCAACCTGGATGGCTCCACCCCGTCTTCCGCCGTTGCAAGCCCCTGTGGGGGCTCACCCACCCCTTCAGCTGCGGCCGTGGGGGCATCCCCACCGCTTTGCTCCACAGAGCCATCTCCGCCCTCTTCTTCACGTGGCGCTGTGTAGAGGGAGACATAGAACACAAGCATCAGAGTACTGTACAATGGTCCCCTAGCAGATGAGTGGCACTGTCAAAGATCACTTCCATCATGTCCCTCCACAACACATGGCTCAGTGCAGGTAAAACACATGCGGTAACAGGCATGGCGCATGCTATGGACATTAGCATACATGTCCAAAGGATTCTTGAAACATACAATGTTGTTTTGGGACTCACATGCATCATGGGCCATGCCTATCACATGCACACACTTCACCCTAGTTTCATCCATCTGGCCTCGTACACCACAGACACAGTGGATACAAGGATGACGAGGCTGCATCAGTGAACCTGAACATTGTGACAGATATGTGTCATGCATCCCTGGCATTCACAAGTCACAGACACACAGGTCAGACACACAGACATGGACAGCATACATGTACATGGCATCAGCACCCATCCTTCACCCCCACCCATGTCCAGGAACAGAGACTGGCATGCTTTCATGTGGCCATTCCGCATAGGGCAACCCATGTTGCATTTGAACACATGCACCAACCGTGTGGTTCACACATTACTGGTCTCACATGCATGACGTCCCTGCACACACACATGCATACATGGCCTATGTCACACATACAGGCAAGTATCAGATAACCAGCACACTGCGACATGCCCTGTCTCACACAGCAATGCTTGGCCACTTACCGCTCAACTCCAGACGGGTCTGCATCTCAAGGATCTGGGTGTGGAGCGCTGGGCCTACGCGTTCCAGGACCCTCATCTGGATGGTACTCATGCGGCCCCGGCCCCCCTCTACGAGGCGCCGGGCCTTCAAGAGGGTCCTGGACCTGCAGTCATCCCAGCGCTTCTTGACATGTTGGTAGTCGCGGACTGCCACCCCCTTCGCGTTGATGGCAGTCACGATGTCCGTCCAGATCCGAGTCCGTCCTTCCTTGTTGGCGCGCTTACTTCCGAAGAGGGCATCATACTGCCCCAGGACTTGCTCCACCAGGACACCAACTTCAGTGGCAGTGAAGCTGGTGCCCCTCTGCCTCTCTGGCCGGGGGTTGCCAGTGGTGCCTGCCCGACATGGCAACTCAAGAGGAAGAAGTGGGTGGGCAACTGGGTCCTGGGGCTGGGCTGTGGAGCGATGGTATCCCAGTCGGGAGTCTTCTGTTCCAGCAGGCGTGGACACAGCAAATGGACCCCTGCAGATGGCTGATGTGCAGGCACCAAATGGCAGGGCACGGTGGCAGCAGGCAGGCAGGCAGGCAGCAGCAGATGGCTCGTGGGAGGCTGCTCGGGGCTCTGGGGGGCAGTAATTCGGCCTTTTGGGCAGGAGCGTGGTCTTCCGTGTGCTTACGCGTGGCCAGCTTGATACGGAGTGATTTGGCATGTGAAAATCTTGCACGTCTGCGTGTAAATCGAGGAAAGGCCCTTAGCGCGTAAGCGCGTCAGCACGCATACGCGATTTCATTGGACCAAAGGCCCTTAGTGCGTAAGCGCGTCTGTGACGTTTTGCGCACAGGCGTTTCCCTGGCAGGGCTTGTAGATCCCACGTGCCTTTACATTGCTCTGTACGTGTTTTTCGTGGGGTGCGGTGCGTGTGTTTTGCAGTCGTTGGGGTTCACACGCTATTACTTCACAGCGGGTGTTGGCTACGCGTTCTTCTACACGCAAGGCAGACGGTGAGTGGTAGCCCCCTGTGATACACGTAGCCCGCTCCCCCAGGCCCGATCGCGTGAAAAACTTCACACGAACCGCCGTGATACACGTAGCCCGCACCCCCAGGCCCGATCGTATGAAAAACTTCACGGGAAACCCCACGCACAATAGCAGTATGGGACATTCATCATTGCTGTATATTGGCGCTTTTGTGATGCACAGGGACGCTACCGCCTGCCTTCGTGTGGCGGACGTGTTTAGGCCTGTGCGTGTCTTTGGCCGTGCGCGGCTTTGCGCCAATCGAATCCATGGATACGTGTGCTTCGCGTGCGTGTGGGCGTTCCGTCTGCTTCCCAGCAGTACATCCCAGTTACGCCCTTATTTTCGCGCGTTGTTCCTCATTCCGCAAGTTACGCCCTGTGTTCCGCCCCCTTTTTGGTGTGTGCGCAAGGTTGTGCGTTTTCAATGTGCGCGTCGCGCACACCGTTCGGGATGTTTCAGTGACGTGTGTGCCATGCACGGGTTTGGTGCACATCCCGAGGAAAACACGTGCAGGGACTTCCATGAATCGTACGTGTGCGCGTGCGCCTGTTTTTTCGCGCTTGCGCATAGATTTTCTGCGCACGTTTGTTCCATGAATCGGCCCCTGAGTGTTTGAACCCAATTCTGCCTTCTTTAATGAGTGATCTTTATAGTGAATATTACGCCTTTGAAGGTAAGGGTAAATGCGCACACTTTAGCCATATGGATTTGCACTTGTCATTGTATTTCGTTTTCAAAAGTTAATGGTTTTTGGAAAACAGAATCCAGAAATGTAATTTCATTTGAGGAAATGCAAATATAGAGCTGAACATCAGGCTTTCCAACAGATTTTGGATGGAATTTTTTGGATTTCACTCGAATTTCAAGCTGTAGTTTTGCGAAAATCTTCTTCTTTAAGAGGTGAGAATATGTAAGATTTGCACTAGTGCTACACACTGAACAAATGCACTGAATACATGTTTTGCTTCCTCTGTAATATTGAACCAGGGCTCGCCCCAATCTTTAATTCCCTGAAGTATTTTGTCCTGTGGCAAAAATGAAACCTTCTGATGTTTGTACTATGTTTGCTGCATGACATAAAACAAACACATTATACATCAAACAAAGTTCCATTTTTTACAATGGAAATGTCGAGTAACATTTTGTTTGTTCTTATTCAATGTACAGAAAATAATGTACTGGCTTATATTTGTTGTGTTTGTTTTATTTGTAAGACTGTACTCATCCTGTATATTCTGAGGTATCTTGCCGCCCTGATGAAGGCTTGGCATGTTTAGAAAAATATTAGGCCTAGAGCAGAAACTCGAGTAGGCGATCAATGAAAAAGAACCAGCAAATAATCTTTTCAGCCTTAAAGATGCAGTTGAGAGCTGCAGCAATGGCTTAAATAGTAATATGGGCAAACCTCTTAATAATGTTGCCAGACTGGAACATTAACAGTCACCTTTGTTAATGATATTTGAATTAATGTTGTTTTGCACACAATTGGATAATTTTGCACACTTTAGCGGATTTGCACACAATTGTTCATTGTGAACTGTAACATATATGTGATTTTAGAGTGCAGTAGGTTGTGAACATGAGCGAGTATGTGTGATTTGGTATGACTGATTTTGTGAGTATACATGAAATAATAGTCAATTTTATTGACCGTTGCACGACAAATGTTGTCACATAGTAAATCAATTGATCGTTTTGTACATATTGCATTATATCAATAAAATATAACAATATTTCTAATTAAATCACCTTGTGTGACGTCAACATTTTAACAAATCTTGTTGTTGACATTGAAATATGGTTTGGGAAATTGTTATTTGTGCATTGGATTCGAACCTGTGTTAAGCTTTTACTACGCTGAGCTCTGTGACTGGCCAACTCATGACTTCCTTTTTTGGTGAAGAAATGTGTATGTGTGAATCAGATATTCTGTCTTGGAGTGTTTGAACCCAATTCTGCCTTCTTTAATGAGTCATCTTTATAGTGAATATTAAGCTTTATGAAGTTAAGGGGAAATGCTCGCTAATTAGCCATATGGATTTGCACTTGTGTTTCTTTTTAAAAAGTTAATAGTTTTTTTAAAACAGAATTCTGAAATGTAATTTTATTTGGTGAAATGTAAATATGGAACTGAACTTCAGGCTTTCCAACAGATTTTGGACTAATTTTTTGGATTTCACTCGAATTTCGAGCTGTAATTTTGCGAAACACTTCTTCTTTCAGAGGTGAGAATATGTAACATTTGCACCAGTGCTACACAGTGACCAAACACACTGAATGCCTGTTTGGCTTCCTCTGTAATATTGAACGGGCAACCAGTCTCACCTCAATCTTTAATTCCCTGAAGTATTTTTTCCTGGGGCAACTGAAGCCTTTTGATTTTCGTACTATGTTTGCTGCATGACGTAAAAACAAACATTATAAAAAGTCCCGTTTTTTACAATGGAAATGTCGGGTAACATTTTTTTTGTTCCTTATTGAATGTACAGGAAATAACGATAAGTCTGTTTGTTTGCTTGGCTTTCTTCCTTTGGCTTGACATTTTATGTCACAGATTCCTAGCTAAATTTGGAGCAATTCCTATTTTCTCTACTCCACATCCGGCTTGCAGAGAAAAACAGTCAAACCCGTTTCACTTCATTTATCTTCATGTAATCAAACCCTGTCTGCTCCCTTCTGTGTTATACAAACCGCAAGCATAATATTTGGAGTGATTTGGCGAGGCCAAGTTAAATAATACATATTCTTTTTTGTGTTCTGTGCATACGGTTTATACAATAAACTTTACACAATCACATATAATTTCAAAATACCACAACACATTAACTTAAAACAATAAAACATAATATATATTCTGCAATCTGCCTTGGTTTCAACTCATGTTTTTGTAAACCTTTGAAAATCTCTGAAATTGTCCTGCAATGTTTGCCATGCTTCCCAAGTCACACAGAATATAAACACTAGGTAAAGTTTCAGAATGTTTTGTGAAAACCTTGGCATCGGATTAGGGTCTATTCATGGCAGGGATTAAATATTTTCTCTGGATGTGGAGTGGGATTACAGGAAGTACAGTACCTGTCAGCAATGTTTATACATATTGCTTTTTTATTGAGCAGGTCGGCCATATCATCCACATATCTCAATAATATTTTGGTCCCCATGTATCTACAAAAAATGTCATAACACAGCCATTTGAGCCAATGTTTATCAATTCACCCCTTTGTGCTCCTTGCCATTCAATGGGTGTGGAAACACCCACACTTTCATGTGTTGGCACTGGCCACAAGCACACCTTGGGGAAGAGGAGAGTGTGACATGGGCTTGTCATTTGAAGCATATAGGCGTTTAGGCTCCGTTTGCTCTTGTAGCAATGATGGCTCTGGGGTTGAAAGCCTACCTGGTTAACCCATGATAGATTAGGGGCCACAGTTCAAAACTGGTCTGAGGATTGTCAGTCTGGCAAAAGGCTCATCAACTTGGTGACCGCTTAAATGAACTATTTCCCAGAATTTCGATCCACCCCACTGTTATTATTTTTAATGCGTTCAGTAAATCTTACATTTTACACATGTGGCATTTATTCACGATTCATTAAAATATTTGGGTCATGATTCATCCCCTTCATTTTAATGTAATGTGATTATGTGGGTAGGAAATAATCATCACAAATAAGCACCGGTGAGTGTCTGCAGTAGTATTGTTACTTGGCCAATGTTTATGCTTTTTAATTACTCCTGCCTGTTTTTCCAATACATAATGAATGCATGGGGTATATTGGTGTGCACTACACACAACACAAGCAGAAAGAATCTACAGTACACTTCTTGATGAACCCCCAATCCACCACCTTTGTCAAAAGTGGTGTTCAGCTCAAGTTCCCCTCCCTTAGCTCACCTCCCCTACCAAGTCTTTCACAGCTGACAGGGTGCAACGGACTACAGTTTTGGGCTCAAGAAACGTATAGTACTTGACGCCATTTATCTTTTATAAAGCGCTCTACAAAGCTTACCCCTGTCATATGTGGATATGTATGTGTGTCTGTTCGAAATGTTCAGCATACTTCCCAACATGCTACAAATCTGAAATGTGGCATGTGGGTAGATTCCATGGTGTAGACAATGTAAAAAGTATCAAATATACATTTTTCTAATTTAATTTGTGTTTTTAAGCAGTTTGCCATGCTTACCTCTGCCATATGGCTCTTTGTGCTGCAGTTCTGCCGTAGTTCTACGTAAACTTCAGCAGTTCATTGTTCCTAAACTTTCCACACTATCAGCATTCTATTTGACATTAGCGGCACTCAATTCTGAAGTCATGCGGGTGACAGGAAACGGCGCATATCTCTATTATAGTGTCCGCAATTACGTTGTCCGTCACATCGTGGCAAATCTCTCATGATAATTACAGGAACTTCCTTTCCCACGGGAGTTGATGAATGTATGACATCGCAACAGTACGAAGCTTACATGCTTCAGCTGTACACGTACTGGTACTGCACTTCAAGCTTACATGCTTCAGCACCACATGTACAGCACTTATGTTGAGGTTGCTGCTGCCTCGTCTGTAGAACAGGACACCAATAATGTTGCTGCGCAATCTCAACGCTCCAACTCAAAGTAGCTGAAATTGATTGAGTTGTGATTCGGGTAACACAAACAACCATGCAACATCATCATCTATACTCGTTCATTGAATGAACTTCAAGCTAGGACTGAAGTGGGAATTACTGTGCAACGCACGGGTACACCTGCTAGCAATGAATACATCTAAAATATTGCTTAGCAATGTCTCTGAGACAGTCAATCACTTGTCATTATATCTAAAATATATTGAGTGTAAGTCAGTACGTACACCTAAAATAACTGCCTAGTCATGCCATCACTGCCAGTCTCAGCCATACTGCCCGATTCCTTTACAGCACTTTCCTTGTATTAGCTGTTTGATGTAAATTGCCAAAATGAACATACATTTTCAAATGCACTGCTTTGTGAAACAAGTATTAGCAAAGGCAACAATTTTGGCTTTTGTGTAGGTATGGAATAAGCATGTTCCAGGTACTGCAATAATCATACTACTTGGCCATCGGGTGGCAACAGCCTGCAAATGGTGTACTTGGTCCTATTATGGCAGTGCCTGTACAAATGCCAAAGTCATTTGATTTGCCAGTGTTTATTTTTAATGATTTACAGCTGCAATTAAGCTACTGTCACTATGATGACTGCTTAGAAATGACATTGGCATCTACTCAAAAGGCTTGAGGTATCTCATAGGTAGCTTTGCTGACTTCTACTACATTATCCTGGCCGGAAATGAGCCAGCAAGCGAAGCTGGACCACCCTTAAGGACCACACTTAAGGAACCTTCCTGTTTGGCCCTGAAAAGAAGACGACTTTGTGGGAGGTACCCCAAATTGGAACCCTAAATCCACAGCACCCTTTAGCACAGAGGACCATCATCTGGCCCCAATGATCTGGAACAAGTGCAAACTCCGCTCCAAAATACATATTGAAGCAAGGGGCTCACGACCAACACTCTCATGCCGACACAGCAGCGTCTGACTCCTATTACATTATCCTGGCCGGAAATGAGCCGACAGGCGAAGTCGGACCACCCTCAAGGACCACACTTAAGGATCCGTCCTGTCTGGGTCTGTCAGCGCATGGAGGGAAGGGAAAGGGCTAGCTACCCTCCATTCAGGCTCTCCTGCACAGACCCTCTCTTCAATCAACCTCCCGCCTTCACACACCATCTAGGTAAGCTTAACTGTATGCGCCCAGTTGTTAAGCTGCTCTGCGTGAGTGCCATCCCCACCCCACGCCCCAGTCAGCCATATCACACTGTGCAATCCCCCGTTCAGACCTTACATGCCCGGAGCAACCTGCACACTATTTCCAGTAACCCCCTCTTCCCCTATATCTTCATTCATACTGCACGCTCCCAGACTGCATGCTAAACCCCCTCCTATGCCAACAGGGAACGCAATGCCCTCTCCACTGCCAGTAGCGCCTGTGACTCCCCTACCAATGCCAACAGGGCATGTGATACCCTTACCTATGCCTGCAGGGCACAGGATGCCCTTACACATGCCAACAGAGCTCATGATGCATTTAACTATGCCAACAGGGCATGGGATGCCCTTTCCCATGCCAACAGGGTACCGGATGCCCTCACTTATGCCAACAGGGCACGGGATGCTCTTACCTATGCCAATAGGGCCCCTGATGCCACTACTGATGCCAACAGGGCACAGGATGCCCCCACCTATGTCATCAGGGCACGCAATGCCATATCCACTTCCAGTAGTGCCTGTGATGTCCCTTCCACGGGCAGCATGGCCCATGATGACCCACTCATTACCAGCAGGGCCCATGATGCTGCCTCCTATGCAAACAGGGCTCATGAAGCCCCCTACAATGCCAGCAGGGTCCATGCTGCCCAAACCTACTGCCTTCCTTCAACCAGACAGCTTCGGATCAGACCCCTGTGCTCATCTTGCTTCAGCTGTATATTCCCTGGCACTTAACCCTGCCCATGCACCACCTGACCCTAAAACCTCTCCGCCCCAAACGCATGACAATGCTTACTCACCGCTGGTGAGGCAGGTATCGTCTACCCCCACCCTACATCTACAGCAAACTACGCCCCTTGGAAACCACAAGCCAAATGCCCACCCCACCTCCATCAATCAAGATTCTAAATCAGACATAACCTGTACTGGCCCGCTCAGACTTAAATGTCTATGCTCCTGTACTTCCCAGCTGCCCTCAAACCAGACACCACCCCCCTCACATATAAGTGGTACTTGTCCAGCACCCATGACATCTCACCAGCAGTCACCCACAGCTCCACCACCCCACCCTGACATACCACTGGCTCTCACCACGCCCACTATGCCCATCTCCCAATCCAATACCATCATGTGCGCCCACATCAACGCACACTCCCTCTGTGTCCACGCCACTGAAATCCTCAATCTCATACTAGATAACAATCTTGATCTGCTTGCAGTCACTGAAACATGGTTGCATGATGCAGCCAGCCCGACACTTTCATTAGCCATCCCACAAGGTTTCTATATCCTTAGGTTAGACAGACCCGCTAATAACAGGAGGCGGAGTCGCTCTCATTACTAAAGCCTATTGCCCATTAGAGCCTCTCCCTTACTACCCATTCAACTCTATGAACTCTTGCTTGCCAAATTGGAGCCCAGTCCCCAAAACAACATCAACATTCTTCTCCTCTACCTTCTCCCCAATAATCTGAAATCACCAAACACGGACATCCCACTTCTCCTTACCCTGCTCATCAAACCCAATACCAAATTCATTCTTCTCTGAGACTTCAACTTAGACTTTAATGATGCCAAAGACCACTGCCTTTATTACCTCCCTTCAAGACATGAGCTTCACTCAATCTGTCACCGCCCCTACCCACTTCAAACTCTCTGGAAGCTAGCTCAGGGGCACCGTACTCGCCTCGGAAGCAAGACGACGCAGAGCAACACAGGTTCGATTCTCGGGTCCGTGCTTAGAAACCCCTGGGTATTAAGCGCGTTATAAATAACCAATTACAATGGGTAAAGGCCGGACCCTTGACTGGATCTTGAATCTCAACACTCTAGTCTGTATCACCTCTGTGGACCCCGTTCCATGGACAGACCATTCCCTGATCCTATTCAAGATCCCACGACTAACTGCAAAGGTGCCGAACGACTCCCCATAATCTCCAGACACACCCGCAAACTCACCAAAGAAAAGTTGGAACCCACCAACTTGTCCGATCTTTCTTCCATTCCTGAATACAACGCCCCTGAAGCCATTATCACCACTTACAATGCTACATTACTACACACACACTTGACCTCCATGCGCCTTTGAAAACCACCTTTCACAAAAAAACCTCAAATAACAAATGGTTGTCTGAAGCGCTACTCACCCTCCATAGACACAAGCGCACCGTTGGACACCTCGGGAGAAAGAACCCTCTGTAGCCAATCAGGAGGGCGTCCTCACCCCCGCCAGGAATTACAAAGAGGCTATATTCACAACAATTCTAGCATATACAATTCTAGAATCATGGAAGCCAGCTCCAACACCAGTAGCTATTCACAAGATCCCCAGTACCTCCCTCCATCTTCACTAAAGACAAAACCTGATGTACAACTATCCAATCAGCATTGGCTGACCATACCCAAAAGCCAAGAGATAATCCTTAAGAAGTCCTTGCTAACCACTAAAGTTCCTGCGCCTCTTAACCAAACTATATCCACCCCATTTACCCCTCTACCTTTCCACTTTACTCGAGTCACCCCTTCCGACATCCAAACCATCATCCAGCACCTCAAACTGCAAAGGTAACAACTGCCCCTCCCAAATCATCAAACTTTGTGTAGCCCCTCTTGGACCCATCATCTCCAAATTCATCAAAACTTCCTTTGCGTCCAGCTCTGTCCCTATATCTATCAAAGAAGCCTGGGTCACACCCTTACTTGAGAAACCATTCCTTGACCCCTCCCTCCCCACCAACTACCGCCACCCATCAATACAGTTCCATACCTTCTTAAAATTCTTGACCGCACAGCCTATACCCAACTCCAAGCCCACCTAGAGCACCATTGCCTTCTCAGCTCTGGTTAATCGGGCTCCAGACCTAGACACAGTACCAAAGCCGCCCTCTGTGGCCTCAAGATCCAGCTTGATGGTATACGAGACTCGGGAAATCTCGCCCTCCTTCTCCTCCTCGAACTCTCGGCAGCTTTTGATCTCGTTGACCATGACATCCTTTGTCAGCCTCTCACTTCCAAATTCAACCTATCCAGAGAAGCCGCCAGCTTGGTCAAATCTTTCCTCAGCAAGCGCACCTCCAGGGTATTCATAAGTCCTGAGGCAGCCAACCCCAACCCTGTGCACTACAGTATCCCTCAAGGCTCTTGCATCTCCCCCACACTCTAAAACATGTACACAGAACCTCTGTTTGACCACCTTGGCAATCTAGACATTCCATACACCAACTTTGCTGATGACACTCAAATCCTTCTGAAAATCTCTGCGAACCACACCCTAGACTCAGTCAACATCAATTGTGTCTAGAGCATCATTCAGACCTGGATGGCCGAAAACCATCTTTATCTCAATGATGACAAAACTGAGCTTCTCATTATGGGATCCCCTCAAACTAGTGGACCATGCCTTCGCATCCTTCTCCATCGACCGCAACCCTACCCCTGTCTTCACCCATGTGAAAACCTTGGGCGTTTACCGTGATGCTGAACTTTCTATGCAAAAGCACGTCAATGCGGTTTATAGTGATTACGTCGAGAAGAAAAAGGGTTGACATGCAAAACCATCTAATACAAACCATTGCATACCAACGCATCGACAACCTATATTTTACATGTAAAAGTGCAATTCCATCGAAACCAGTCCATCGACAATATACATGGACTGGTTTCAATGGAAACACACTTTTACATGTAAAAAGTAGCATTTCCATGCTTTTCTTGTAACTTTAAAACGTTACATGGCGCTGTCCAGTGCTGAATTTTCAGCACTGGCCAGCTCCTTGTAACGTTTTTAATTATTTCTGTATATTGGGGGTTCCCCCACATCCTCCCTGAAATCCCACGCCCACCCCTCAACCATAACCCTAACCCTAACACTAACCCACACCCTAACCCTTACACTAATGTAACCCTTAATCTAACCCTAGCCCCAACCCTAACCCTAATGTAACCCTTAATCTAACCCTAACCCTAACCCCCAACCCTAACCCTAATGTAACCCTTATGCTAACACTAGCCCCAACCCTAACCCTAATGTAACCCTTAACCTAACCCTAGCCCCAACCCTATCCCTAACCCTAATGTAACCCTTAAAATAACCCTACCCCCAACCCTAACCCCCAACCCTAACCCTAATGTAACCCTTATCCTAACCCTAGCCCCAACCCTAACCCTAATGTAACCCTTAATCTAACTCTAGCCCCAACCCTAACCCTAATGTAACCCTTAAGCTAACCCTAGCCCCAACCCTAACCCTAATGTAACCCTTCATCTAAACCTAGCCCCAACCCTAACCAAACCCTAACCCTAATCTAACCCCTAATCATAACATTACATTTCGATGGATCCATCGAATTTTATTCAACGAAATAGCCATTCTATGGAATGGTATTTCAATGGAAAAAATGCAATGGTTTGGTGTTAGATGAATTGTCATTCGATGGAATGACTGGATACCCGTCAATACCCTGGCCTCATCTGCAGCATATTCCACGAAACTGATCAACCTCAGCAGAAAATACATCTGACAATTGCCTTACCCTAGCCAGGGCCATTATTGGACTACTGTGTGGCCCTCCTCTCTGGCACCTCAACCAAAAAACTCTCCAAACTACAACTGATCCAAAACAAAGCCCTCCGTGCTGCCTGGGGTATGAAACGTACGGATCATATTTCTCAAGCAAGGCGGGATGATCAATGGCTACCAGTCAAAGCCTGCGTTGAGTTCAAGATCTTGCCAATCACACACCGCTACATTCACAACGCTGCACCCTCCTTCCTTAACCAGCGCATATCCAAAAAAGCCAGATGCTGCTGTCTTTGCTCCTCATCTTTCCTTATCCTATTTACACCCAGATACAATAGAAAGAGAGCAGGGAGAGTGAGCTTTCCTGTCACTGCACCCACACTGTGGAACGCCCTACCGTCATCCATCCAAGAAGAACCATCATATATTCTCTTCAGGAAACGTCTGAAAACCTGGTTGTTTAATAAATATGATTAATACCCTATTGAGCTATGTCAGTACAAACTCTGTGTACCCTTGCCTATGATACAAATTGTCTTCAATGTTGCCAATGATGTAGTGCCGTGATACTTACGGGTCTGAGCGCTGTAAACAAATTAAATAAATTAATGAAAATAAATAAATAGATATCAAGATTGAGGCTGGGAGGACCAGGAAGTGGGTGGTTTTTGCAAAGAGACTAACATGGCCATGGCCAGTTAATGTATGGGTAAGAATACAAACAGCACACACAGACTGTGTGTGTCCCTCCTTACATTCCATCTCTCCTCATTCTTCACTTCCCTTACCAGTAGTTTTGGTTGATAGGGTGCACTAACAGTGTCACTCAATAACCAAAACAAAAAAGTGGAATTTACCAGGTTCTCTTCCATGAAGCCTTCGGTGTCAATTTCCTGAATAAAACAGACCTTTTCGAATGTGCCCATTCGTGAAAAAAGAATGTCACTCACGTGGCGAGTGTTCGCTTTTTTTAACAAATATATTTCCAGGTTAAATTAACTTGAAAAACATTTTGAAACTATTATATTTTTTGTATTTAAAGTATTAACTTCATGTACCTGATTCACAATTGTGTCCTTTTTTCTTCACTCTGACTATGTCAACACACAGAAATCTGAAGTTGCGTTTCACAGGGAGGACCAAACGCGACATCTAGCACCTATATAATATTAACTTGTCCAACATAATTTCCATACCTCTTGCGCTTTGTTTGGCATTTTTCAGGGGAAGTTCCCTTTCACATCGGTGAATCTTCTTTGCTTGGAATAAAATTAAAATAACATCAATCATAAAAAGAGTGTACTCACAGTTTTGCATTTTAAAGAAGACATTATATTTTAGAAAATAAAATAAAGAGACATTGGTCATCAAGTTCATTTGTCTAAGGAAAGTGTCACATTTTAGTGAATACAACATCTGCGTAAATCAGTGCCTGGTGCCGTTAATATTCCCAGTCTTGTGTAACCAGACATGCCACATTCCTAAAGTTTTTTCCCCACATTGTTTTTGCTCACTGTATCTGTGACAACATTACTACGCTGTGCAGGAGTACAGGGATGAGTAGTGGCTGAACTGCCTACCAATGTTCCCTCAAATTTATTTGGGCTGTGTGCGCCAAAGAATAGTTGTGTGCAGGCTGTTTTTCAATTATGTGCGCAACTGAGTGATACGCTGCCAGACCGGTGGAGTTGGCGGCGGCACCGGCCAGGTGCCCCACCAGTGAGCAAGTGCTTTGTGATCCGATTCCACAGTGTGCAAGCGAGCAATGCAAATTTGTGGCACAACAAGCTCTACTCCCAGGGACATTTGGGTGCACTATTCTCCTCCTAAGACGTTAGCTCATCTCAAATTGTGTCCTTTTAGATCTCTGTGACCAAAAAAGTGATGGGTGGAAGGTTTTGAATTAATCTGTACCACTGGCATTGCTCTGGGCAACCTTCCACACCACCGTTTTTTAGCCCGTCTGCGCCATTGCAAAAGGGGTCCAGCCATATGCAAATCAGTCAGGTACTGCCACCAATGGTAGCAGCCCAGCCCGAACTGCCAGGCCAGGTCCCCTCTGCAAGGAAACACAAGCAACCCCAGACATGTTTCGGCCTTGTTGGGCCTCCTCAGTGAGGTGCAGCTTGGTTCCCCATGGCGCAGCAAGCAAGGGACCCACGTCTGGGCACACCCTCTCTCACATAGTAAGAAAAACTGTGACCACAAAAGTGATGGGTGGAATGTTTTGAATGAATCTGTACCACTATGATTGCTCTGGGCAACCTTCCAAACCACCGTTTTTTAGCCCGTCTGCGCCATTGCAAGATCTTTCGTTTTATGATGGATTGATACAAGAACAGAGGGGTTCTTTTAATGGAACACAGATTGTATGTCAAGACCGGGGCTCCCATTATGCTTCTCTTTCTTTTATTAATTTATAAATAGAAAGCTCAGCAGCAAGTGTTTATGCACCTTAATGAGAGCACAGGTATGCGTGACAGGCAAAAGGTGCATGAAAACACAGAAACTTAGAAAAAACATGAAACTAGAACTGTGTCAATCCAAGAAAAACTACATTTCCCATGGGGCTTCAATAAAGGTTCAGCAAAGGTCACCAACATGTGACCTCAGTCCACCAATGAATAACCAACTGTCCATATAAACAGTCATGTATATGATGTCACTTCCTCTTTCTTGCTGCTCACAGCAAAGATAAGTACATTTTTATCTCATTGTCTATGAATTCCATAATTTCATAATTTTATATTTAAATAATATTTGATTATGTATTTGCATATTCGTGATGCATAATTTGGGACTCTACGTTCCATGTGTAGCCTTTGGTTTTATTTGCTTAGGCAACGTTATTCGTGTCATACGCGCGTAGCGCGTTTCTTTTCTTATTTGTTTTCAGCGATCTTCCACGTCAGCTGCTTGGCTGAGTCTGGAAGATCTCTGCTAACAGACAGGAGCCCTCGCGAGTGGCCCAGCCTATTCTTTTTATTTAATTTTCGTCGTATTCCGACGTACGCGGCCCCCGGCTCGCCTCTTCATTTCTTTCAGAGCCCAGGGAGGCCGCGTACGGAGGACCTTTGGACCGCGGTTACCCCACGTGACCGCTAGAGGGAGCACCTGCTCCCTGAGTCCTTTCCTCTACAGCTGGCGCTCGCTTTGTCATTTCCGTTGCTTTTACAACGGATTTTGAAAGCGAGCGCCAGCTGCAGCATACAAAGCCCTTTCTCCTGCTTTTGAAAGCATTAAAAAAAAATAATAAAAAAAAAAAAACAGGAAAGAAAACGGAAAGGAAGCCTCAAAGGACAACCTCCACAGAGCGAGGATTCGTCTTTCCAAAAGCAAAGCATTGTGCTCCACACCTTTCTTTGCTGATATTAAGTGGGCTGAGAGAAGGCTGTTGCCCACAAGAGACATTCAAATAAAAAAAAAAAAGGTGCAATCAGAATTTATTATGGCAGCTCAATACTTCCCTCAGACAAACCAAGATTGGTCTGATAATGAGGAGGAAGAATATCAGATAGATGAGGTGGCAATGGCAGACAGCCTCAATAAGGTGCTGGGATCTTCAGTGGAGACCAGCATCAAGAAGGCAGTATCTAATAGCGCCGGTGGGTTTGGCAGTAGTGCTAATAACGCCAGCGCTTTTAGCACCGGCGTTACCGCCCAACTCGTGATGAGGCCCTTAGTGTTGTGCAACCGAATCAGAGGTCCAGCAAGAGGCAACGCTCTAACAAGGAAGGGTTTAGTATATTTTTATGTTTACTATTTTATTCAACATGAACAATAAATATAAAGATGAAGGAACTTGGGGGGAGGGTGGATTGACTCTGGGACTGGTTGGTATAGTAGCCGCCAAGGTAGCACATTACAAAATAAATTGTTTCACAATCAATTAAGAAAATAAATTAAACTATTATATAAATAATACAGAAAACAAACATTTATCATCAGATAGGAAAACAGGACAGAGAGCAGCACCACATCAGTTTTGCCATACATTGTAAGCTGAAGAGATGTTAATACAAGAAAAAATACTAATCTAGATTCTACACATTTTCATTTAAATGAAGGGATATGTGAATGCCATACATACCAATTTATGTTCGTTAAAGTTGGAGTGTCAAAAACATTTCAACAGCATAAACAGGTTTCCATTGAAAGCTTCTTTCTAATATGCTTTTATTTTTAAAAGTCAAAGTTCTCTCTGATGAGCAAAGCATCAATAATCTCTAAAAGCCACAAAGTGAGAGGTCCGGCCAAACAAAGTGTCAGCAATAGCATGATGAGAAGTTGAAGGTGTCAGTGGTTATCTTATGACACTTCAATGGTGCTACCACTCGCCAATGGCGGTGCACTGCCCGCCATGGCACTACTGAAACTTGAGTCTTTTAAGCTGTCAGACTCCCCCTGATTCACATGCTTCTCTCGCCTGTCTTTACTGCTCTTCCCCTGCTGATAAACAAGATTTACTTCATTATGTAATAGATACACCTTTGTTCGCATGAGCATGTCAGGGTGACTTTCTTCCAGTCGACTGAACCCTCGCTCACACTGTGCGCTTGAGGCTTGAAATGTGGTGCATATGTCCATGAGCTCTGCCACTACATTGTACTCCATGGCATGTTGAAGTGTGAAATTCACCATATCTTGAAAACATTTTAAAGAACCACACTTGTTCCTCTCTGCTACCACATACTTTAAGGCATTATACTGCATAAAGATTGAATCCACCGCAAGCATGGTAGTGTCTGATTCTAAACAGTCGAGCTCCTTACAATCTAAAACGTCTGTATTTTTCACCAAGATGCTTAACATTTTCTATTCCAAAGTCAAAAATGCATTGTTGAGTGGCTAGTGAATCAAAATCAAAACTAGCCCTGTCTTTCAGTTAGTTTTCTGGAAACCATTTCTCCATATGCTCACACACCAAGCCAATAAACCTCAGAATAGATGCAGTATTGAAGTCCTTCTCGTTGTCAGAGTATGTTGAGATCAGATCTCTAACGTTGCTGCTCCAGAACACTTCCTGACCAAGGTACTGTCCCCTGATCTGGTTAATCTTGCCGCATGCAAACTGCATGGCTTCAATTGGGAGTAACTTGGACAAATCTGCTAGATCGCGAACAATATCATTTAACACTGCCAAAGAAATGTGATAAGTGAGGTCAGACAGTTTCTTGAGACAGTATTTCGCTATGGGATCATGTTCCTCCCTCATTTCCTGATCAAAGTATTTTAGCAACACCTCATAATTGCGGATTAATGCATTCACTGCAAAATGTCTTGATAACCACCTCACTTCATTAGGGATGTAACGGTATTACGGTATACCGTTAAAGATACCGTGAACCACTTAATTGAACAATAATAACCGTCATATTGTTTATACCGGTATACCGTTCATACCGTTAAGTGTGCTTTTCAATCCGATTTGGAAAGGCTGCAGTAAGCAAGTGCTGAGCAGTCTTGGTCTTGCACCGTTGGATGTGCCGTCTGCCAAGTAGTTTCAGTTGGAGCAGTTTTTAATGCCATTCCATAAACCACACGTGCCTGACACAAAATCATAATGTTAGCAATAGGAAGAATAAATACAGTGTCAAGAAGGAAAAGGGTTTACTTTGGGTTGGCGGCTTTGGGGTTTATATATTTATAATGGATAATGTTTTCTAAACATATGACAATGGGGGATTTCCCTGATTCTATCATTGAATTTAAATATAATAAGTCACACTGCAAAATGTACTCATCTCTGAGGGTATTCCCTGCTGCCATACCAAACTGTAACATGTCCATGATTACTGAACACCTTTTGGCCCGCAAGTAAACTAAAGGCTGTAACGTAAAAAGAGAGTGCGTGTGTGTGTGTGTGTGTATGCGCACAAGCGTATACTACCATCAGGCTCCAATGATCTGTGGCATGCAGGTTATCAAGATGGCAACATGTTCATCTTCACCAGTAGCCAGTGGGGGAGCTAAAAGCCTAAAAGACCACTTAAGAAAAGCTATTCAGTTTGGTTTGCCAGTCGCAGCAGGGCTGCCCCCCCTCCTCCTCTCCACATGTGTGTTTGTGCTTGGTGGAAGCAAGGGGTGGCATTTCAGTGGAAAGTATGTTGAAAAGCCCAATTCTGACCCTGGGTGCCTGGTTTTGTTTGTGATGATAAATCCGACAATTTATTACCTTTTAGAAAATATTTGTTAAGATTAGTTAACTCCACCTGCTATATCGCGATAACCATGATATACCGTCATTTGGCAATAAGGTTATTGTACCATCATAAAACTAATACCGTGACACCCCTACACTTCATTGAGGGGTCGAAATGACAAAGCATCACATTCAATTACTGATGCCGTTTCTTCAAGTTTAGATTTTCTCAATGGAGGTCTGCAAAACACAGAATAAACTGTTCTTAGCAAGGTTTGTACTTCCCTAATCATTGGCGCCTTCTTCCAAGCATCCCTGATTCCCAATTCTTTGCGGTGAGCTATGCAGTGTTGCTCAATTAAATGTGGAATAGATTGTTTACGCCTTGTAGCAACACCTTTGTTTTTGTCAAGCATAACGGATGCACCATCTGATGTGAACATCACCATTTTCTGCAGATTCAGACCATTGGCAGAGTAAAATTCAGTAATTGCTGAAGTGACAGCTTCTGCATTGCAAGACGTTAACTTGACAATTCCACCGAACACCGTTTTGAGCATTGAATGTGGTGTTGGTGCAAGAGATCAGATTTTAAAGTAAATAACTAACATTTTACTGACTGAAATTTCAGTGCTTTCATCAGCAGAGTGTGAAATGGAGCACTGCGAACTTCTGGCAAGGTTTCTGATCTGATTACGCTGCTGATGGACTCCAGGAATTCAAACGCATCATTTTTACTTCTCCAGCTATCTGGTATTTTGGTGTAGTGAGCTATGTGATTGAGGATTTCTTGCACAAAAATAGCATGGACGTGTTTAATTTTACAGCTAGCAAAACATTGTGCAGTAGAACTTTCACCTCTTCAGGCTTGCACTGTTGCCAATAAACCATGGACAATCTATTACCTCCCTCAGTTGGCATTTGTGCAAGCATACTACGCAATCCAAACCCCAGTTCTCTGCCACATTCTTGTGCCTGAGAGCCTGTACAGCAGAGACATGAACTTTTCCAACTAAATGGTGTTTCAGTTAGTCCAATTTCCACCCATCGGGCCATTTCTTTCCTGTAGAAAATTCTCCAGTAACTTTAGGTTCCGCACATACTCTGCAAAGCAGGCCCACATCATCATTGTACTAAATAATCTCTCCAAGTCGCACATGTACCTTATCTTGTGACTTCTGGGACTCTGTTTCGACTATTTCCTTTAACCAATCCTCTTTGAAAGCAGTGCAACACTTCTTCTTAGGTGATGCAGCAGCTGCAGCACTCCCTTGCCCTTCCTTTGATGAAGAAGACTTGGATCTTCTAAAGTTAAAAAGTTTATCCTTTATCTAGTTAAAAAAGAAATAGCATTTATTTGCATGGAAACAAAGTGCTGTGCTGCCTGCTGCTGTCTATGTGCAAGTGGAGAACTTGTATTCATCACACCAGGCCAAAGGCAGATGCCTTTTATGCCTGGCTATTAGCTCACATCTTGAAATGTTTACCCAGCCCAGGCAGCCACACAACACAGCAAAATGCTTATCTATTATCAGCTACAGAACAATGATGATTAAATGAGCAGCTTGCACATCAGTTGGACTCGACTGACTGCCCATAAGAAGCTGGTCTAAGGAAGCACTGTAGTATGTGTTCCAAGGCTGGCTAGAACTGCATTACCAATGCCTGCTGCACTTAAAAATGTCTAATGTAGGGGCATGGCCAGGAGCGCCAGCAATGTGGCAGCTCCTCTGATGGCCTCCGTTTGGGACCCGCAGCATTGATCAAATATACAGGTTTTCCGCTGTCCAACAAAAGTCACTGCCGTAGAAGCAGTTTTAGGAAGGCATGGAGTGTCTTTCAGAAGCAGAATGGGCTCCTGAGACGCCTGGATGCCCCAAAACGAGGCCGGCGAACTAAGCTCCCCTGCCTGCCGTATCAGATCCAAGATGGCGGACGGAGAGACCCGGGAGGACACCTGATGGAGGGGGACATCCTCCAGACTGCTCTATACAGCAGGACATGTCGGTGACCCACCCTGGGGAATGACCGTAAACTCATGACTGAGCAGGCGACCCCCAAAACCAGGAGACAAGCGGCTTCCGACTCCCGTGAGGAGAAAGGTCTGAGGTGCGGAAGATCAAGGCACCGCGGACCAAACGGCTCTGGAGCCCGTGACGTGGCACAACAAGGAACACCTGGTCGGCTCGGTGCAGGGGCCCACCATCTGGCGTGGCACCCCCCCCCCATGGAGAGAGGGGGACGAATACAGCGAGAGACAATGCTGCGAGGAGTGCACTCCAGCTGAGAGGAATAGAACACAACAGGGACTGGGCTACCCTCCCGCTCCATGGAGCAAGTCACCAGCAACTGAGAGGCAGTAACCCCGGAGCTCTGAAAAGTTCATCTGGCCCCAGCGCTGAGCCGACTGAAGACTTTTGAGCCTCGCAGGTCGCATCACCCAACAGATGCAGCCTGGGGTCACGACTGCATATCGCGGGACACTGAAACAGGGACCCAGCGACCAGACGGCCCTACAAGCCACCAGGGGGTGTGAGGCACATGCTGGCCCTGTTGAACGAGCCCGCTGCTGGCCTTAATCCAGGGATATCCCCCCCTCCCGGTCCAACTGAGCATCCTACCTCTCCACCCAGTGGCCTGGGTCTGGGGGTCAGGGGTGAAGGAGAGTGGTCCAAAAAGAAGAGGGACCAGACGACCTCTCCCTTCCTACACCTGCACATAAGAGCTAAAGAGACCCTAAGCTTCAATTGAACGACAAGTGACTCCAGAGCAACTCACCATACCCGAGGGGACTGAAACATGTCGGGTCCTGGCCCCAAAGTCCTGGAAGCAGCCGCCCCCAGCAGCAACTGCCGACAAAATCCACGGCCACGCGTGTACGGATTATAACCTGCTGAGGGCCAGACCTTCAGTTCCTCGGGCCCCTCCTGGGTCCTTTCTGTGTTAGGGTGCCTTGGGGGCTCTTCGACATCCTAAGCCAGTGGCAACTCGCAGTAAACTGGACTATAGCCCCAACCTGGCGGGTCCCCCTCCCCACCCCCCAGCCAACCTCCGCCTGCTACAGCCTCTCACAGACAGCTCTGGTAGTGGTTCCCCTCACACCTGCTGATTCCTGGGGCGCCCCGGCCCACTCCCCTCTCTCCTCTGGCAATCCAAAGCCCACTATCAACATCGGCTCGCCCAGGGAGGAAGTAATTTCCGCATCCCCCACTACCCAGCAGTAGGTGGAGACCCCCCCCCCCCTGTGGATGAGCCAGTAGCCCCCAACCAAGCCTGCTGGGATCTTGAAGCTTGAAGGAGCAAATACTAAGGTGCCCAGGACCAAGAGCAATGGCTAAAAACCTCAAACAGTCCAAGAGCTCAGACATTTCCACCATGTTGCTGGCGGCAGACAAGGGGAAAAAGTCTGACCCCCCAAATTCACGCCACAGAAGAGCTCAGAAGAGCAGGGAAGACTTGCAACTAAGGAAGACATCCAGTCCTTCATGCTAGATATCAAAGCAGAGTTCAGACCCTGCATGGCGACTCACCACAAAACTGGAGTGAACGGATCAGAAAGCCATGGAGGTGAAACAAACGCTCGGTGAGGTGGAAGACCTAACCCAGGGTCACGCCGGACGTTGCTGGAAATGCAGTGCTCGATCCAGGCCCTGCAGGACAGGAGTGAGGTCCTGGAGTTCAAACAGGAGGACCTGGAAAATAGAGCCCGCCAAAACAACCTTCGGATTCGTGGGGTCCCTTCTACAGTGCTGGACAAAGATCTAGCCGAATATGTGGGCGATTTCTTCCAATCCTTGCTCCCGCATATGGAAAAGTCCCAACTCCTATTAGATCATACCCACAGACGAGGGGTGGAATCAGACTCCCCCCAACGTGATAACGAGGGTCCACTTCTAAACCACCAAGGAGGCCATCTCGGCCATAGGCTGCACCCGAGATGAGTTAACCTTCCAGGGCGCACCACTCCAGATTTATCAGGACCTTTCCCTAATGACATTGCAGAGGAGAAAATCTCTGCGGCCCTTAACCCTGTTCCTACAAGATCATCAGGTCCGCTACCGGTGGCTGTTTCCCACAGCCCTACAGTTTTCTTACAAGGGAACTCAACGCAGGATCAGTCAACTGGAAGATGCTGCAACTATATTACACCCGGATTCCCCGGTGAACTCGCCCTCCCACAGTCCCCACTGCCCTCCAGAGGAACCAAACAGGTCTCCCCCTAAGCAAAGGCTCCTGACCTGGTCGAAGGTACACAGGCGCCGAAATGTGAAGTAAAGCCGCCGCGACTCACCTCCAAGATGAATGACAGCAGAACTAGAAGCTACAAATATGATGCTGCGGGACCTGAGTGGCCCATGCCCTCCTCCAAGGTGCATGCCATTGAATCACCCTTGGAGGCGGACTCAGTTTCAGTTTACCGCCCTAGCCCCGTTGGCTAGAAGAGCAGACACGGCCCTGTTGGCCAAGGGAGCCACCGATCCCCAAAAAATCGGCCTCCCGAACCACCACCTGTTTACCCTCCCGTAGGAGGTTGTTTAAAACCCAGCCGCATGATGACTGCACCTTCACTAAGCCTCCAGATGACATCTGAACTCCACCCCCCCTTGGCCCCGCCCCGAAAACCTGTGGAAGCTCAGTGGTCATCTCCTCCCCACCGAAAATTGAAGTTCCTTACTCTAAACGTTAGAGGTTTGAACTCCCCCCGCCCTCCAAAGAAAATCCATGCTCCCACATTTGCAGAATGAGGAATCTGCAGTAGTTTTCCTCCAGGAGATGCACTTGATCCCTGCGTACTTCACCCGGCTTCGCGATAGATATTTTCCATCACAGTTCCTCGCTTCCAATGGCACCAAGAAAGGGGGCACAGCAGTTCTCTTTGCAAAGGACCGTAGACCGCAAATCTTAGACACTCTGCTATGTCCCGAAGGCTGTTTCGTGGCGGTCAAATGCCAGATCTATGACCAGCTCTACTCCCTCATCTCGATCTACGCCCTGAATGACAACCAAGAAGAGTTCTATGCAGCCCTAGAGGAGGCCCTCCCGCTATTCATCGGAGGTCATATCATTATTGGAGGAGATTTAAAGACAACTTAAAGACAAATCGCATCTTCCAGCTCGCAAAGACTTCAAGTTGGGAGCGAGTGTGCTTCAACTGTTCAGAACCCTCGTTGTGGTGGACACATGGAGGGTGCTCCACTCTGAGGAGCGAGACTACTCCCTTCTACTCTATATGTCAAATAGAACTCATTCTCTGATTGACCTCTTGCTGGCTTCCCCCCAGATCTTGGCGTTCACGGATGAAGTAACCATTGGACCTAGGGTGCTCTCTGATCATGCTCCAGTCACTTTGATACTGCAGGCCCATGATCCCGACCCTCCCCCAAAACGTAAATGGACACTATATGACCCTATTCTAGGAGATATGCCGCTGAGAGACTCCATAGCGAGGCCAATCAAGAACATTTTTATAGAAAACAGGAACGAGGATACCTCCCCAGCTAATACCTGGGACGCAATGAAAGATGTGATAAGAGGAGCGCTAATTGCCCAAGGAGCAGCCTTCCACAAGCGCAGGCAGCAGATCTCCCAAGCTCTAGAAGAAGAGGTTCATGAGGCGGAGGCAGTCCGTAAGGCCAAAGGCTGGACCCCGAGATACGATAGGGCCCTACAGGCAACCCGAAAGAAACTGTAGGCTCATTACGCCGAGGACACAGCCCAGCTGCTAGCTAAAACAAAGCAAAGCTATTACGCCAACAGTAACAAAGCGAACAAATTCCTGGTAGAGAAATTCGCCAAGACTAAGACGCGAAATACCATCAAGGGCCTATGCGATCCCCAAGGCAAGGTCCAATTTGCTGACCGAGATAAGCTACAATTGGCAGCTGCCCACCTCACAGAGACCATGCCAGCATCCCCGCGGTTGCTGGAGGAACAAAAAAGCTACTTACGGGGCGCAGCCCTTCCTCGCCTCTCCGATGCTTAGAGAGAGCTTGAAAGCTCTGATTACTAGCGAGGAGGTCGACGCAGCCGTCAAGAGTCTCAAACCCAGGGCCCCCGGGCCAGGCGGATATACGACTCGATTCTATAAAACCTTTGGCCCCCAACTGCTGGCCCCCTTGACAACCCTTTTCAACTCCAACGCCACCACGAGAACCATCACCCCCTCGATGCAGGAATCGATCACAGTACTCGCCCTCAAACCGGGTAAAGACCCCAGGGACAACTCCTCATATAGGCCCATTTCGTTATTAAATCTTGACGCCAACATATATTCGAAGGTCCTAGCAAACCGATTAGCGGGAGTCTTCCCTGATATTGTAGACCCGGACCAGACAGGATTTATGATGCACATATCGACCGCAGATAACATCCGCAGAGCCCTCAACCTGATAGATGAAGCGAATCAAGACTCGCAGAAGCTGGCCTTGCTAGCCCTAGAGACTGGGAATACCTACGACTTACCCTGGAGTCCTTTCAATTTGGGCCCACCCTGCAAAGATTGATATTAGCCAACTACCAAGCCCCGAAAACCCTGCTTTGAGTTAATGGCCTCTTATCTGACCCAATCCCACTGACCTGTGGGACCAGACAGGGGTGCCCCCTCTGTCCCCTACTCTTTGCCCTAGTCATGGAACCTCTCGCACAGCGAATCCGTCTTAACGCCCCGGGTCAAAGGCCTCCAAGTGGGCCCCTCCCAACACGAGATCGCTCTTTACGCAGACAATGTGTTATTATCCACAACAGACACTTCTGCCTCACTAGGGGCTGCCCTGGCGGAGATCCATATGTTTGGGAGGGTATCTGGGTTTACCATCAACTTTGGGAAATCAGCAGCATTGGGGATTGGACTGGAGCAGGGGGGGCCGAGAGTCCTTTGTCTCCCGATGCTCGATCCAACTGAGTGAAAAATCTATCCCCTAACTGGGGGTCCAGATCCCCGCCCGCAAGAGATTTATCGGGCAAATTTTCCCTCACTCTTCAAGGATTTAGAGAAGGACCTCGACCGATGGCTCATGCAAGAGATTTCACTCCTAGGTCAGATCACGTCATGTAAAATGAATCTCCTCCCACGTTTCCTCTATGCTTGCACATCCCTCCTCATCACTATCCCGCGGCCCCCGCTCCAGTGCCTGCAAAGGAAAGTATTTTGTTTCATCTGGAAGGGCAAAAAGACACGGATCCCTGAGAAGACTATGATGAGCAACCCAATGCTAGGAGGGTTGGGTGCCCCCGACCTACAGGAATACCAGGCGGCTGCACAGATAGCCCATACCCAGGCCTGGGCCATCGTCTCGAGACGCCAGAAATGGGCAGAGATTGAACAGTCTGGCTTGCCCCTTCCCTTACGCTTTCTGCTACACCTCCCGGCCCCTCTGCGCAGGATGTGGCCAGGCATTTTGTCCTCTACTAAGCACACCTTAAGAGCATGGGACTGGGTTCGTAAATATAAAGGCATCCCAAGAGGTCTGACCCCCTCCTCCCCAGTCTTTCACAACCCAGCCTTTGCACCGGGATCTTACCCCCTGAACTTTAAGAATTGGATTGCAGGTGGTCTTAGCTCCCTGGGTCAGCTTTATGAGAAGGACCAACCGCGCAAGCACTTCTTCCCGCTTGATTTAGTTTTTTAAAACTGATTCGATACATAAACATCAAGCCAATCATGAGAAGGGTTTGGCTGCAGCGTGCACTGATGCACAGAAGGAAGGAAGCCATAGCCAAGCCAACCATGGCCCAGCCGGGCCCTACTACTGCAGCACCTTGGCGCTCAGGCCCGTGTGCGCCCGCCACCTACCCCCTCCCACACACTCAGTGAAACACGTGGTGGGGGCCAAACCTGTAGCGCCCCACTACCACTAGCATCCTAATGCACTACATTACACAGGAGGAGCCAACGAGCGCAGTACATTAAAAGAGAAAACAGGGGCTGCCTAGTTCCTACAACAGATTTAGTTTTGCAATGAGGCTTTCCCCAAAGGTAATATATGGGCACGGCTAGGTACAGTTTGCATCGATTAGGAAATAAAGCAAAACTTCACAGTACATTAAAAGAGAAAATGGTGTGAAATGGGACGCGCCCCTCTTCCTGTCACAGGCAGAGGGGCACGTCCCATTTCACACCAACGCTGCAGCCTGCAGCTATAATTATTTATTTAATTGACCCCGGCCCCCCCCCGCCCTAAATAAGCAGCCGCCAGTGCCACTGTCTGTTTACTCACCAGACACAGACTGTCCACTGTCCAGCAAATAGGCCTGAAATGCTGGAATCACTTGACTGCACTCAGCGCCTCCAACCAAGGTGCCTGCTGCCATGCCTCACACACGAGGTCTTGAATGTCAGAGTGAGTGGGTGGGAGTAACCGTGGCAACTGTGTTTGATTGGCTGTAGCAGTGCAGCACGTGCACCCAAGCGCTGCTACAGCCAATCAAATGAAAGGCATGTGACTGCAGCAACTTGTGTGTGGCTGAGCCATGCAGCCCATCAACACGTATCAACAAAAACAAATCTGTTCAATCTGCCGTCAACATGTATAAAAAAAAAGAAAATCTGTTCAACCAAAAAAAAAATAATAGTAAACAATGATGATTGAAGGGAGGGAGGGCAGCAAGTGCGCGATAAAATAAACAATATGCGCAGCTTCCCAATCAAAGGCGTGCAGCCTCACAGGCGCGCACCTTGCAGGGAACGTTGCTGCCTAGTCAGCCCCACACTACTTCTAAACTGGATGAGATCCCAATCACAAAGGTGAAACGGGCCCAGTCCGACAAATATATATCCTTCACCTCTTTTGGTAGTGCAGGCCAAGGGCAGGCTATACTCCTAAGGAGGAGTGTGAGATGATACAGTTGCAACGCAAACGACAATAGTATGGTGGTACCAACATGAAAGAATGTCATATCGAGGTTCTGTAAAAACAGGGACTTTAATAAAATCAAGCAATGCTTCCAACTAATCAAAAGCACTAAAGACCCACTCATGTAAAGGAAAACACAGACAATGCAGAATGTTGATAAGAAAGGGCACTCTGGGTTGATAAGCAGGGGTGTTAGGGCAAAATTGGGCAGCAATGTCAATGCTAAGAATATGTCTTTAAAAGGGAAGAGAATGGTGGATTTAAAAGTCAGTACAGTCCTTTAAAGTGGACATGGGAGACAGAGCATCTTTAAACTAATCTTAGTTTCTTCCTTACGTGTACAACAGCATTTAGATGGGCATATAGGTAAGCCTTTCGAATCATGCGGTCCCACTGGCAAGATGGCATCTATTCTGTTCGATGGACGGGCTCTCATTTGGTTGTGTCAGCATGTGAGGTGGCTGAATAGATGGCTCCCAATGGTTTAAAGCAGTGGTCGAATCAGCGTCAAAGCTATGCTTCTGCCGGGTAGAGTCAGTGTTCGAGGTGGGCAAGCTGATAGCTTCCAGTGTTTTAATCAGTTGCTTCAATGGAGTCAAGCTGGAGATCGGGCCGAGACAAGGTGGTCAGCTTCAATGGATCGAGTTGGCATCTGGATGACTTAAAAAGCAGGTATGCAGTTTGAAGATGCATAGAGTGCCAAAAGCACCTGTAGTTGCAAAAGCTTCTGCAGTGGCTTGAAATGCGTTGAACATGTTCAAACCGGCTTTAAGGTGTCTCGAGGCAATGAAACAGGGTTTCAGCTGCTCCTTGACTTTTGGGTTGCAGGGAGGCCCAATCCATGGTCTCCTGGAACAAAGTGAGCCATTTGTTCTGCACTTCCAGTCCAGGAAGTTGTCTGGCACCTGCAGGGCGTCCTTCATCTCCAGTGAGCAGGATCCCGGTTCCAGCACACAAGCATCCTAGAGGCCTTAGTCCACAGTAGTGTCACACCTACCGTTCCCTGGGATGGTTAGGGATCAGAGATTGCCTCTGATTTGGATGCCTCCTGTCTTCGCCTCTATGGCAGAGGACTTTGCAATAGGCTGTATTCCCAACAGAGGTCCACTGAATCCTTCTTGGTTTTGTGAGAGTCCAAAGATGAATCAACTGAAAGCAGGGTGTCCTGCCATTATAAAGATAAACTGCTACAACAAATTGGTCCAAAGCAAGCCTGTTGTCGGGGGTCCAACACAGGCTTCTGTAAAATGTCCTTTGCCTTCTGACATCATATTCTGAGTCCTTTGGAGGAAGTGAAGAGGACAGGACGTTGTAGAGATCCCCAGTAGAAACTGAGATGATAAAACCCCTCTCCTAGCCTACCATCTCCTATCGGCTACCCTAACTTTACCCTCTTTTCACGTCTGCTGACTTCAAAAGGACTCTGGTGATCAGCAACCTGGTGTCTCAGAGTGGATTTGTTATGTAGTGGCTGCCTTTGAAACACCAGTTCCCTGGAGACCTTTTGAGGATGGTCCCTGAGCCCTGGGAGATAGGTGTTGGCCTTCATCAGGGTGATCAAAGAGGCAGCTTTCTGGCCTCTGTCCCACATGGCTATTGTGGCGACAGCCAGAACAGTCATCTAATACACATCGCCCCTGTCATGGCTGAAGCCTGGCTCACTAAGCTGACACAATATAATATCCAAATGTGGTGACTGTATAATTGTGTGGCCTTAGCAGCCTTCATGCCATGACCAGACATGGCTTGTTTTTACAGTGTAACATGTCACCAAGCTGACTAAAGTACGCAATTACGATGTTATGAATCAAAGCTGCAGAAGGTTAAATAGCCAACTCTTTGTGTTGGAACTTTGTGTTTCAGCAGCTGTAAGGAATACACAAGTGACCTTTAAACCTGCTCTGCTGTCACTGCAGAGCATTCGCTGTAAATGTCAGGAGAATGGTGCAACAAAAGTTCACATGAATGCATTATGCTTTTGGCCTGACCAGCAGACCTCCCTATCAAAGGCATAATTACATACATCATTTTATTAATTAAAATTCAACAAAGCTTGGACTATACCACCCTCACCAGAAAGCCTCCTGCCACAGTATCACTGAGGCTGTTTGACACTAACCAGCCCTCCAACCTCATTATTCTTACAAGGATGTCAATTACATTAATCAACCCCACATAAGGCGAAATGCATCGCTGATTGATGTGTCTATTTGGGACATGTCTTTCTTAGATGCACATTATGATTACATGGCATTTCCTAGACCACTTTCCTGCTGCTAATCAGCCAGAGGATTGACCTCATCCTGGCAGCAGTCATGTGCCAAATGAATTATTGCACTGCCATCTACACCAGGGTCTTTGTGCCAACAACTTCTACAATCTTCAGAGAGTGCAGGCTTACACAGCTTGTATTACGACTGATCTTTAACTTTCTTATCACATCACCCAAGCTTTGAAGGCCCTATAATTAGTCTCTTTTAAGTAACACCCATTAAAGGATAGTTCCGGGACTTTTTTTTTATTGTTCCTATGGTTCGGCCATGTGTTTTTAAGCATAAATCGGTAGATCGTAGAAAACTTTCCTATGGACCTTACCCGACTTTTCGTCCATTAACGCACTCGAAAACATCCGCCATTTTATGATAATCCTATCATTTCCCCCCATCGCCCTGGCTCACCTGCTTTTGCGGCACTAAATCAAATCCCCGCCCCTGAGCCTGGCATCAGCAGACGCGTACCGCCCATTTCCCGTTTCGTGTCAACAATCGCTGCGCCTCAGCTAATGAAGTGTCGCCATGGAAATGGCAGGACGCCTCTTTCCTCAATAAGTATAAACACACCGTTTCACAACACACAGCAGCAGATTTTCGAATCCATTCCTCTCTCTGTGTTACTTTGAGTATTCTGTGACTCGTTTCTGTGCTCTGGTCAGCTACCTTCGTTGATTGTAGCCCGTGTGAACAGATACCAGTACCACCGCTATAAATTATTTTACTTTCTTTACCACACAATGGCTACAATAATGCCGTATATGTACGAGCCCGAGTACACCGAGGAAGAACTACTGGAAAAGCAAGCACGCGAAAACGATGGGGATTCGGACGGCAGTTGGGAGGACCAGTCAACGGATGAAGAGCCTGGACCATGTCGCATGGACGGCGTCTCCACCTGGTGCACGTGCAATCGGTGCGAGCTAATGCCAACTGAGGAGGAGAACTGCTGCTGCCGAGAAAACTCGGGATGCCTGGCCTACATTTCGGAAGGCGAGCCAAGTCCGCAATGCATCACCGAGCTGCCAGAGTTCAGGGAAGCCTGCCTCTCACGGACCGTGTTGAGGATGATGATGGTGCTTATGCACGAACTTCGCGGCACTGTTCGTCCGCGTAATCCGAGTAACGAGTAAGTATACTCTGGTTGTGATGTCAGTGATGCCACTACTATGTCATGGTCGTCTCCCACATATAAAATTACATCTACATATCATTCGAATGCATGTAAATTGGTTCCATATTGTGCATTTTCTAGATAGAATTTTTTTCAAAGCAGAATGACATTTTTTACCTGAATCGACAGTGATAAGAAAGTTTTGTCATTTTAATACAGTTTGCATCTTTCATTTTCACAGGTGGTACAGGCTGGTGGCCTATCGTTGCTTCACTTGGTGGCTTCACGGGAGGCTCGGACACCGCGTTCGGAGAGTAATACCTGCCTGTGCGGTACTTGCCATTAGACAACATTTCCCCAGCGACAGTGGACAATACCGCGGATTTTCCCTGGATGTGCTGCAACCGCAACTTTACAATGTGTAATGTTTATTATTTATGTTCAATTGAAATTAAGATCTAAAATAAAACCCAACATATATTTTAACAATGGTTGTTTTGATTTTTTAAATGAATCTAGTGTGTCTCCATTGAATAGTCTTCCTGTGCCTTGTCTTGTCACACCACATGTCTCCGGCCAGCATCCTCCCTCACGCTGGCCGCCCACCTTCAATCCACATAACCGTTGAACCCATATGCAGCAGACATACATATGTTATTTTGCGGGTTGGCATCAAGCCTCCCGGCCTTGCCTCCTCCCCCAAAAATACTTACCACACCACTTTGTTCAAGCGTTGGCAATAAAAGGAAGGCCGTTGGATTTTATTGATACAAAACATGGTTATAGGTAAATAATCAATATGGTTGATCATAATAAATCATCCTTTTGGGCACCGGGTACAGAGATGACCACCTCTGGCCCGTGCCGCCTTGCCACCACAGGCCAGCCTGCTGCTGACTAACTGCCTAGGCATCCAGGGTCTCCAGGGTGAACTGCACCCATATATTCTCCTGGGAGGGTGAGGTATTTATAAACTCACCCCCCTGCCTTCCATGTACTAGATCCTGCAGCCAGCCTCTTACATGCAGTTAAATGGCCTCTCCTTGGTGAGGCCCTGCGGCAAACGAGTCTTGTCTGCACGACCACCGCCCTAATCCACACCCCCCCCGCCCTATCAAAGGCAGTTCGCACCGGGGTACTTGCGCTGCCAAGTGGAGCTGTCAGGGAGCGATAAAGGCCAAGAGGTGCCAAAGACCATGTACACTTCAAAGTGGTCTATAGAGCATGGGTTGTTGTTTCCCTGAACAACCTCCAGACCCTGCGTCTCCTGCCAAGCATCCCCCCTCACGCTGGACGCCCCCCTGCAATCCACATAAGTGTGTCTCCATTCACGAGTCTTCCTGTGTGTTGTCTGCACGACCACCGCCCCAATCCACCCCCCGCCCTATCAAAGGCAGTTCGCACCGGGGTACTTGTGCTGGCAACTGGAGCTGTCAGGGAGCGATAAAGGCCAAGAGGTGCCAAAGACCATGTACACTTCAAAGTGGTCTATAGAGCATGGGTTGTTGTTCCCATGTCTACCTCCAGACCCCGTGTCTCCTGCCAAGCATCCCCCCTCACGCTGGACGGCCCCCTGCAAACCGCATAATGCCACGACTTATACACGTCATTCATTCACAAACACACCCCTGTTTCGAATTCTTTATAACCCACTTCATATTTCTAATAAGCACTTCTTTGCGCTTTGCTAGTCAACCCGTGAAGGTGCTGGCTATCTGCTCTTCGTCTCTGTGAACTTCCGTGACCACTTCGAGGAAACTCCTCAGTTTGCAACCTGTGAACTGCTCCCTGTTCTACGACAAGAAACTACTCTGATCCCTGCATCTAACTGTTTGTTCGTCAAGGTAAGGCCATGTACCATAATCATTTTGCGTCCAATTTCTTTTCGTTCAAGACAGTACATGCAAGGAACTAGTCACATGTTCTGAGTTTACATTGGTATTCATAGAGAATTGTTGATCTTTACTTTTCAGAACTTTCCACAATGCCTGCCTGTTCCATTGGCGGTTGCCCTTCGAAGACGGATAATAAATCTGAAGGTACTATAATGCATGTTTTCCCTAAGACAATAGATCAGATAAGAGAATGGGTCCGATATTGCGGATATCCACCGTCTGAGCTTGAAAGTAGAGTCCTAGAAGTCTTTGCGGACAAGAGGGGTGATCGATACTGCATCTGCAGCAGGCACTTTACCTCTGACATGTACTCCACATCATTGCTAATAAAGAAGAACACACCGCGAGCGAGGCGAAAATTGCTCTCAACCGCTATTCCCACTCTATTCGTCCACATCCCTCCACTGGTGAGTCAAGTTTACGTATTTATCTCTCGGCCTTGCGGTAGTGTGTAGCATTAGCTAACAATAATTTCCCCATTTATGTATCCACTCAATATGAAGGCGGAAGATTCTCCATCCGTGTCGTTATTGCAGTCATCAGCCACTTCAAGCGCCTATCGGGTAATCTTACTTGGCTATTCTGCCACTGACTTGTTTTAGGCATGTAAATCAATAGTTTTATTTTATCGTGTAATTATTTTACCTAATGGTACACCCTTGTACTCGTCCTCTAGTCTTTGTTTTCAGTTATAATTATTGTTATCCAAAATAATGCAAGTACTGTCTTTCAGGGAGATGCTGAGGAGTCCAACGTATTGACGACTACCGTTGATGTCACTCAGATGCTCGAGGTACGTTTCAGGACAGTTCCGTCGCCCTCCTATGTGTCTTCTTTTTTCAATATTGTGTTCATTACTAATGAAAGTCCTATGTTTCAGGGAGTCGATGGAGCATTAGTCCAAGAAGAAGGGGGAGCATGCAGTTACGGGTCGGCGCAACAGCTTGCAGAAGTGTGCACCGCAGTTACATCGTCCCTTGATGTTCTTATGCATTTCGAGGTATGGATACTGACAGTTCGATCAAGCGAAATCATATGACGTGATTACATCCGCTATACTTCCTTCTTTATTAACGCAAGTACTATGTTTCAGGGAGATGACGGAGCTTCTTCTACAAGAACATCACCCCTAGTAGTTGATGCAGATCTCTGGGTGGTGACACTTCCAACGATCAAGCAAATCGAATCATATTTACATATCCATTATTTATTTTAGACAACTGATCATTTGTGCAGGTCTATTTAGATGAGCCGTTCACGCCTGCACAAAGTTTCTGTTCTTTTTATCAAAATAGAAAACCATACTAATGCAATTACTGTGTTTCAGGGAGTCACTGAAGCATCATCTTCAATAATATCATCAATGGAAGTCTATGAGGAGCCCGAGGTATGGATCTTGACAGTTCCATCTAACTAGATCAACAATGCGTGAATAATTGTCGTTTGAATGTTCTACACAAAGCGTTCATTCGTGTTTTGCTATTGAGATGTACGTGGGTATTGGTCCCCAAGTACATTTTGTGTTTTCGATATTATTATACATACTAATGAAAGTTCTATGTTTCAGGGAGTCGATGGAGCGTCAGTGCGTGATGGATGTGCTTATGAAAATATAGTCGTTGCAGCGCAAGAGGAAGTGGAGACATGCACACACGAGTCGGAGCAACAGCGTCCTGATGTTGAAGTTCGAGGCAAGAAAGTTTCAAAGAAAAGAAAGCAAAAGAAGGTTAGTGTCCTGGTCACTATATTATGTTGTTTTTCACTGTTAATAGTTCAATACTGTAATTTGTGTTTAAACTGAACATCCCTTTTCAAATCTGTCCTCTAGTTGCGAGTGGGTGTACGAACTAGATCTACACAGACAGTGAAGCGAACGAGAGATGTTGCTTGTCAAACCTTTTGGCAGGGACTTGAGACTGGAGATGCATCGTGCCAATGGGAAGAATATGAAGTGATTGACAACGGAGCTATACCACATCCAGCCATTGATAGTGAATGTCCTCCTGGTAGTTCGGATGCAGTCGGAGATAAATTCACAGAATCCACACCCGCAAAAACTATGACCGCGAGAAAGTTGAAGAAATTGTCCTATTCACCCATTGCCGGAGAAGGAACAGATGTTGCAATGGAAGAGAATGAAGTGGACTACAATGAAACACCTTCAATATCACTGAACATAGCGGAAGACAATATCAGAGATTCTACCTATCATGTGAGTGACATGTCCTCAACGTTACAGGCCGAACCAGCTGGGATGCAGAGTGACAGTATAAGGAAAGAGGCCAAATTCATTGTATTCGATAGTTGTTTGATTGATATTATTATTCAGTTGAAATGTGGGCATTCGGTAGGTGGGGAAGTATGTGGGGAGCCATTGATTAAAGTGACTCGTGCAATTCGAGGCACTAACCTTAAAATACATGCCACCTGTACAAAATATCATCCTTTCTCATGGTCTGCACAACCCATGCTGGGACAACTGCCAGCAGGCAATCTACTTTGTGCAGCGGCTGCACTTTTTAGTGGTTCAAGTTTTAAAAAATTAGAGTCTTTCTTTCAGTTTGTGGGAATCCATTTCATTGCGAAAACTCAGTTCTACAAATACCAAACCGATTATCTATTTCCAGCCATTAGCGAAGCTTGGAGAATGAAAAAATGTCTATTGATAGTACATTCGCGGGCAAACGGTTCAGGCTAGCCGGTGATGGACAGTGCGACAGCCCAGGATTTTCAGCCAAGTACTGCACCTACCACTTTCAGGACATGGAAAGTAAGAAAATTGTGAGTTCGGTGGTCGTGCAGGTGTCACAAAGTACATCCTCAGTGGCCATGGAGAAAGTTGGCTTTGTAGCATCATTGCAAGAACTACAATCGCGGGGAATGGTGATCGACCTGATAGCCACGGACAGACACGTTTCAATTGCCAAGACAATGAGAGAAGAGTACAAAAATATAAATCACCAATTTGACGTTTGGCATCTTGCAAAAACAATCAATAAAAAATTGTCGGCTGCAGGTAAAAAAAAAGATATGCAAGGTATTTCACAGTGGTCCAAGTCAATCAGCAACCATCTTTGGTGGAGCTCAAAAACATGTGGAGGGTCGTTGGAAATTCTACTGGAAAAATGGCGGTCAGTAATGCTACACTGTACAAACGTTCACCGCTGGAACACGAACCAACATTTCCACAATTGTGAACATGGCCATTTGTCCACAGAGGAGGCACGGAAGAAGAAGTGGTTGATTCCTTCATCACCCACTCACAAAGCCATTGAAAAGATTGTATTTGATAAAACTATAACAAAAGCTTTGAGGGGACTCACGGAATTCTGCCACACAGGAGATTTGGAGGTGTTCCACAATATGTGCCTAAAGTACAGGCCAAAACGATTGCATTTTGGCATGGAGGGCATGATAAATCGGACTCTTTTAGCGGTCTTGGCACATAACCATAATGTTGGCCGTCCACAAAGTAGGACGACCGGAACTTTAGGGACGCTTCGCTACAATAAGGCCTTCACTAAAAGAAGTAAACAATGGGTGATCAAACCAGTGTTTGAGGATATGCAATATGAGTTTATTGAGAGACTTATTGTTGACGTCCTAGATAGGCACATAAATGGAGTTGTGAACGAACCTGTGCAGGGGACAACTGCATTGCCACCCAACATTGCCTCTGTTCCATGTCCACCTAAAGAAGAGCTCATTGAGAAATACACATCACGGTTTAAATGATTGTAATTTGATTGTCTGTTCTCTCGAGTCTCCTCATGTCGCAGGCCCATTGAATATGTGTATCTATCCAACCTTGTTCATTTGCGCATTAAATTAAACCAAACAGTAATATAAATCATTTTTCAAAAAATATAGAATGTCTCCGTATTTATGGTTCTGTGGGGCTGCAAAGCACGCAGACAAAATGCAAAGATGGAGTGTAAATCTCAAGTCCTGTGAGATGGCCTTACACTGAATGTAGCTAACTAGGAATGTGTGTTCGTTCAAAGTGAAGGTCAGCTGCTTTGATTTTTTCTCGGGTGCCAGAATGGCCCACGACTCAGTATAAGGTTCTATTGTTATTTGACCTTGACAGGCCGGGACCACGTAAGAAACGATAATGAATATAATTTCAGAAACGAAAGCCATTTCATGTTCGTTCATTAGAAGAAATAACGTCGGCATAGAAGGAGTGGTATTTCGGGGCTGCCCTACGCACAGACACAATGGAAAATGCAAATATAATGTAAGTAACTCTTTAGATGAGTTTATACCGCAATTTAATTGCTATACAGTAGCTTTAAAGACGGGTTAAGTTGTACTTGTTCGTTCTATGTGGCATATTGTTTTGTACCGCGCACTATCTTGGGGAGAACCGTCTCCTTTTACGGAAGCACCTCAAAACCTTCCTCTTTGCTTCTGCTTTCTCTCTCCCTCTCCCCTGCTACAACTGGTCCACTGTCTGCGACCTCGGTCCTGGGCCCTTCCACTCTCCACCTGCACTCCCTGTCAACCCCTGCACTGAGGGACTGTCTCAGTATCCTACAGCCCCCCCTTGACGTATAAAACCCAGATGCACTGTCCTAGCTATGAAATAATTTCCAGACCTAATATATAAAATGAATAATTTTAATAAAGATCTGATGGTGAGACTAATTTCATTTTTTATGTTTTTCAAATAGGTACATCATCCATTATTGTCTGTGTCACGAGTACCAGACACCGGCGGATGGCTTCTATAATCGCCAATTGCTTCCCCGCGTGAACAACGTTAGCACCCTGACCATTTTGTGGGACGATTGCCAAGTACAAGTATGCCCTTACGCGGTACTAACGGCTAGATGCAACATACAGACCGTTGTGGTGGCCTAGTGCCTCGTTGTTGGAACAGCCATGCGATTATCAGTGCGACCGAAGAGCTTATTTTATCGTAAACCAACACCCCGTGTACTGCACACGAACATCGCTTGCCTCAAGACGAAATATTTTGGATCGAGAGCAAATAAAAATTCATTGATCTAAGACCCTGTGTACAGCAAAGGAACATCGTGTGCCTCGAAACGAACTTTTTGGAACGTGAGCAAATAAAAATGCAAATCGCTGAATATTCTCAAAACATTTGATGTCCAATAAATGTACTTTGCCAAATGTACAATCTTGCCGTTTGCTTTTAAACCACAGTTTCATATTCCGAATTGTGGCGCTGTATTGTGAGATGATCTAAGACCCTGTGTACAGCAAAGGAACATCGTGTGCCTCGAAACGAACTTTTTGGAACGTGAGCAAATAAAAATGCAAATCGCTGAATATTCTCAAAACATTTGATGTCAAATAAATGTACTTTACCAAATTTACAATCTTGCGGTTTAATTTAAAAGTACAGTTTCATATTCCCAATTGTGGCGCGCTGTGTTGTGTGAGCTCATCTGTGTTGATTTCCTGGTTCTGTGTGGAGTCGCGTAGAAGACGCCTGGGCGCGTTTGCCTACGCAGCACAGTCACGTCACGGATAGAGGCGGGGAATATGAATGTTTTGATCAAGTCTGTTTCAGGGGCGGGGGATTTGATTTAGTGCCGCAAAAGCAGGTGAGCCAAGGCGATGGGGGGAAATGATAGGATTATCATAAAATGGCGGATGTTTTCGAGTGCGTTAATGGACGAAAAGTCGGGTAAGGTCCATAGGAAAGTTTTCTACGATCTACCGATTTATGCTTAAAAACACATGGCCGAACCATAGGAACAATAAAAAAAAGTCCCGGAACTATCCTTTAATCAATGCATAACAGTTTACACATATTCTGGCCCAACCAGCCAAGCATACAACTTTGCTGCTCCTTCAACAGAACTTTAAAAGCTTTGAGGATGGTACTTAGAGGGTCAGGTCTCGCAGCCACGGCACCCTCTCCTCTAGAGCCTGCCCTGACAAATAGACTGCTCTAAATTCAGTAAAAGAGAAAACATTTTTGGAATTTGGCAAAACAATACGATCAACCCTTATTTCCACAGTATCCTAAAGAGATATAATCCACAACACTGTTTAGGAATACTGCTTAAAGTTCTGAAGCACTGGAAGGGGAATGATAGGACACAAAAAACACAAAATAAATTAAGTAGATTACGGCATTATTACTTTTGCCTTTTCTGGGGTCAAATCCTTCGCTGCCTCAGATCTAGCCAACATGAAGATTCTCATGAAGATTGTAGCTTTTCAATCCAATGCAAATGTCATAGATGATCTATGTCAGAAGAATGTTTATGGAACAATGCCTTTTCTCCTAAATGTCTCGAGGACTGAGTGCCTTTGTATACATCCAGTTTGTGCCAGGTGATATCCTTTTAAAAAAAATAAAATTAGAATGTCTTTTTATTGGCATTTTCCAACACCACTGGCATCTACATGACAACATTAACTCTTCCCTAACATTCTCCATATTCTATCATTAACAGTGTTTCAATAAGGGTTTCTCATTTTGATCACAGTTGTTTGGGTATCACATAAAAGGAGTTCATAGCGTACTGACTTGGGGTCTTTCGCCACCTTTTTCCACTATTTTGTGGTTAGACTTAGGATTGTCCACCTTCAGAGTTCCATTAATTTAATGCCACAACCATGTTGCGTCTCCTCTTTTAGTCCCTGGCAGATTTGCGAGTGGATGCCATTTACTTCTCATGATTGGGATATCAGATAATGAACATATGGGCCCCACATGTCCCTTGTACCAGTTTGGTGAATCGTTAACCTATTGTAACTCATCTCCATATCATTGCAATACAGGACATCAGCCTGCCAGTTCTCAATTTTTGGGAGTTTAGCCCCCCCCCTCCACTTCATATCATCGTTACACCCCTCTTAGCCAGAAGCAGAAGTAGTCAAATCAGTCTCCTCATACCCCTTGGGATGGATTTGGTGTAACCCAGCAGTGCCATCATAAGGCTCAGATCTGTTCTCTCCCCAATTATGTCCCCTATAATCTCAAATACTGATTCCCAGAATGAGAGAACCTGGGGGCATGTCCAGGTGACATGTATAAAGTCGGCTGCTACAGTGCCACATCTGGCGCAACCGCTGGAAGCCTCTGGAAAGTAGCTGTGAGTTGAACAGGTGTATAGTAGAACTGGTGCAGGTACTGTTAGGGCGAATTCTCTCTTTAGGCTGAATTTCCTAACCTAGTGAGTCCCCCAGCAGCTTTGCTGGATTTCTGGAGTTTGTTTTTTTCCTCCTGCCAAGAGTGAGACTCTTTTTCTCCCATTCTTGGACATGTTTATGGTGTTCCTTTGACTGTTAATGTGTTTTATGGGCTATGGGGTCCTTTACTCCATAGGGTCTCATGTTTTTTTATGTGTGTTACACAGCAACCTCCGTGCAGTAACCCAGGGGTGTCATAGTGACCCCCCACCATAGACTCCATACCCTGGGACTGACTACTGTCTCCCAGGGCATGTAAAGTCACCATTGGCTTTACTAGTTCCAAATTATTAACAGAAACCAGTACAAACCATCATATTGTGGACGTACTGGTCAGGGCAACTCGATTGCCCCGGGGTCTGTTAGTCGAGGGGGCACGTCTCCGTCCCCCCTGATCGAGTTTTGGCTGGTGGCAGTGGAAACTACTTTTTATATTCCATCGCGAATATTTTCCTATGGGATTTTCCCCATTGATCGAGGCTACCAACTTTAATTATTTAATTCTCATAGCCTCGAACGTACCGCCGGTTTATTTATTTAATATTAATTCGCTGGTTGGTATTTTTTGCCAGGACTTGATTCTAAAATGGCGTTTGTGTTCTCTTCTGTGACTCCAACCCAAGTCGAGCCCTTTGTTCCAATTTTTGGCGGGCTTCTCCACAGAAGCTTCCAAAAGTGGTGCCACTCTGTCTGGGTACCACAGGGGGGGGGGGTGGGAGGGGGTTTAGGCACCCTGCACTGAGTTACCTTGGTAACTCAAGTCGCACTCTTGTGTGATTGGCCCAAGTGGTGAGCCGGCCGGCTCACCACTTAGCATGTTTGATTGACAGCTAGGCTGAGTGAATGGGGGTATGCTGCATAAAAGCAGGGCTTTGGGGACTGGAACTTCAGAAGTCGCCACAGGACCTGAAAAACCGACGAGGGAGAAGCTGAGCCGACCTACCACGACGACACCACCGGTGGAGCCCTGCGGAACCGACTCACCACTTCCCGACGACAGAGAAGATCTCCCGGCTGGAGAGGCTTCTTCCCATGACTGGTGGGCACAACCAGTTTTACCTTCCTTCTTCGCACCCCAGACCGGTTTGTGGTCGAACTGCCCATGCCAAGCACCCCGGCGGCCGGATAGCCACTCACCACTGAACCGCGAATCAACTGACTGCTCCTTGTACCTGAGAAACTCCGCGGCTGGTTGCAACAGACTCCTGTCTTCCTCCATGACGAGATCCTCTCTTCCCCCGGACGAAGCACCGACTTGCATCCGCTGCCAGGAACAACTGCCCCCACTGGAGTCTTCTCACCACTTTAAGGTACCGTGTCCGCCAGGCCTCCCTTTCTAAAGATTGCTACAAGGTAATATTAACTCCTTAACCTTCTGGACTGGGCTGGCCGCCTTGACCCTCTAACTGGTCCCTTTCTTTGGTCCAACTCCTTTTTGAACCATTACAAGACTTTTGTGCACTGCAACCATGTGACCTTGGACACATTTCGTTTGATCCCCCTGAAAGTGGATCCGGCCTATTGAACTCTAACTTCACGGTTTTTCTTTGCCTTCCCCTCTTGTTATGTTCTTGTAAAAGTGTTGGGATCTGTTTCAACTTGTTCTCTGCTTTTCTCTCTCTTTTTAAAAACAAACTATTAGAGTGCCATCTACGTTAAGCGCTCACCGCTGTCTGAAAATAAGTGGGGCTTTACATAAGACTTGTCTAATATTCTTTTAAGGGAGTGTATATCTTTTAGTGACCGTGTTTTTGAATTGCTTACTATTAGTGCTTTTGTGTTTTTCTAGATGTGGTTTTAAATAAATAATTATATCTCTTTTACACCAAGCCCTGGTCAGTGTTTACTTGTTCTATTGTGTTCTCTCGACCTATTGTGAATACTCTGTATACTGCCTAACTCTTCTTGAGGGAAGTCTGACTGCTCAGCCACAGCTACCAAGTGAATCTGTGTGGTACAGACTGCTACCAAGTGGGTTTACTGCCAAACACCTGTAGTCTTAAATCTTTTGCAGTGGTCCCAGAGGGAACTGCACAGGTTTCTGCCTAACAGGTACTTTCAGTGGATTAGTTTAAATCTAGCATTTAATGCCACTCTGCTCGTCTGCTCACAACAATACCTCCATTCCTCGCTACATATTCCGTGTCCTAGAGAGAGTTCCCATTTTTCCCTAGGGGATGTTTTCCCTTCTCTGGAGTGGAGACTCATAGCATACATGACTGAGACCAACCTATTGTTGTACCCCCTTGGAGTACCGTGTCTAATATGGGAGTGATATTTGGTTGCTCAGGACATTTTGGGAATATTTGCTGTAGGGAAATTCTCAGCCTGTAATACAGGAACACATCCAGAGCAGTTAATTCCTCCCTGGTCTTCAAGTCTTCAAGCGTTATGAACCGCCCGTTAGGGAATAGATCACAGTAACAGGCCACTTTCAATCGTTTCATGAGATTAACAAAGCCTATTTCACTAGTAGGGGGATCCCAGGTGTGTATGTGACTTCCAGTATTGGGGAGTAGAGGACCTCTCCTCTCAATTTGTGTTTGATACAGGTCCATGCCCTACATGTCAGATCTACCATGTTGCATGCTCTAGATGCCCTGTCAGGTGCCGTGAGGATAACTGATCGCCAGAGGAACGGTGATGTTATTGGAGGAACAGTGATGCTATTGCTCGCTCCACCTCTACATACCTCCTGTCCCCCTGGTCTTCGAACCAATAAAGGAAAATCCCTGCTTGGGCTACATTGTAATACATTTCAAAGTTGGTTAGAGCTGGGCCCCCTTCATGTATCGGGTCTACCAATTTGTACCATTATATTCTGGCTTGTTTCCCCACCCAGGTAAACTGCGTTATCATGGTTCTCATGTCTGGGAAGCTTTCTGTCGGTAATTCTCTCTGGACATTAAGAACTATGTAGAGAAACCGGGGTAGTAACACCATTTTGAGCTGGGAAATTCTGCCATAGAGGTTAAGGGGCAGGTTTCCTCATCTGGCCATAGTGTGTCTAGCAAGTTCCAACACCCTTTGATAATTGTTTTTGTATCGGACGGTTGCAACTCGAGTGATGTTGACCGCTAGATATCGAGTTTGTGTAGTTTTCCACTGAAACCCCCACCCATCTGGATACTGTTCCACGCCGTCCGTCAGTGGGAACAAAACCGATTTTGCTGCATTAATTGTAAGCCCAGAGAAGACACCAAACGTCTCTCATAATAGGGTCTAGGTTATGTCTGTAGTCGTTAATGAAGTGTACCATATCATCCGCATAGAGGGAGATCACCCCTTTGTGTTTGTAAAGTTGAATCCCTATGTGTAGATGTGTCTCCCTTATTCTTTCCGCGAGTGGCTCTATTGCCAGTGCAAATAATAATGGTGACAGGCTGCTTATATAGCAATGACACCATAGCTATAAAGTGCTCTCCCATCCCCATCCTGAACATTACTGTGAACAGGATCGGCCATTCCACAGAGTCAAACGCCTTAGTGGCATCCAATAAGGCAGCTACTATCGGATCCTCTTGTCCCACTGCTGAGATCAGTCCAAACATCCTCCTTATCCCATAGGAGGTGGAACGCCCAGGGATGAACCTTGATTGATCCGCCCTTACCATTGTACTCATCCGGGGTGCCAGTCGAGAGGATAGCCCTTTAGCCAGACTTGTATTGTCGAGTTAATGAAGGAGATTAGTCTGTATTATGAACAGTCATGAAGGGGCTTGTCCGGTTTAAGCAGTACCGCCACTAGTGCCTCTCTCAGGGATTCCAGTAGTTTACCATCCTGCAGACTTTGATGGTACATCTGCAGTAAGTAGGGAGCAAGCTATGTGGCATAGTGTTTGTAAAATTCTGCCGTGAATCCATCTGGCCCACAAGATTTCCCTGATGGTAGGGATCTAATAGTATTCAGCACCTCGTCTAAAGACCCCGGGTGACCCAAATTCTCCCTTTCCTCTTCAGTGCACCAGTGTAGGGCTACCTAATCCAAGTACTTATTCAACTCTTCCTGGGAAGTTCGCTTATGGGATGAGTATAACTGACCATAGAACTGACAGAACTCTTGTATAATTTCTAGGTCTGCAAATCTCTCCACTCCTTGTGTATCTGTTACGGAAAGGACCTTTTCTCTGTGATTATCCAACCTTGTGGCTCTCACCAGTAGTCTGCCTGGTTTTTGTCCTTCCCCATACTGGTGCACTGCTGCTTTTCACCCAATTAGTTTAGCTTCACTAACTGCTAGTACTTTAAACTGTCGCAGGTGCTTCATAATTTCTGCTTGTTCAAGAGACGTCGGTGTAACTACTGCTACTTGCTGTACGCGTATATGGGCCTCTGTGTAGGATAGTTCCCTCCTAATTTGTTTCAGCATCCCAGCTTCTCTCGATATGTACTCCCCCCTTGTCACACATTTAAAGCTCTTCCAGAGGCCCCAGCTGACTCCACTGACCCTTCATTGATGTGGAAAAAGGTATCTATCGCTCCTGTTAGGCCTTCTCGGAACAGAGTGTCTGTCAGGCCTTCACTCTTAAAGGGATAGTTCATTCTAAAATTTTATTGGCTCAAAAGTTGGGCCATGATCAAAAATATATATACAAAATATTTTTTAATAAAGTTCCTATGTAAACTTTTCAGCAAATAAGGCTCAAAGTCACACATTTCAAGCACTAGGAGGTATCCATTTTGTGAAATGGATGAGCCCCCTGTGCTTCTGTTAAGCTCTGCCCTTGCGGCACTAATGAAGTAAAAGCCAGCCAGCTGTAATAAACAAAAGCTACCACTGGGTGGCTTTTGCTTCATTATTGCCGGAAAGCAGAGAATGCTTCTGCTCCGAGGAGCCCGGGAAACTTAGAAAAGAAAACAGCGGCATTTATATATACAACTGCGTTGTATTTATGACTGCAGCGGCTTTCGCTTTGAGTCTCCTGGGCCACCGCAAACATAAATACAACGTTGTTGTATTTATAAATGCTGCGGTTTTCTTTCTAAGTTTCCTGGGCTCCTCCGAACCGGAGGAGCTCAGGAAAATTAGAAAAGAAGTCTGCAGCATTTATAAATACAACTATGTTGTATTTATCACTGCAGCGGCTTTGAGTCTTCTGGGCTCCCCCGACGCGGGGGAGCCCAGGAGACTCAAAGCTGAAGCCATCGCAAACATAAATACAACCTTGTTGTATTTATAAATGCTGCGGTTTTCTTTCTAAGTTTCCCAGGCTCCTCCGAGCCAGAGGAGCCGGGGAAACTTAGAAAGAAAACTGCTTTTTTGCTTTCAGTGCGCGACACGGGGGAGCCCAGGAGACTCAAAGCTGAAGCCTCTACAATCATAAATACGTTGTTGAATTTATGATTTCCGTGGTTTTCTAACCACAGCAATCATAAATACAACAACGTTGTATATATAATTGCCGTGCCTTTGCTTGTAGGCAAGTCCAGGCAATTATGACTACTTCGCCGGCATCCGGCAGAGTTTTCATAATTGCTGCGACTTTCTTTTCTAGTTTCCCCCACGGGAAACTAGAAAAGAAAGTCTCAGCAATTATGAAAACTCTGCCGGCAGCCGGCGTAGTATAATTGCTCTGCCTTTCATTTTACGTTTTCTGTGCTTCCCTGGGCTTGCGGAGCACCGAAAACGTAAAATGAAAGTGAAGGCAGCCTCCTCCACGTTCATCTCTGCTCTGGCTGCAGTAAGAAAAAGCTCCCAGTTGGGGAATTTTGCTGCTTGATTAGTGCCGCCAGGGCAGAGCTTAATATGAACAGAGGAGGCTGCTTGAAATGACAAAATGGATGCTGCCATGTAAACATTTTGAGCCTTGTTTGCTCAAAGGTTTACATAGGGACCTTCTTTAAAAAGATGTTTAATATATTGTTTGATTATTGGCCATCTTTTGGGACAATAACATTTTAGAGTGAACTATTCCTTTAAATCTCCAGGGCCTTCTCTCCCTCTCCCAACCCACCAGCTCTACATTCATTCATATTGGTGCCTGGTCCGATAGCGTGCGGGCCAGGATCACCACCTCTGTGATTGCCCCCTGCATGGCCTGAGAGACCAAGAAGAAGTCTAGACGGGATGCTGAGTTGTGAACAGATGAGTAGAAAGTGTACTGCAGTGCCTCCTGATTCCTAAGTCTTCAGATATCTTCAACCGTGCACGTTTGACACATGCCCCACAATTTGCTCATCTCCCCCTAGTTACTAGGGGTGGGGCCCCCGTGTGCAGTCCAGACTCGGGTCAATGACTGCAGTAAAATCCCCAGCCCAGATAATATCCCCTGGTGGGGATCCCCCCAGGTGAAGGTCTATCCACTCAAGCGTTGTTACAGTGTCTTGATTCGAACCATAGTAATTAATTAAGGTGTAGAGTCAGCCCTGGATAGTTCCTCGTACTATTAGACCCCCTTCCTTCCCGGTCTTTGATTGTGGCAATCATAGGAAACCCTATGTAGCTGTGAATGAGAATGTATACCCCTCTCTCATACGAGGAGTAGGATGAAAAATAGCGATGGCATCCCCAGTTCCTTCCAAATTTCGACTCTACCTCTGGCGTTAAATGGGTTTCTTGTAGGAACGTTATTCCTACCTTATGTCGCTGCTTATATAGTAGCACCTTGCAACATTTAGATGGGCAATTTAGCCCCCTTACGTTCCATGTGATACTTCTAAGTGACCCTGCCATTACATATATGTGGCGGTTATCCTGTCCCAGGTTTCATAATCTGCTCAGTACGGACCCATGTAAATCGCATTTGCGTGTCCCAGTTGTCATGACCCACAGGACGCGCCCTTTTGGTCTTCCTGGTCCTTATCGCAACGGGCCTTGCATTCCCTGACACTCCCAACATTGCCGCCCACCGTGACATGCCTTCCGCAGTCTATACGTTGGACGTAACGTATTCTATTAATAGACCGCACCCCTGCGGCTCCGCACGTCTCAATGCTATTGCCAAGTAGCGATCAGACGTGTGCTCCGTAGTTCGCTGTATTGCTTTCCTGGTTCCTAACTTTTCTACTTCCATTCCTTGCCCTTTTCCCTTTCCTCTTGCTTCCTAGACTCCTGCGCCATCAGCACGTCTTCTTCGTTTCCCGGACCCCCGGATTGCTGCATCCCGGAATCTTAAACGCACGCTGGAGTCGGAAGAGACTCGCTCAGCCTTATTCAAGTCCAGGTCTGTCTGCAAGAAGACACCGCCCACGGAGTCCAGCAAGGATCGGTCTCAGGTGAGAAGGGGGGAACTCCGTGACAGTTTGAGACGCCTACCGACCGCACTCGAAGTCGACATGGAAGCGGCCGTCCAGGACCTGATGCGAGGTATGCAAGAATTAACCACCGAGGTGCAGAATTTAAAGGCGGAAAACGCTGCTCTCAAGCAATTAGTTCTATCCCGTGATTCAGCCGCAAAAGAAAGTGTGTTACTGTGCGGCATTGTTGACAAATACGATGGGTCGGCAAAAACCCTTCGTGGATTCCAGGACTCATGTTTGGTTCACTTTACATTTAAGCCCTATTACTTTTCCACTCCTAGGGCTAAAGTGGGTTTCATAATCTCTCACCTTTCCGGAAATGCTTTAACCTGGGCTACACCCCTAGTTAACTCCAGCGTCGCTCTCCTAGATGACTATGATGGTTTCATACGGGCCCTAAAGACCAAGTTTGATCGCCCAGAGCAGGTCTTTAGTGCCCAGGAACGCCTCTTAGACTTTCAGCAGGGATCCCAGGATGTGCTCACGTATGTAACCCGATTCAAGCAATTGGTCAAGGAAGCTGATTGGTCTCTGGAGGCAAGTTTTACCCTTTTCAGGAGAGGACTTAATGAGGAGATTAAAGATGAGTTAGCCAGAGTCACCCGACCAAACTCATTCCAGGCTCTTATGGACCTTGCCATGCAAATAGACTTTCGCATCCAGGAAAGGAAGGCAGAGAAGATCAGTCACCGAACCAGAACCCATGCAGATAGGAGCCTTCCGTGGACCCATATCCCCACAAGAAAGGATGAGAAGGATTAATGCGGGGTTGTGCATGTATTGCGCCTCAGGCAAACACTTGGTTAGAGAATGCCCTCTGGCCCCTCCTCGGCCCCTCCTTCGGAAAACGCCAACTCCCGATTCTAGATGGAGCAGGGCTTCGGGAGAGAGATGTTTGCTCCACATCAATTCCATCCTTGAACTCTTCTGGACAAAACAATCTAGCGATACTAAAGGCCTTCCTATCAACCTCCGGGAATAAGACCTATCCTGTTTTGGCCTTGGTAGACTGCGGGGCTATGGGAATATTCATTGATCAAGATTGGGTTTTTAGTCACCACATCCCATACGAAACACGAAGCATCATGCAGCCGGTGGAAGCGATCGATGGAAGACCCCTCACTTCGGGGCCAATAAGCCTGCAGACCAAAGAGATCCAGCTTTCAATTAACCACCACCAAGAGCGGATTCGATTCGACATTATTAAGTCAGCTCATTACCCCATGGTACTGGGCATGCCCTGGTTACAGAAACACAATCCGTATATCAATTGGACAGCAGGATCACTATTCCTCGGCTGAGAGTTTTGTATGTCTCACTGTCTAATCCTGGATCCCTCCTTGACCCCTTCCAAAGAACCACCAATAGACCATCAAGTACCTCTCATGGTTTCCAATATCGTGCAGGTTCCTAAGGCCTTTCAGGGATTTGTAGATGTGTTCTCAACTGCCATAGTCCAGGCCTTGCCCCCTCACAGGCCTGAAGACTGCGCCATAGACACGGATCCCCTCAGCAGTGATTCCCTTTGGCAGGAAGTTCATCCTTTCCGAACCTGAGAAAAAGGCCCTCCGAGAATACTTGGATACCAACCTTGAGAATGGCACCATAAGACCTTCAAAATCTCCAGCCGGAGCTTCATTGTTCTTTGTTCCTAAGAAGGACACTAAGGAACTCAGACCCTGCTTCAATTATCGTGGATTAAATCAATGCACCCTCAAGGACCGGTACCCTTTTTTTTTTTAAATATATTTTTATTTTATCTCAACCAAACAACATTACAACGAAACATAAATAAAACACAAGGACCGGTACCCTTTACCCTTAATCTCGGATATCCTGGAAGCGGTCAGAGGCGCTGTGATTTTCACGAAACTGGACCTCCGGGGTGCCTATCATTTGATTCGTATCCGGGAAGGAGACAAATGGAAAACAGCATTCAGAACACCCTTTGGTCACTTTGAATATCTGGTCATGCCCTTTGGATTAGCTAATGCCCCAGCAGTCTTTTAACGTTTTATGGACAGGGTGTTCTCTGACATGCTATTCCTCTTCGTCATCGTCTACCTGTACGACATTTTGATCTACTCCAAGGACCTTCTAAAGCATGAAGAGCATGTAAAGGCAGTACTACAACGACTCCGTGAACATAAACTCTTGGCCAAAACCGAGAAATGTCTGTTTCACGTTGCTTCTGTTCATTACCTAGGATTTATCCTTACTCCAGAGGGAATTGGCATGGACCCTTCAAAGGTAAAGGCTATATTATCCTGGCCTGCTCCCACGTCCGTGAAACAAGTTCAATCCTTCCTGGGGCTTGCCAATTTCTACCGGAAGTTTATACCTACCTTCTCTGAGATTGTTCAACCGATTGTTGCTCTCCTGAAGAAAGACACCCCCTTTGTCTGGTCTATTCCGCAAGATAAGGCATTCCAACTCTTGAAGACAAGATTTACTCAAGCCCCCATTCTGGCCCAACCCGACATTGATCGACCATTCCTTGTGGAAACGGATGCCTCTAACTATGCCATTCGAGCGGTGTTGAAACAAGAATTTGAGGATAAACTAGAACACCCCATTGCTTACCTTTCACGAACCCTGACTCCCAGTGAGACACACTACTCCGTCCTGGAAAAAGAACTTTTAGCCATCCGCCAAGCCTTCACTAAGTGGCAACATCTACTCCTGGGAGCTAGATATCCAGTCCAGGTGTGCACGGACCACAGAAATCTTCAAATTCTACAGTCATTAGAGTGTCGGAACAGTCGTCAGGCTCGCTGGGTTTTCTTCTTTGGCCATTACCATTTCCACATCACTCATGTTCCTGGATCACAAAACTTGATTGCTGACGCCTTATCTCGACGGCCTGACTATGAAACTACCGAAGATAAGGCCTATCCTAAGATGTTTCCCCACACAAATTTTGTAGCTCAAGCAGTCAATCTCCTGGAAGAAATTTGAGTACTAACCCAATCCTCTGAACTCTGGAAGAATATTTCAAGAAAGAATCAATAGAACCTGAGAGTCAAGAAAGGATGTTTGTTCAAGGACAGCGCTCTGCTTATTCCTACACAAAAAATACAACAAAGAATAATAAACCACTGTCATGATACCCTTCACTCCGGACATCGTGGCATCACCAACACCCTCCACCTCATACAAAGACAATTTTGGTGGCCTAAAATGAAGTCTGACGTACAACTATACGTCCGAGCCTGTGCAATATGTAGTAAGAATAAACATGACAAAAAGAGGCCGGCGGGTCTTCTGCTACAACCCGCACTGCCAACAAGGCCATGGGAATGTATCGCTACAGACTTCATTGTGGAATTACCACCTTCCAGAGGGTACACCACCATCATGGTCACCATTGACTTGTTCACTCATATGGCTCATTTCACACCCCTCAGTAAGCTACCATCCTCATCTGAACTGGCTGGAATCTTCCTGGAGCACATATTCCGCCTTCATGAACTTCCTTCCAAGATAATTTCCGATCGAGGACCTCAATACGTCTGGAAACACCTCTGTCAAATATTAGGAATCCAACACGCTCTTTCATCAGGTTACCACCCTCAAACCAACGGGGCCACAGAACGTGCCAATCAGACTCTGGAACAATATCTTCGATGTCTTGCCACTAAGGTTCTTGATAACTGGTCGCTCCTGATACCCGTGGCTGAATTCGCCTATAACAATTCCGATCATCCAGCAGTTAAGACCAGTCCCTTTTATTGCAGCCAAGGATTCCATCCATCAGTTCTGCCCTCTGTTCTTCCACAACCCACACCGGTACCTACTGTCGACTCCTGGATTGAAACACTCATCAACATACATAAGGAGACCAAAGAGCACTTAGAGAAGGCCAGAACACAGATCAAGAGATATGCGGATTCCAAAAGAAGACCCGGGCCTTCTTATTCAGTTGGAGATCAAGTCTGGTTGTCCTCGAAATTACTACCCCAACATCTGCGGCCAAACAAATTGGCCCCCCGGTATTATGGTCCGTTTTCCATCAAAGAAATTATAAACCCAGTCTCATACCGGCTCAAGCTACCAGAATCCTGGAAAAAGATTCACCCAGTTATTCACACCTCCTAATTAAAACCTTACATTCAATCCTTCCGGAAATCCTGCAAACCCACTCCTGTGGTGGTGGACAATCAACTGGAATATGAAGTGTCCCGGATATGAGACTCCAGGTATAAACGGGGTCAGCTTCAATACCTGGTTGAATGTAAAGGATATCCCCCTAGTGAAAGAACTTGGGAACCACTTTCTAATCTGAATACCCCTCGACTGCTCAGAGGATACCACCTCATACACCGAGGCAAACCTGGAGGAACAGGTTTTCGGAGGAAGTATGCTGTCATGACCCACAGGACGCACCCCTTCTGGTCTTCCTGGTCCTTACCGCAACGGGCCTTGCATTCCCTGACACTCCCAACATGGCCGTCCAGCGTGACGTGCCTTCCGCGGTCTATACGTTGGACGTAACGTATTCTACTAATAGACCGCACCCCCGTGGCTCCGTGCGTCTCAATGCTATTGCCAAGTAGCGATCAGGCGTGTGCTCCGTAGTTCGCTGTATTGCTTTCCTACTTCCATTCCTTGCCCCTTTCCCTTTCCTCTTGCTTCCTGGACTCATGCGCCATCAGCACGTCTTCTTCGTTTCCCGGATCCCCGGATTGCTGCATCCCGGAATCTTAAACGCACGCTGGAGTCGGAAGAGACTCGCTCAGCCTTATTCAAGTCCAGGTCTGTCCGCAAGAAGAGACCGCCCACGGAGTCCAGCAAGGATCGGTCTCAGGTGAGAAGGGGGGAACTCCGTGACACCAGTTGTGTGATTGTTGCCCTTTCTGGTTTCCAAAGTTCCCCCCATTCCTGCTTCCATCCCTTCCCCACCCCCCCACCGACAACCCCAACCTGTCAGTAATCTGATCCCCTTGCCCCACCGCAACCTGACCACCCCCAACACATCAGCATTGCCCCTACTTCCCCTTAACAAACTAGAGCTTCTGCTTCAGGGGCAGCTAGATGTTCAGCCATCCCCAGCACCTCACGGCTATTCGAATATTCGTTTCCGGGTCATTGTCGGTGGTTTTCCATCACCCGGGTTATCTGATGGTCACGAGTAGGAACAATGTCTATTGCAGTGTTACCCATTGTTTCCTCCTGTCTGGGGTTTCATGGTAACTGTTCAAGGAAAGCGCTAGCTTCATCCGGAGTATGGAATAACAGTATGCGTTCCCCGTGTTCAATTTGTAGTTTGGCCGGGAACATCATGGCATAACGTATGTGTCAGACTTCCTTCCTCTCAACGCAGAGGCAGCACAAATGCGGCTAGAACGCCTCCCTCCCCGTCGGGTCTTGGTACCTGGGAGCAAGTAACACAGGCCGCCTTGACCCTTGGGGGAAAGAGGGTTAGAGTCCGATGGTTGGATGGGTAGAGGTTGTTTGGGAACACCGGAAAGAGGGAAAGGGCGAGGTTATGGATGGGGATGGGGAAGAACAGGGTAACATGCTCCTCAGCTCCGGCTCCTGTACCTGGAGTTCTCCGCCCTGGCGCTTTTGCATTCACTAGCAATCTTGCTAATGCCAGGTGAAATGGGCCTTTGTACTGGAGCCCCAGACCAGTTACTATGTTCAATTCACATTCAACAATGCACACGTATGCCAGATGAAGTTAGGCCTTTGTACTGGAGCCCTCAACCAGTTACTGGACTTAATGTTCTACCACTATCCACCCATTACTTCATGGAGGAAAGCTGTGTCTGCATTATCACCATACAGAATGAAAACACCGTCTGCATTTACATCATACAGAATGAAACATTCAATACCCAGTTTCTAAACGTGCCCTACATTAACAATGGAAATTGCACTTAGCTTCGGCACTGCTGTGTAGTCTTCTGGTCTCTTCATGCTGCTAGACCCCTATGACGTTCTGTACCTCACATGCACTGCAAGAGGCAAGAATAAAGTCAGAATGAAAGCGTATATATAAGCGGAGTCGCTGTTTAGGGATTAATAGTTCTGAATTAGCAAGCCTGCTCTGCAGTCTTTCCGGTCTAAACACATATAGGAAGCATGCTTCGTCTAGGAACACAATCGCGTGTTAATGGTGCCTCATGCTGGGTTATTGGACGGAGCGCCATGCATTCCTAAACCGCTTCGGGCGCGGTCCCAGTTCGGAAATCCAAGCGCGACTTCCTCTAAATAAACTGTCTCAAGAATGCTGCCGGAACGTGCGCGCTTTGCTCTGCACTTATCTTATCAGTCACGTGGGGCCTGGGGTGGCTAACAGGCGGCGGGGTGCCCCGCGTAGGCTTGCCGTCAGGAGCTCTGGCTCTAAACGTCCTTCCTCTCTGCTGGCCGGAATCGCAAGCGTGGGGTTTCGGGCGCGGCTCGCGCATGCGCATTCGCGCGGGCGTGGCTGACTCCATCCCAGCAGGCCTGTGCCACGCTCGGCCTGCTGGGAAATGTAGTTCCTGGGCTGTCCTTCGTCCCGGAAGCTGCTTCCTGAAAAAGGGATGAAGGACACGCCTGGGGAATAATGTAGGATGAATCCTACGCCCCATTACGGCACCTGCCACACTGCTAGAGCCCCCACCAGCCTCAATCCTGACAGTACTACCCCTCCCTCCGGCAGGCCCAGGCTTAGATGGATTTGACAAATGAAAAAGGCGAAGGAGCCGAGGAGCATGGATGTTTTCAGCGGGCTCCCAGGACCTATCCTCCGGGCCATACCCTTTCCAATCTACTAAGTAAAAGAGTTTATGCCGGGTATAACGGGAATTAAGGATTTTGCAGACCTCAAACTCGCGTTGACCATCGACTAGAATAGGAGGAGGTTTCTTGGTTTTGGAAGTGGCTGGGGCTGGTTTGAGTAGAGCTATGTGGAACACTGGATGTATTTTCATGTGTGCCGGTAAAATCAACCGTACAGCCACTGGTCCCACCAAAGCTTTTACAGGGAACGGGCCGATAAACCGGGGCATGAACTTTCGTGATCCCTGTAGCCGGAGATGACGAGTGGATAGCCACACCCTATCCCCTACCTGGTATTGTGGACCTGGTCGCCTTCCTTTATCTGCTTGGTGTTTTTAAGCCTTTTTCGCTGCTCTCAAGTTATCCTGCACCGAATGCCATATTTCTTCAAGATGTTTTTTCTTCTCGGCTGCCGCTGGTACTTCAGGTATGTGTCCTAAAAGGGCTGGTTGAAAACGGGGATGATACCCATAGTTACTGTAGAAAGGAGTCGTCTTGGTTGAAGTATGTATTGCATTATTATATGCTATTTCAGCTAACCAAATAACGTCCGCCCAATTATCTTCTTTACCAAGAGTAAGGCACCGGAGGTATTGTTCGAGAGTCTGATTCAGCCTCTCCGTCTGCCCATCAGTTTCTGGGTGATAAGCGGTGGAGAGTCGTATGTCCATACCCACAGATCTACAGAAGGCCTGCCAAAACCTTGACGTGAATTGTGGTCCACGATCAGAGATGACAATGTGTGGTAAGCCATGCTTGCGGACGACATGCTGCAAAAACAAGTCTGCCAGAGTACTGGCTGACGGGGTACCAGTGCATGGTATAAAGTGAGCCATTTTGGTGAGATAATCCACTATTACATAAATTGTGTTAAACCCTCGGCTTAGCGGTAGATCCACAATTAGGTCCATAGACACGGAGTGCCAAGGAGCGGGAGGCGTTGGTAAGGGTTGTAGAGTTCCTGATGGTCGTTGATGATCTGATTTGTTTCTGAGACAAGTTTCGCACTGGGTCACATATATATGAACATCCTTAGGTATGGATGGCCACCAAAAGTGGCGTTTTATTAATTCAATTGTTTTAGCTTTTCCGGGGTGACCTACGAATTTCGAGTCATGACACCATTTAATGGCTTGTTGTTGCAGGGGTGTCGTGGGTAAATACAAGGCTGATTTAAAAAAAGGTAATCCTTCCTTAATAGTTTGGTTTTTGTTCTGGCTAGCCCATTGGACTAATTGCTGTGCTGACATCGCCTTTCTCACAGTATTGAAGACTGCATCCGCAGCTACACTCCCGATTACATGACTGGGATCGACCATTGGCGTGGGCTCTTCTACTCTTGTGGTGGATTGATCAGGATCTGGTTCCGGATACCTCGATAGAATGTCTGCTTTTAACTCCTGGGCGATAAGTGACTACAAAATCGTATTTGGAGAACTGCATGGCCCATCTGAGCTGCCTGGGACTGAGAGCCTTTGCAGATTTCAAGAACTGCAAGTTTCGGTGGTCAGTAAAAATGGTTACAGTATGTTGAGCCCCCATTAGATAATGTCGCCATTCGTCGAATGCTGTTTTTATTGCCAACAGTTCCTTGTCAGCTATGGCGTAGTTTTGTTCTGTGGGTAATAACATCCGGGAGTAGTAGGCAACTGGGTGTAATTGTCCATTTTCAGTTCGTTGCGAAAGAATGGCCCCCACAGCATAACTGGAGGCGTCCGTCTCGACAATGTATGGTTTGGTTGGATCACGATGCATTAGCACCGGGGCAGTAGCGAAAGCCTTTTTTAGAGCCTGGAAGCCTGCCTCAGCCGCTTCGTCCCAGGAAAAGGTTACCCCCTTCCGTAACAGTCTAGTCATGGGCTGTACCTTCTTGGCGAATCCTTCTATGAAGCGACGATAAAAATTTGGCGAAGCCAAGGACTGTTTGAATGTCTTTTACTGATTTCGGTGAGGGCCAATCCAGGATGGATTGTACTTTTTTCTTATCCATGGCGACTCCTTGAGGTGACAGAATGAACCCTAGAAACTCCACAGTGGATTGATGGAACTCACACTTCTCGAGTTTTGCATATAGCTGATGTTCCCGAAGCCTCTGTAGAACTGCCCGGACGTGTTTTTGGTGATCCTCCAAGTTCTGGGAATAAATCAAGATGTCATCGATGTAGACCACCGCGAACACGTCTAGGTACCCGCGGAGCACTTCATCCAGAAAATGCTGGAAAGCTGCTGGGGCATTGCATAGGCCGAACGGCATAACCTGATACTCATACAGGCCAAATTTCGTCCGGAATGCCGTTTTCCACTCATCACCGTTGCTTACCCTTACCAGATGATAGGCCCCACGAAGGTCCAATTTGGTGTAAATTGTCGACCCACGCACCTGATCCAACAACACCGGTATCAAAGGCAAAGGATAGCGGTTCTTGATGGTAATTTTGTTGATCGCCCTGTAGTCTATACATGTTCTGAGGTCTCCAGTCTTTTTGGGCACGAAGAATAAGGGAGAGGAGACGGGTGACGTAGAGTGTCAGATAAACCCGTTTGCCAGATTTGTTTCAATATAATCTTTCAGATACTGGTTTTCTGCTTCTGTGAGAGCATATATCCTACTACAAGGAAGTACTGCCCCTGCTTCCAAATCAATCCGGCAGTCAAACGGCCAATGTGGTGGTAGGGTTTCGGCGGCGGCCTTGCTGAAAACATCCCGAAAATCTTGATATGCCTGAGGTAGGTCTGGGAGTGCACTTCCTGCGACGAACTGCGGGACGGATACTGAACAATGTTCTTGACAGAAGACGGAATTAAAAGTAACTGAACCGGCCTTCCAGTCCACCTGTGGATTGTGAAGTCGCAGCCAAGTCAGTCCCAGGATAAACCCGAATTGAGGGGCCGCTATGACATCGAAGGCAATTATTTCCTGGTGTGTGGTACCTATTTTCAGATGCAAAGGTTCTGTTTGCTGAGTCACTGGCCCTGAGACTAATGGGGACCCGTCTACGGACTTCACTTCTTCTGGTAGAGTCTTAGCACGTAACGGAAGACCCATTTTCCGAGCTAATTGGACATCCACGAAGTTACCTGTGGCGCCCGAATCCACCATCAGAGTAACGGGTACCCATTCCTCTTGCCAGTGCAAATTCCCGATCACTGTGATATGGGCTTCCTGGGTAGTGTGCACATTAGCCAAAATCGGTGGGGTGTTTTCTGCTCCGCTCGCTCCTACCACCCTCATGGGCGAGCTTTCTCGTTTCCCGAAGGCCCTCCTTTAACGGGCTTGGTAGGACATTCCCGCACGAAGTGCCCTGCTTTCCCACAATATAGACATAAATTGTCTCTGCACCTCTTTTCTTTCTCCTCCTTGCTCAGTGGATCCCGCACTGAGCCGATTTGCATGGGTTCCTCAGTTCCCTTCTCCACTGCTCTGGTTAGTTTTTGCTGGTCCAACCTCATTATTGGCTTATTGTCCCATTTTCGCCTGTCCTGCCGCCGCTCACTCTGTCTTTGATCCAGCCTGAGTGCTAGGTCGATCATAGTGGAACATTCATCTGGCTGGGGATCTACTTGAGCCACAAGATCCTTTACGTCCTCATGTAGACCCTGGTAGAACAGAGCCATTCTTTTTTCCTATGGCCAGTCGGTTTCCATAGCCAACCGGTTAAACGCTGTTACATACGAAACCAAATCTCTGCTCCCTTGTCTTAGAGTCAATAGTTCCCTATCCTTAATTAAGGTTGCAGCTTGTCTATTAAAGATTTTGCCGAACTCCTCTAGGAAGGTATCCCAACTATAGAGCAGAGCGCCATCTTTTCGAACTAAGGGTGTGGCCCAAGAAGCTGCATCTCCACTCAAATATGAAATCACGAAGGCTGTACGGGACTGTGCTGTACGAAACACTGCCGGCTTGGTCAGGAAATGCAATTGACATTGCATAATGAATTGGTTAAAGGTTTGAGGGTCTCCATGATACCTTTCAGGCGCTGCTAGAGGCAGTTGGGGTTCAGTAGCGACCTGCACCTGAACCGGGGTTGGCGGAGGTGCCCTTGGCAGTGGCGTGGCTTGGGCTTGTTGTTGGATAGTAAGGGTGTGCACCTGACCCGCCAAATTCTGATAATCCTGCCTAGTTGCTATCAACTCAGTCTTGAGTTCTTGGAGTAATGCTACTACGCCTGCTATGGTTGTGCTGCCCAGGCGTCTGATGAATACTTGGGCTTGCGATTCTGTCAGACTTCCTTCCTCTCAACGCAGAGGCAGCACAAACGCGGCTAGAACGCCTCCCTCCCCGTCGGGTCTTGGTACCTGGGAGCAAGTAACACAGGCCGCCTTGACCCTTGGGGGAAAGAGGGTTAGGGTCCGATGGTTGGATGGGTAGAGGTTGTTTGGGAACACCGGAAAGAGGGAAAGGGCGAGGTTATGGATGGGGATGGGGAAGAACAGGGTAATATGCTCCTCAGCTCCGGCTCCTGTATCTGGAGTTCTCCGCCCTGGCGCTTTTGCATTCACTAGCAATCTTGCTAATGCCAGATGAAATGGGCCTTTGTACTGGAGCCCCAGACCAGTTACTATGTTCAATTCACATTCAACAATGCACACGTATGCCAGATGAAGTTAGGCCTTTGTACTGGAGCCCTCAACCAGTTACTGGACTTAATGTTCTACCACTATCCACCCATTACTTCATGGAGGAAAGCTGTGTCTGCATTATCACCATACAGAATGAAAACACCGTCTGCATTTACATCATACAGAATGAAACATTCAATACCCAGTTTCTAAACGTGCCCTACATTAACAATGGACATTGCACTTAGCTTCGGCACTGCTGTGTAGTCTTCTGGTCTCTTCATGCTGCTAGACCCCTATGACGTTCTGTACCTCACATGCACTGCAAGAGGCAAGAATAAAGTCAGAATGAAAGCGTATATATAAGCGGAGTCGCTGTTTAGGGATTAATAGTTCTGAATTAGCAAGCCTGCTCTGCAGTCTTTCCGGTCTAAACACATATAGGAAGCATGCTTCGTCTAGGAACACAATCGCGTGTTAATGGTGTCTCATGCTGGGTTATTGGACGGAGCGCCATGCATTCCTAAACCGCTTCGGGCGCGGTCCCAGTTCGGAAATCCAAGCGCGACTTCCTCTAAATAAACTGTCTCAAGAATGCTGCCGGAACGTGCGCGCTTTGCTCTGCACTTATCTTATCAGTCACGCGGGGCCTGGGGTGGCTAATAGGCGGTGGGGTGCCCCGCGTAGGCTTGCCGTCAGGAGCTCTGGCTCTAAACGTCCTTCCTCTCTGCTGGCCGGAATCGCAAGCGTGGGGTTTCGGGGGCGGCTCGCGCATGCGCATTCGCGTGGGCGTGGCTGACTCCATCCCAGCAGGCCTGTGCCACGCTCGGCCTGCTGGGAAACGTAGTTCCTGGGCTGTCCTTCGTCCCGGAAGCTGCTTCCTGAAAAAGGGATGAAGGACACGCCTGGGGAATAATGTAGGATGAATCCTACGCCCCATTAGGGCACCTGCCACACTGCTAGAGCCCCCACCAGCCTCAATCCTGACAGTATGCCTCTCTCCCGCATCCTTTTCTTCACAAATAAGTATGTTCTTCGAGATGCTTGCACTTTACCAGAAAAATCAGGAAAAGGTTCCCTTTTCCCTTGCTTTATGAAAAGCTAGATCTCTGTCCCTGTAGTTCAGCATTCGTGCTATAATCGGGTGTGGGTGGGCTCCCGGTATCTGCCTCCTCCCGCTTGGTATCCGGTGCGCTCTTTCCACAATAAATACTGCAGAGAATTATTCTGCTCGCAATGCTTCTCAGGATCTTTTCGACTAAGGGTTCCATGGATCTTTGCTCCACCGCCTCAGCCACAATTATTCATGGATTATTCCTCCTGGATCTATATTCAAGGTCTTCCTGTTTTTCGGTCAGTTCTTTTTTATTGCTCGTTTCACTTGCGTCATGACTCATGTCCCTAGATGTCGACAAAGATTCATTTTATGCCGCCGATATTTGCCCTTCTGACTCATCCAGTCTCTCCCGTGTTTGTCGAGGCGGACCTGCATGTGGTCCACCTTACATGTTAAAGTGTCCATCTTCCCATCGAGAGACTGTATGCTGTTTTACTTGAAGTCGCAGAACGCGATAGAATTGTTATGGGTCATGGGGTGAGCACTCCTGTCATGTAAATCGTCTATAGTTTTGTTAGTTTTATGGCTTGCGAGGGGGTGTCGAATTGAAGTTTGTTTTGCTGCTGCCCCCCTTTATTTGCTTTGGACATCTTGTCAGGTATATGACGGTTTTTCACTCAGGAATGCCCTGCTTTACCTTCAGAGCCCAATTTCTCAGTGCTGGTTACAGTTGTCCACCTTAACTCCTGTTAACATGGGCCTGACCTCCCGGTAAAGTTCAGCAGTGTCTGATTAAGCACTGCGTTGTATTCCAAAGAGTTTCCCCTTTCCCCGCTCTCTTTGTTATTGTTATGTTCTGCTGGTCATTTCCTGCATTGGTGGGTCTCAGTCCACTAATCAGATCAGGACACCACCATTAAAGGGGGGAGGGGGGGAGTTATGTCCCTGAGCCCTGTTTCAGTCTCGGGTGCCGCTTGGTAAGGTGGTTTTTGCAGCTCTTGCAGGTTGCAAGCATTAGCGGCTCCCAGTTCCCCTCTTTCCCTAATTTCATGGGTTGGATGGAGCTCCTCCCAGCAGTTCCTAATGGCCCTGTAGTTCCTTCTGTCTGGACTTCAAGGGCATGAAGAGGAGAGAGAGGCTCTGGTTCAGCCCACCAGGGACCTTCTAGTCTTCAAAGCTGACTTGCTGTCACTCGGATTGGCACACAAGGCATAAATTAGTTTAAAAACATTGATTAGCAGAGTTTTCTAATTGACATTATTTTGATTAGCAAACAGACCCATTCGATTAGCAATGTTGTACTAACATTGTTAATGTCACCAGAAGTTATTTCTACCCAAGACATGAAATGAGCAACAATACAGCAGTTTTGCTTAGCACTTTTATAAGGCATTAGAGGAGTCAGGCCTTGCAAATTCTTTAAAATTCAGCTAGACCCTCAGGTTGAGTGACTTACTTTCCCTATTCAACCTAAGAGAAATGCACTTGACCCATAGCAGTGGAGGACAACACATTTAAAATGTGATTTGTACACAATAACCCGCTTTGTTTGGCACACTGCTGCCACCCAGAGGCCAGCCATGCACACTGAAACGTTTGTTTGACATTTACTGCAAACAAAGTAAATGTTACATCAAATTTTCAACCATCTCTTGCAAATGCTACTCGTCATTAATAAACTTTACTCGACTGTGCAAGTGAGCTAGAAGGCTTTGCGAGCCACAGCTCAGTGTCTGTAAAATGTAAAAGGTTAGCTGCATGAATGGGCACAAATAGGTATGATACAAAGGCTCTGAAAACAGTTTGGGCAGCTGTCTCTTGCAGCTTGTAATATATAATGCAATCATAATTCTAACACAAAGCGACCTCTGAAAGATAACTACAGTGTTTGGTATTGCAATAGATCTGTAGATGTACAGATTGGGTGGAACTATTGATTACTACTTTGCGTAAGCATCTAGTTCGCTTTTTGTATTAATTATGTAAGAGGAAAGAAAGAGACTAAGCAGAGTGGATTGTGCAGCAGGCAGAGAACTGGGCAAACTAGATGGAATATTGTAGTTTTGTGGTCATCTCAATTTCAGGGTACCTTAAATAAAGCAACTGGGTGATAATAAATAATGTCAAGGAGTATGGGTTCGCTCATGGGTTGAGCACCATTTGCAAGATGTATGCAACCTGCAGGTTACAGAACTAGGTTTGCCATCAAAAGTATTTGATCATGTACATTTTCAAAAGTGTTCACTCGTCAATATGATGCATCTTCCCCAACAAAAACTAATAGTTGACACAAAAATGTAGATACACTAACCTAAACTTTACTGTAAAGCATGGAGATGATGCAGTGTTTTACAGTATCAATACTCTAATTATGCATTATGTAACAACCTACATTTTAGGAAGGGAATTGCATAACTGTCTTTTAAAAAAATATAAAGTTGACACATACTGGTCTTTGCCAGTCAGAATATAGAAAGCTTAATAAAGTAGCATTCTGATGATTTCTGGTTTGCAATTATTTGAAAAATAAATTGTTGCTTAGCACTCCAGCACTTAAGAGTGGAGGAGATTATTACTGCTGCACTTTCTTTCCATTAGACCTTGAAGTGAACAGAGAAAAGAGTGGGAAGACAGCACAGAGGGCTAGAGAGGAATGCAGGGTGTGCCGGGCTTTCATTGAAGAGGGCAACTTAAATAGCTGTCTTTGCTACACAAGTGTCCATTTGACTAGCAAACTGACAGAAGTGCATAGCAAATTGCTATGCGACACGGCTTATTTTATGCCCTGGGCACATACCTTAATGTGTGCACCTGGTCTGCTTGCAGGCCGCGTTGTACCAGTCCGCCTATTGTGGGATCCATTGCTGCGTGTGATTGTTCTCCTGGTCTCGCGGCTCGGATCAATCCTCTGGCTGTGTCTGAGTATCTCCTTTGATCTCCCCTGCAGGATACACGGGTCTTTCCTGGTTCAGCCGGTGGTCCTCCGTGACACAGGGCGTCCTGTTGTTACAACTCCTGATTGTACTTTCGGCCATGCACCCGCTTCCTGCCAGGCTAATATCAGGCCAGACACCTTTCTAGGTAGCACCGCTCCTGGACGTGGGGACGCGACACACCTTCTTCTGCTGGGTGCCCGGCTCTCCCTTGAGTTGCGTCACAGCCCTCTCCAGTCTTATCTTTCCCTCATTGTGCTCACTGGTGCACGCAGGGTTTTTGTCCTACTTGAGACTGCCTCCTCTTCATGAAGGTTACACTTCTCAGTGCGAGGGCCGCGGTGCAGGGGGACTCTTGTGGTGCTGTTTGTAGCTCCGCTTGCCAGGGTCCAACAGACTTGGGATTTCGCTCAAGTGTAGACAGGATCTTCCCATTGCACGACGCTGCATTAGATCATGCAAATCGGCCAGGGAGTAGACAGGATCTTGTCCGGATTTAGTGAAGTGTAGGGAACTCACGGCCATCTTGGCTGGGCTCTCTAGCGCCCTCTGTGCCAGGTGGTATCCTTAACAAACAAGGTCTCTTTTGGAGAAGGTGCTAATGTGAGTGGACACTGGGGTCATGTCCTCCATATCCAATAGCCACTGCTTTGCAGAGGTCATGTACATGTGGATCAGCTGCAATCTTTACTACACCCAAACACTTGCCTATTCCACCTCCAGTAAGGATTGCGTCCAAGCAGATCCAAGAAAATGAATGAATATTGCATTTCAAAGAAGGACTTGCTGGGATGGGGCTGTCTGTTCAGGTACCCTGCCCACAGCCCAGACAATGGTCTGTTAGTTCCTTAAACCCAGTAACTCATCCCTAGTCATTTATAGGGGTGAGATTGGAGACCCCTAATTGAACACACCTATAGGCCTTTTTGTGTAATCTCACCACAGATAAATCCAGAATAATGTATTCTTATCTTGGCCAAGAATCTCAGCAAGGCTGGATAAAGAGGGGTACCCTTGCATGGTGCCTAGAAGTAGGTAAACACCCACCTACATGTTCTCGTAGCAGAGCTCTAGAACAGAACATTTCCCGCCCTTGCAGTAGAAATTTAGACACAATCAATAGGTTTTGATTAGCTGAATACTGTGTCCAATCGGAAGAGGGGACACTTGGCCTTCAGTAGAGACAATGTGCACAAGGAAGAAGTGATTCTTATTATGTTTAAGATGGGTTATCGAAGTAATCAAGGCACCTGTTCCCTAAGCTCCTTGTTGTACAGGATTGGCAAAATATTGTATTGTATTGTATTCGTCATTTATATGGCACCCTTTCCCCATTTGTATTGCCTTAATGTGCTTTGTATAATAATAATTTATTGTGATTTAGTCCAAATTTGAACTTTACACAAACATAACCACGTAACAAACATTAAACATTACAAAAGATATTAAACGTAGAAACATACAATAATAAGATAAGGTCAAATAAAACACAGATTAAAAGTTAAGAATTGGATCAGGTCATGGGACTGACTGGAACTAAATATACAGTGAGTACAAAATTAATACTAATGTTGATGGGTCAAACCCCCCCCACCAGTGATCCACAGGGTCCAGGCTATCCAAGACCGTTCTATAGGCCTGTACTCAGGCTAACTTGTTCTCTGACAGAGCAAGGTACAGGGCCTATGTCCCGACCTGTAATGTTTTGCCCCACTTCGAGGGAGCTTAGACAACACAAGTAGGAGCACCATGTCCGGTCTCTTGAGGGATTAATTAAACAGGAGACCCCTCACGTGTGTCCAAACTCTGAACAGTGCAAGCTGAGATGAGATGGTATCTGTATTGAGACAATAGTCCCAAAAGGAGTCTCCGTTGATAGCGTCCAGGCTATGCACCAGCTTTCCCAGCATGCACATGTACAACGGTCCCAATTTGGGACATGCAGTTAGCACATATGTTGTGGTGTCCAGGCAATCGGCTCTCCTACAGATATAGCAATTCCTGTCCTTGAGGGCTATACCCAGGCGGGGGCCTGTGACAGCAAGGACCTGCAATTGGTTAATGCGTAGCCTTAGGACAAAGTCCCTTATGTCCAGGCCCGGGCACAAGAGCAGGTAAGGTTGTATCCTCCTGTATCTGTGGACTACGTGGGATACTGACTCATACCCTTTCAGCGTTTTCTAATTGGGCATAGTTTTCACACCAATCCCAGCGATTTAGCTTGTGTTCAAATGACTTTTTCAGGTGGGTGTATGGTCTAGTTCTCTGCGTGCCATATATCCATCCTATCTCCAGAAAAAGGTATTCATTAAGGTGTTTAAAATTGCTGCCATGTGGGACCTTTTCTCAGTCATAGTTGCTACCTGCCAGAGCAAGGAGTTTACATACTGGCGAGGCGCATGATTTCAAGTAAAAGGTACCCCGAGCACACAGTGCCATTCCCCTCAGCGAAGTTAGGCGCAGTTCTAGCCTCAGATATTGCATGGGGCAAGAGGGCCCGAGTCCTAATACTGTTCGCCAGTATTCACCCTCTAGGATGTTGAGCCAGCTCAGATCCTGCATGGCTAATGCTTCCAAGCCGTACAGTATGGCAGGTACAAAGCATTGTTGATACAATTTTACAATGCCGGCCATACTATACCCTGCGGTTCCTTTTGCAAATTTCCGTGCCTGGAGGGTGAGCATCTTGGCTTGCTTCTTTTTTTGTGCAATTATCAGGCCATAGTTAGGTAAGACATCAAATTCCAATCCCAGGTAGGGGTAAGATTCAGTGAATTCAATCTCACCCATACTAGTTTCAATTTTGGAGCACCTAGGCCCCTTTCTGGAGATTTGTACTATCTTGGTCTTCCTTAAATTGATGGTTAATCCCAACTGTGATGAATACTGCAAGAGCTCCTCTAGCATGCTTTTCACGCCAGACATAGTTCGATCAAACAGTATCAGGTCGTCTGAGTAGAGCATGCCTGAGATAGGTGAATTCCCAAGTTAGGGGGGCAGTTGGATTTTGCAGCCATACGTGGGAGAAGATCAGCAATATAGAGGTTGTATAACATGGGAGCCGCCACACATCCCTGTTTGACCCCCATATTAATGCTGATGGATTCTGTCACTTCTCCCTCGTTATTGAGTCTAACACTTGCACTGTTATTACTGTGCAGTGCCCTCAAGATATACATGATCCAGTCAGGGCAATTTAGGTCACTGAGCTTAGACCAAAGTGTCTCTCGCACCACCTGATCAAATGCACTGCTAAAGTCTACGAAGACTATATATAGGGCAGCCTCCTTATCACTGAGAGTGGAGTTGATCAATGAGTCCAAGACTCTGATGTTATGTGTTGTGCCGGAGCCTGGTCTGAATCCAGTCTGAGCAAAGCTCAGCACCCTATTAGCTACCACGCAAGTCTCCAGCTCTCTAAGCACTAGTGTTGTAAAGATCTTGCTTGTCACATCCAGCATGGACAAAAGGCAGTAGTTGGTCACATTCCTCCGGTCCCCCTTTTTGTGAGCTGGGATAAACACCGACCTTTGCCATGAAGAGGGGATAGTGCAAGACCTACACACCCGGGAGTAGAGGGCCAGGAGGACCTGAGGCCAGTTATTTGGGTCTTTTTTCAGGAATGAGGCCATCCGGACCAGGGGCATTTGATGTCTTAGTGTCCATGATGGCCTGTTTTACAATTTTGTAGCTCATAGGGAGCGGCCAGGCTTCACGATGTTCCATCACCCAGGGTGCACGTATGATAGGCTTATAGAACCTAGGCTTAACATGGTCAACCGACTGTTGGGCCGGGATTGGGAGAGAATTTGCCAGATTTTCCGTATATCTCTGCTACACAGGATCCGAATAAAGTTTTGCCACTGCCCTCTCTGCTTAATGTGCTTTGTGGTTGGAATGCCCTCAGTGACCGCAGTCCATGTGTTAGGCAGAATTATATGCAGTACCCTTTGGGAACTCCACACACTATTAAGACTACAAGTGACAGTACTAATTCACCTTTGGTACAAGCCCGTACTACACAGTTAAAGTGGCAGCAGTGGCTGAGCAGCCAGACTTATCTCAAGAGTAAGTGAGCAGTATCAAATAGTTACACAAAGGACAGCAATTACTATGATTCAAACAAACACTGACTCAAGGTTTTCAAGTAAAAGAATATACATTTATTTTACTCTTCATTTCTATAACATTTCACTATTCTTAGCAGTTTAAAAATCACACTCTTAATACACCACACAACTCCCAATAAGTTACAGACAAGTTAAGCTAACAAAATGAAGTGGGAGCAAAATGGCACTCCAGCAATTTAAAAGGGAGGGAAAGACAAAGTTAATAAAAATTGAACCACACCAACAGGTAAGTACTTAGGGCAATTGAGCAAGAGGCACTACAATGATAGAATCAGGTAGAAAAGGCTTAGGGCCAAAGTCACTAGGTCAAAGGTCTTTTGCTCAAGATCACACGGTTCAGGGTAGTTTGCGGTAAAGTTCATGCCACGGGTTCCGGACGAGGTTGGTTGGTAGAAAAGTTAGCTCAAAGAAGAAGGACAAGCCCTCGTATAGGAGAAAGAATTCACACACTTTCACCGCGGTTGAACGAAACGAACAACCGAATTTGCAGAGTACCTTAAAACGGAGAGGGAGCTGTAGCTGAGGCGGACGCTCCTGGTAGTTCCTGCAGGCTCACGGTTCCTGAAGCGACTGTCGGACTGACAAGAAGCAGGAAGACTGGAGGGTCCTGCACTACCCAGGGAAGAAACCAGCAGCAGAGCAAAGCAACGAATAAAAGGTGCGCTCCTTAAAACCCAAGCAGGGTCCGACCTTCCTGGCTATCCGGCCCACTGTAGCTCTGTACAGCGAATTCAACCAGAGGAGGGGTCCTGGCTTGAAGTTTGGGCAAACTGGTTGGTCCCACCAACTCAAGGGAAGAAGATTCCTGGAGGGTCTTCTCTGTCGTTGGATTCTGAAGATTCGGACCTGCAGCAGGGCTTCACCGGGCGGTTCAGTCGTTGTAGGGGTCCTCTTCCATCAGCACCTCGTTGGTTCTTTCGTTCCAGTGGCATCTCTGCTCTTCCAGTCCCAGAGACCTGCTTTTTATGCAGTTTCCCCCCATTCATACAGCCTGGCTGTTAATTACACAGCAGGGTGGCTGTACTGGCAAGGACAGTCACCCAGGCAATAAAACAAGGAGTGCGACTTGGGTTACCAAGGGAACCCATGGCAGGGGTCCTAAGACCTCTCCCTCACATCCTGCCTAGCCAGACTTTCAGGCACCTTAAGGAGGGCTTCTGCGCAGAAGCCCGCGAAAAAAAAAGGGGCGAACAAAGGGACCAAACCTGGTTTGGCGCGCAGAGTAAAACATGAGAAAGACAGTTACAAAAAGAAATAGCGAATAAACCCAGCAGGAACCGTAATAAAATATATATGGTCAAGCGGGTTTATGTTTGAGGCTAATATAATAGCCTAAAACAATACCATGGTTATTTAAGATAACCGCGGTATAAAAAAATAGGGTAGTTACCACTGCCACCAGCCAAGTCTTGATGTAAAGGGAGCGAAACAATGCTCCAAGAGAAATAGACAAAAAGGGATAAGAATGATCCCTTTCCAATACTCCATGTAAGATGGGGTGTACTGGGTCTGTGGTTTAAAGTGACTAAATAAAGTTAATGGCAACTTTATCTTTTCTGGGGGACAGTAGTCAGCCTCAGAAAATGGAGTCAGTGGGAAGTCTCAAAGACAACACTGTGTCACTGCACTGAAGGTGCTGTGTAACACACATGAAAAATATGAGGCCAGGGAGTAGGTGAGACTCCAGTGCCCAAGATCACGCAAAAAGTAGAAACACACACAGCAAAACACATGTAAGAGTGGCAAAAAAGGCTCACACTCTTACCAGGTGAAAAAATAAACCCTAGAAATCCAGCAAAGCTGCTGAGGGACTCATTAGGTAAGGGAAATCAGCCATTTATGAGAATTCTCCCTAACACCATGTACAACAGGTTCTGAGAGTTTAAATTAAAGATGCGTGTGTGCATTTTCCAGATTAAGACTTAGGTGGGCTGGCTAGGCTCCAGTAAGCAGCCTGGAGATCAGGCACGTGGGTGGGTGCTGTTGGTGATTGAGGATAGAGTGCTGGAGCTTCAATGTGTGCCCAGCTAGACCAAATTTTATTTTGTTGCACATCACTGTATATTAATGGCAGAGGTGTTGAGGAACATCAGGGGTTTCAGTGTGGATGGCTATGTGTGCTGCTAGACCAGAATAGCATAGCCATAGCTGCATTCTAGGGTGCATGGATCGGTGGCTGTGCCTGTGTCCACAGACGTGGTGTAATGTATACATACCGTTGGCTTGGCTGGAGTTTGACTGCAGTGTTCTTTTTCTTGGTCCAATGCGATTGTCTGGTCTCGCTATTCGCGGTCTCCCTGGAACGAAAGTCTGAGCAGAGGGAGAGGGCCCACAGGGATGACGGGCTGGGGGGTAGTGGAGGACGATAGTTCGTTTCGGTGTGCCTCTGCGAATGCTGCCGGGATCTGTGGGGTATTGGTGGGTAGGAGTGTTGTGTTTGTGAAGGAAGAGTTTGTCACTCTGTGTCGCTGCAAACGCTGCCGGCATCCGTGGGATATTGGCGGATAGGAGTATTGTTTTGTTTCGGTCAGCATTTCTGTGTGCCTGTTCCAGAGTATAGAGTGGGGGAGGGTTTCAAGAGGAGGGAGGAAAACGCTAGGTTTTGAGGGCCTTTCTGAATGCCAGGTGATTGTCAATATTGCAAAAGGGCAGGGGGAGGGAGTGGCAGATGATCGGCACTTGGACGGAGAAAGAGGATCTGCCAAGCCTGGAAGAGTTGTACTGAGAGACTAGGAGAGATGCTGTGCCAGATCTTAAGAGTCCTTGAGGGGTGGTAGCGGGTGACTTTGTTTTGGAGGAATTCTGGCCCTTGTTGTGGGTGGCCCGGTGGATGATGTATTTGACTTGAAAAGGTAGTGCGTCAGCCAATAGGGAGCCAATGGAGGACTCTCAGTGTAGGGCTGATGTGTTCTTTGGGAGGAAGGTTAATGAGCAGGCAGGCTGTAGCGTATTGGATTCTTTGCAGTTTCTTAGCTGAAATGCTGGTGGCCCTAGGTGAAGGCAGTTTGCGCAGTCTAAGCGGGAGAGGATGGTGGAGAAACAGTGATGATAGGTGTTGTAAGAGAAGATACGCCTTAGGATTTGTAGGTGGAAGAAACAGGTTCTGGAAACGGAATTGAGTTTTTGGGAGAGGCATACATCTGTGTCCAGTGTGCATCCAAGGTTTTTTAACGCAGTGGAGGTTGCCGGAGGGGGGCCTAGGGATTGGGGCTAGGGAATAGGTTGGGGGAGGAGCATTGTTTTCCCACAGACTAGGATTTCAGGTTTTCCAGGATTTAGGATGAGGTGGTTGGTCGTCAGCCAGTAGTCAATGTTCAAGAGGCATGATGACAGGTCTGGATGGTTGGGACCTGGCGACTTTAGGATTTTACGAATGACCTGCGTGTCATCTGCATAGTTGTAGCAGGTAAGAATGTGGGAGCGGATGAGTGCGAGCAGAGGGTTTAAACATATGTTGAAGAGCAGGGGGGATAGGGATGCTCCTTGTGGGTCCCCTTTTGTTACTGGTCATGTGGTGTAGAAGAACGGGTGGAGGAGCATGATTTGTGAACGATTATAGAGATGAACGAAGAGTTCCAAGAGAGGGCTGTGCCTTTGATTCCTAATGAGTGTAGTCTGTCTAGGAGGATGGTGTGGTATATGGTATCGAAGGTGGCAGAGACGTCAAGAAGGATGAGTACAGCGCAGCCGTCTGCATCAGCTGTTCTTTTTAGGTCATCGCAGATGGACACTAGGGAGGATTCTGTTCCTTGGAGTGGTCTGAAGCCAGATTGCACAGGGTCCAGGAGGTTGTTGGTTTCAGTGAAATGGCCAAGCTGCTTGTATGATGTGCGGTCCATAAGTTTGGCCATGAAGCAGGTTTTAGAGATAGGCCGGTAGATCTGAGGGAGGAGTGGGTCAAGTGTAGGTTGTTTGAGGAGGGGTTTGATGTAGGATGTTTTTATGGCTTCTGGGAAAGTTCCCGATCTTAGGGAGTTGTTGAGGATTGAGCATGCAATACTGCCTGCACAGGTTGAGGCTAGGATGTTTTTGAGGAGGGTGGCCGGGCAGTGGTCCTCAGGGGAGCCTGATTGGCGGCTTTGTGCTAGGAGCGAGAGGGCCACCTGGTGTGTGATTGGAGTGAAAGAGGTGAAGGTTTGTGTCGAAGGGGGATTTTGACGGGGTTTGGCTGTTTTGTTCTGGGCCGTAGGGATGGTTCTCCAGGTCAGTTTCAGCGCGTGCTTGAGGGTTTTTAGTGATTTGAGATTGGTGGTGTACCACCTGGGTGTTGGTCCTGATCTCTGAGAGGACCGTTTTGTTGGGGTGTAAGGGCATTGCTGGTGGGGTAGTGTTGGGAGAGAGGAGAGGAGGGATTTGGCTAGATCTGGGGCGATAATGACTTTGTTCCATAGTGGAATTAGAGGTGTGTATGTTGGTGGAGGTTGGGCGTGACCTTTGGTGTGAGCTGCATGGTCAGTGGTACAGAGAAGAAGATTGCTGAGGGATCAGTCCATGATAGGGAGTGTGGGGTGTGGGGGCAGTGTGAGTATGTTTGCAGTGGTGAAGATCGCATCGAGGTTGTGACCTCCAGTGTGAGTGGGTGTGGAGATGCGTTGTGTCAGGTTGAAAGCTTTTAGGTTGTCTGTGAGAGATCACGTCATGGGGTTTGAGGGTGAGTCAAACCAGATGTTGAAATCTCCTAGGATGGTAAATTGGGTGGAGATTGAGGATGGTTGTCAGAGCATCGCAATGTGTATGCAAAGTTTTTGTTGTAGCCAGGGGATCTGTAGATAAGTAGGAATCTGTACGAGGTGGAGGGTGAGAGTTGGAGTTTTACCAGAAGGAATTTGTAGTCTGTGGTGGTGGCTCAGGTGTCCTTAATTATTAGCGGGAATTGGTGTTTGTGTAGTATCGCAAGTCCTCCAAACCTTTGTGATATGTTATGAACAATAAGGTTGTACCCGGGTAGGAAGGCCTTGTGCGCAATGGGCTCGTAATTGTCTGCAAACCAGGTCTCTGTGATGAAAAGGACATCTGGATTTTCCTCTGTGATGAGGTCAAAATGTGGAATTTGTTTTTGGACACTGACCAGGCATTGATGAGGGCACATGAGAGTTGGTGGGGTATGTTTGCAAGTGCTGGGCGGGTCGGGTTGGGAATAGTAGGAGGAGCGGGAGTGGAGGAGGGGAGGGTGGCCGGGGGTTGTGGAAGGGTGTAACCAGTGGGGGGCATTAGGGAAAAGGGGTTGGTCGGGGTGGGTAGGGGCAAAGGGGTGAGAGGTGGAGGATGTGGGTAGGAGGTGTGGAGAATTGGAGTTGGACCAGGGGGCATGGAAGAAGGGAGTAGGGTTAGAACCGTATTGGGTGCCGGCGAGGAGATTTGGGCCCTATAGTGAGGTGGCAGGGTTTGGGATCTGGATTGGAGAATGGGAGAAGCTAGGAGGGGCCTTGCATGGTCTTGGTCTGGGCCTTTCCTTGACTTTCGGGCGGCTCATGGATTGTGGATGAGAGTGGAGGGGGCTGTGGAGATTGGGCTTTTGGCCAGGGCTGCTCTTGCTGCGCTAAGAGAAGTGAAGCATGGGTTTGGGGCGGGAATGCTATGTTGCTCGGCCGAGCTGCGAGCAGAGGGTGGCGGTGAGTAGTTCACGGGGGCTGAGGTGTAAGAAGGTTGGTTTACCTTGGTAGCTGTGGGGTCCAGAATATTCTGGGGGTCAATGTTTTCTGCTCCCGCTCTCCATCTTGCCGCTCTTGTTTGAGCGGAGAGAGATCTACTTGAAGGGTGTGGCAGGTGCGAGGTAGAAGGCTGGGATGATGGGCTGTGCATTCAGGATTGCTGAGTTAGGGTGTGATTAGTCTCATCAGGCCTGCTGTTGCGCCAGCATGCGGCTCTGATTTGGCCAGTGTGTGGCATGGTGTCTAACCCGTGGGAAGGGTACGATTATGTGCCTGAGTAGAGGGAGCACGTCCAACTGTGTGCCTCCAACTGGGTAACCACACTAGATGTGTACATACCTGGTCTTGGGCAACTGGTCAGGGTATTAGGAGCAGGTTTTGGGGTACCTGGATACAGGGGGGACGGAGGTGGGCCTAAAAAGAGGGTACCAAATTAGACAGTCACATACAGTAGCGCCTGGATTTGGGACACCTGCATAAAGGGTCAGAGGCCTAAATGGGCATACAACAGTGGGCTGTAAATGCAGTAGAACCTAGATTTGGGACACCGGAATAGAGGGACACCTAGGTTTGGGACATCAGGATTGAGGGAGAGAGGCCTAAATGGGCATACAACAGTAGACAGTAAAATACAGTAGCGCCTACTTTTGGGACACCTGGAAAGAGGGGCACTTAGGTTTGGGACACCTAAATAGAGGGGGAGAGGTCTAAATCGGCATACAACAGTAGACAGTAAAAACAGTAGTTGGGACACCTGGATAGCACCTAAATGGGCCTCCAACAGTAGACAGTAAAATACAGTAGCGCCTAGTTTTGGGACACCTGGATAGTGTCTTAATGGGCCTCCAACAGTAGACAGTAAAATACAGTAGCACCTGGATTTGAGTGAAACTACTGAAAAGAATTTCCCCCAGAACCTCATTCTTACGTTAAATGAGTAGCTTTAAAAAGAAAAATTGAGGAGGCACCACCAAGCAGGCTTAAGTGGAGGCATGCGTACAACAGATTTATGCACAACCCTGGTACACCTAAATCAGATGTGCACGAGGCAGCAAGAAGCAAGGGTTTCACTGCTGCTTTGTGAACTGCTGGCCAGTATTTGACAAATTAAAGACTGTTTGGTGATGGCTGTGGATGCCATTACAGAAGGGTGAAGACCATATGCAATTCAAGCTTGGTCCCAGTCCTCAAGTGCCGAAGGGATGTGACCAGGCAGTTCCAGCTGGGTTGCCTCTTCTTATTTGCTTAAGCACTTAGTTGCCAGTTTTGCTTTGATTACTTTATTCTTAACAAGCTCACCCTGTTGAAGCCATCCAAACGCTCCCAAAAATAAGCATGTTACTAGCTGGAACACAGTCACCCTCAACAATCTCAAGAAAAAGAATAGACAACCGGAACAAATCAGAATTAAAAAAACACTGAGGCAAATCTTCTTTGTTTCTCTAATTCCCGACAACTGCCGATCTATACCGCAGAGACGGTACATGCCATAAAAACCACACTACCCACAAAACATAGAAATTGCACAATGCCGTCAAAAGCAAATGTTCATACTTATTAAACAGTCCAAGAACATATCACCCTGCAAGACCACACTCACCCAATTGCAACTCTGCTGCGCAGCATCTGCCCACTTCTACAACACATCGCACAGATGTAACACACTATGTACAAAAGTACAGCAACACAATACCTAGCACTGACCTACCAAACATTCCCATTGTTCTGGGTTTGACACAGTCAGCCATGAAGTCCTAATTAAAAGGCTTGCAGATATAGGAAGGAAGGGACTAGCGCTGCACTGGATAACCACTTTCCTTTTCCACAGGGTGGAGGCAACACACATGCCTCCTTCCAATTCCACTTCGCCCCTGTAATATCCCCTGTGGTCACCACAAGGTTTCAGCCCATCATTGCTCCACTAAAGGGCTCGACTGCCACCCGTTGAACGCATTTGCCCAAAGTACATATTACAATGATTACTAAAGCGGGAGACCAGGAATTAAGCTATCTTTCCCCTGTCACATATCCCTGCCAATTTATGGAGGGGGATCAGATGATACATGGCAACAGCCTTTCTAGCATTGTTCCAGTCCAGGACTCTTGCTTGACAAACCAAAGTATTCTGGGAGTTTGAGTATTGATTTACTTACTGTGAAAAAATAGGATGATTCCGCCCGACAAAGATATGTAAAAAGGAAAAACTAGGACATAAATAATTTGTTTTTGTATTTAAATATTTATTAAGTATATAAAATTACAATCAACAGCTCGACACATTTTACATGATACATAGACAGTCCCCACCCACCCTCTTTCACAGTAGTGGTCAACAAACAATAACATCATCACTCCAACCATTTCATCATACTTTGACTTTTGAATATAAGGGTCATTTGATGCATAGATTACAGCCAGTGCTCCAGATAAGATTTTGAAGTGTGAGTATTTTACGCCCTGTTTTTTAGAGTTGGGAGTAAAATGATTTTTATGGGAGTAAAAATTTAAGTCCAAGTCCCAATGGGAGTATTTTATAAGCAAATAAAAATGTGTTAACTGGAAAACAGAAATATTTTTGTAATCATTGTTTCTTTGCACCTAGTTATTCATAAACCTTAAAAGATACTAATTTACTTTTTCTGATGAGGCAGTAATAACAGTAGTTTCGTGGTACTATATGCACTTCTGGAACAACATATCCATGTATGCATTGAGAAAGGCACTGGCCATTGATAGTAGTAGGTGCAAAATGGAGCGAGTACCTGGGCATCTAATAGCAGTACCTGGCAGACACAAGCCAAACCTGTTGGCTTTGACAATGCTTGTTTTAACAGGACTTCAGCGAAGGACACAGAGTGCTTAGAAATTGAGTGGCTGAATGCAAGCCTGGTAAGACATATTTATTACACGTTTACAGCTCCAATTAAACCATTAACTCTCAGAAGACTGCTTTGAAAAAACACTGGCAGGAACTTTAAGTGCATGGTTTGATGTTAAGGCTTGATAACGCTACCTCAAATAGTTCCCATGAGGAGCTGCATTGGGAGGGGCAGGAATGGCCATAGGAATTAGCATGGATTTGGGCAGTCAATGGGTGGAAACATAACCTACCAAACACCTACAGACTGTGTGCCCCATCTCACATGGCATTCCTCCCTTTACTCTAGTACAATGGTGTTGGCTTAGAAGCCCAAAACTAACAAGAGTATTTTCCAGGAGGCTCGTAAGCTTAACAAACTAGTCACTCAGAAGCGCCCATGGGACATTTTGTTATGCTGCTCTTTTCAGGTTTTCGTTTTGTCTCACATAAAAGTAATTGATGTTTGCCACGGTTGATTGGATGAGTTTTATTTATTAGCCGTTTGAACAACCCACCTCTTACTTCTAAGTAATGACCCGTTCTGCCAGCGGTGTCAAATCCTCAAGGTTCTCCACAGTCTGATCCACTGGCTGACCGCCTGACCATAAACGCGTCGTATGTGATCAGAGACACATTTATTCATATCAATTTGCGGTTTCCAAATAGACTTCCCAGCAGGGTTGGACTGGCCCAACAGCAACTTTGGGGATTTCCTGGTAGGCCTCTGCACTCTGGGCCTCTTATGTGATAACCTATTTTATTTTCAAATTTCCTCATAGGGTTGGGGTTGCTGAGCCTGAAAATGCTTGATATGGGGCCACTTTGAAAATAATTTCCTGGTCCTCTTTTGGTTCCCATTCCACCCCTCCTGCTTCCCAGTGCTTCTTGGAACCTGTAGTGTAGTTTTGGTGAAAAAACTTGGCAGACATAAGGTTATAAATTGTAAAACCTGTGCTGGATTTCTGTACAATGCCATGCGTAAACTGCATTAAATGTGAGCAATGAGCTCTGAACACTCTTTGCAGAGCTAACACTTGTATTATTTCCCTTTCACCTGTGCAAACATGTATTACCATCATTTTTGGCGACTCTTGTAAGTGGCCTTCAAATGACTTGTTTTTAAACGACCAACGCATCACATATATAAGACCTAGAGAGTCTAACAAGCGTTATATTGTGCACAGTGCTTTACATGACCGCGTAGAATGCTCGCAAAAAGCTTTGTTGTGAGCGAAGTGGCAAAGACAATAATGGAGAATGTCGGAATATAACAAGTAGACTCCTCCACCTCAAAACCTTAAATAGGGATATGTGGGTTAGGTGGGTATAACATTTTATGAAGTTATGTAGCTTAATTGGGAGTGAACACATGCATCATATGCTTTTATTTAGTCAGTGGGGTGAGCACCTCGGATTTCAGCTCTAGTATTGGTTGTGCAAGTGAATCTGCAGAACAAACTAAGATATTACACAGAGTATAGAGGGTCGTGTGAGGTGTTGGGTGTGGGGAAGGAGGTAACATTTAACATTTCGTTTTCATTTAAATAACAGGGGTTGCGGCTGTTGAGCGGGTCCAAGCGCAGAACACATCTGCCTGGATGTAAAGGCAGCATTTAAAAGGAGTTTGTCAGCTTATTCATAAGCACAAGAGCCAACAAAAGAATGCCATCACGGCAGCTGCATCACACAAACGGGTGTGCATGAACTGCTAGGTTTTGTTAGGAGGTTTACTATTGCACAACATTTCCACTAATATTTGGAGGGGGAAACACATTTTACACCAATGTGCAACTGTCACTACACATTTACCTATGTATTTAAGTGTTAGAAAAATATCAAAACACTGTCAGATCCTCACTGGGCAGGCGTTATAGATGTATAGTATAGGACATGCACCAAGCGAAGTGACATTATCTAAGCTGTATATTAATAAGCAATGCACCCACAGTCGGGAGCCACCGGTGCGGCCCGAAGGGCCCATGGTGGGCTGGAAACACAGCAGCAATGAGGCTGGCACAGTGGCATCTGATCCCAGGTGGGAGGCATTGCCTGAGGGCGAGGGCTGGGGCAGTTTGCCTCCTGCCCCTCGTAATGGCCCTGAAAGGCACTGCTCTCCCCTAGCAAGCCAGCCAACTCGAAAGAAAACTCAGGTGTGCTGTTGTAGAGTTTAATGATGCAGACTGTAATGCCATCTAGTGGAGGAAATAGAAAGCTTTTTTAAAATGAATAAATACTGGGAAAACCCTGCCTAAAACGATATGCAGTGCAACATGAAATGTTCCGTATTTGTATTAATTAAATGCGTAAAAGGGGATAATACGCACCTTATCTGGAGGCCTGATTACAGCTCCAAGAATCTTTTCCAAATTTGTTCATAAAGGTTGCTTTTCCTATTCCTGTACATGATCACCCTCTCCATTGCAGACATTTGCTTTAAATCTCTTAACCAAGTAGAGGCAGAGGGCACCTGCTCACTCTTCGATTCCCGCAGTATAATTGTTTTTGCAGATAACGATGCCCTGAAGAACCAACATCATTGCAAGAAAGACAGATCTGCTAGTAAATCCTCCTCCACAGTATAATACTTGTAAAATCATAATCCACATCAATCATTAGAACTGTGTTCATAGTCAATGTGACTTCTTTCCAGAATTCCCTTAAACTGCTGCACTCCCACAGCATATGCTCAAATGATCCCACTCTGTGTTTGCATCTCCAACATGCCTCTGACTCCATTAAGCCCCTTCCAAATAGTTTTGGCGGTGTCCAGTACACTCTGCTCAAAATGTATATCTATCTAGCCCTTTCTCCTAGGTTTAATGACGTCAAGGTCACATTCCTGCATATGTTGTTCCACCTGAACACACTCATTTCTGAATCTATAACTTCAAACCATTTAGCCAGTAGCTTCTCATTCGTTTCTTTATATTTTGTCAGGTGTTTATAGACCTTTGAAGCAGTGTGTCCTTCAACTTGAATTCTTGCAACAACTCTGTCGAGTCTTTGTACTCTTCAGGGATTCTCTCACCAACAGCCCTCTTCAGTCTTCGTTATTCCCCAAATGTGTAATCTTGCAGACCCCTTTGGGTAGTTAATCTGTTAAAAGTGATACATTTTTTTATCTTCAAAAACATTGAATAACGCTCAGAAACCAATTTGGCCAGAACAGCATTTTGCCTTCCAACTTAATCTCAGGGTTCAGCCCCAACAATGAATTACTTGAGCAGGAGACATCTTCTTTGGTTAGCTTCTTAAAGCTTCGCCAACAATCTCTCAAGAATTTCTTCAGTGCATACGATTTCCATCCATTTGCATCTTCTGATGTTAGCAGCGCCCGGGGTGAAGTGGAGTACACCTGCGCGTTTACGTCTGCGTCCAAACATCTGTCGAATTCTCAATGAATGGAAGCAAATGTCTTGCTCCGAAAGCCAGGTGGTCATTTGCAAAGTCTGGGACTCCCAAACCACCTTCCTCCGTCGTTATTTGTAGCTTCCACAACTTCAGGCACATCTGTTTACTGTCCCACAAGAAAGACTGTATCAAACTCTCTATCTTCATTACCTTCTTTTTTGCCTCCATAGGAACCATGCTCAGGATGTAATATATACGTGGAGCAGATGTCATCTTGATTGTGTTCACTCTCCCTCAAAGGCTCAGCCTTAGTTTGTTCCATCTATGCAAGTCATCCTTCAGGTTCTCAGTTACACAATGCAAATTAACAGCCATCATGCGGTCCACGTCATTTGTTAGCCAGATGCCCAAATATTGCATTCTCTCTGTCAACTGAAGCCATCATTAGTCAGCCATTGACGAGTGCATGCTTCTGAAGCTGGCATAGCTTCTGTTTTTGACCAGTTTATCTTGTAACCAGAGTGATCATGGCCGGTATCAATTTGCCTCATTGCCTCCGGGACGGATGTGTCTACACCTTGTAACACCAGTAGCATATCGTCCACATATAGCCATAGTTTATGTGAGGCCTCTCCAAATTGAACCGCCTGAATCAAGGGATCGCCCCTGATCTTTGCGGCCAACGGCTCAATTGCAAGGTCATATAGCAGTGGGGAGAGTGGACAGTCTTGTCTCGCTCCTCTTCCTAGTTAAATCCTTCTGAAGACATTCCATTTGTATTCACACTTTCTGTAGGTTTTGAGTACAACAGCTGTACCCACTGATTTATGTTTTTTCCTAGTCCAAAACCTTCTAAGGTGGTCAATCTATGCGATCAAATGCTTTCTGCGCATCCAATGACAATACCGCCACCTCTGTTGGTAATTTCCTGCTTTTATATTGGGTCAGGATCAATCTGTGCATGTTCTCCGATGCATGTCTCCCTTTAACAAAACCTGCTTGTTCAGGGTCAATAATCTCGGGTAAAAGGTACTCAAGTCTAATAGCCAAGGCCTTTGCAAATATCTTATTGTCAGTGTTAATCAGACGTATTGGTCTATAGCTACTCAAATTCACTGAAGGTTTGCCTTTCTTCAGAAATAAGGAACTTGAGGCATGCCTAGTGGTGGGAGGTAGCAAACCCTTGTTCTTTGATGAAAGCAGCATTGCCAACATTAGATCATATAGTTCATCTAGCATAACCTTGTACAATTCTGCTGTGAGACCGTCCGGACCCGGATATTTCCCTGTGTTCAGTTGACACATGGCTCTCTTAAGTTTATCTATGCTCAGGTCCTCCTCCAAATTAAGTCTCCTTTCCGGTTTTAGCCTTTTTAAATTACAACCTTCAATGTACAATTTCATGACGTCAGAATTCATTGTACATTGATATCACAGGCAACTGTGTTGGCCTAAAATGTATTCAGTTGGTGGAGGGGCTGATGGTTAAAGGGCCCAATCGTGCCTTGCATACACTACCAATAGGTCTAGACTTTGAGGTCTCCCGTCGTTCCAATTTTTATAAATAAATAGTTCATCCAGTCCTGGGTTTTTTTCTGGTTTTTCTGCGCTCTGGGGATAATAATCTGCCATATTTCATTGAAAAAACAAAACTACAAGTGCCAGAGTGCTACAAATAAAACCAAGACAGCATGCTCTTGATATGAGATACATTTAAAGCTCTGTGCCCGAGTTCTATAGAATTGATAGGCCTCCCCCAACTGTGTGATGATTTATTAACAGTCGGGAGGGGATGTCATGGGGCACCCAGCCAATCAGGGAGCTGAGAAGGCAGACGTTACCTCATGGTACTGCCCACGTTCTGAGCCTCCTGATTAGTGGGAGCCTGCAATCTTCCTGCCCGGGGGAACGCCTTTGCTCGCCCCATGCCAACCTTCCCTTGCCCCTTCACCAGTTCCACTTCCCCACCCCACTCCCTGCACCATCCCGACCCAGGCCTCGCTTGCGGCCTCACCAGCTCAAGGAATCCGGCGGTCCCGCTCCTTCCCCATAGCAGCAATTTCAACCATGGAAAGGGAGTAGGGACTACATGTAGTTCCATTCCCCCTATGTCCATGACGGCCATTTTGTTTTGTAGTGATATTCAAGACTCTTCTCTGGCATAAAAAGCAGTCTCTCTCTAAATAAAATATGTGTATGCTCCTGGCTAGTTCTCATATGTCGCCTAAAAGGCAATTTATATCTAGGGGCCATGTAAAAAAAAACAAGAACTGATTTCATGCCATAAGAGGTACGTGTTCTATGTTTTATTCTAACTTTAGATTCACTCTGAACGTCAATGAGCCCCAAGGAGTGCATGTAGAGAGAAACACTGGTTCACTGGTGGAACAGTTTGGTTCCTTCGTGCATACGTGTAGTGAAACCTATCGTCCTCGTACTATCCAACAGGAAGCCAAGCTCCTAGTAAATGACCGCAGTACTCGTACAGAGGTGGTATTATGGCTAACTAACTGACAGCTGAACTTTCCAAAACACAAGACAGCCCTTCAATCACTGCACAGTTTCCCTTTCGTCAAGGCACCTGCTATTTTAAAGGAGTAATGTGCAACCACCATAGCTGCCAATGGCACTTTAAATTCTTTATTTTAATATTAGATGTTAAGAGCGGACAATGATAATGATGATGTGTTATTTATATAGCGCTTTTGCCAAAGCGTTTTACTTAGAACATATTTACATACAATATCACCCAACCGAAGTTGGTACTCATTCATCGACTGCAGAAGAATGAAGGGCTGAGTTGGCCTTGCCGGGATTCGGACCTGCGAACGGCAGGTCACACACAGATTGCCGCAGCGAGTACTCAACCCGCTGAGCCATTTTACCAACAAGACATGACATGCAAACTGCTCTTGGCTAAAAAGCCAGGATTGGATGAAGGTGCCACACACATTATCCCACTTGGCCGCCATGCCCCAGAGGGTACATGTTAAGAAGATTGCACGTCACTTAAGAGTTCATATCAACTAGTAATCTGCCTGAGGAAACAGATGGCTAGTCGATCTGCTTCCTCGGGCAGCGAGCGCATAGGTTCAAACCTCTTACTCACATAGGCTTTCCCTTTAAACTGCTGTTGGTGGTTAAAATTAAATATAATGTACAAGAGAGTTTTTCCAAGATGGCCGCCATCCTGTGAGGACGCACATCCCTGCTACTCCGCTGAAGCGGGAAACGAAAGGCGACATTCGCAGTGCATAGCTACAGACTCTGAGATTACTGGCGCATCCCGACATTTCATGTGCCCGTGAAATAGGGAAAACGCACGAATTGGAGCGCACTCCATCCTCTGCAACATAGCAGACGGCTGGCGTTTTCTGCGCGGCAACTCTGGGCGGATCCAAGGGCCGACTGTGACCGTGAGCGGGGGAGGATCCAGAGACCAGCGCTGGCGTGGGACGCGTGCTGAGAGCAGCGGGGGAAGGACAGCTGCTCTACGGCTCCAGCGGAGGGCGGGTGCCCTCCGGGAAATCATCTTGAGCGAGCGAGGGGGAACCCGCCCCGAAACTTTAAAGTGTGGCGGCAGCTGGCGAACCCCACATCGGAAGATCATCGAGGTGACCCCCGAACCTTATTGCACCAAGATCCAGACCAGATCACCCCTAAAAGGTATGTGAGCCTGCTTGCAAGGGAGCCCTTACGGCAAGAGAAATTATTACAAACTCCCTACGCTGCGTTTCATTGGGGGCCCAAATGCCTGCTGGGTCAGAAAGCGCCAGCATAACTTAACAAACATCCGCCTGGAACTCCAGTGAGGGCACAAATCAGGCCTCAATACTTGGACATCCCCCTGGTCCAAACGGAATAGTGAGGGGAGCGGGAGCACACGCACGGGCGGACCAGTAGGACCACAACCTAATGCTTACACTCCTCAGAACACTAACAGGAGGCAACGGGCACACAGCGGCCAGAACGCTCCGTGGAAACGACCGAAGCTCATGCGCAACTTGTCACACTGGGATTGCGATGTGAAGAAAACTCTCAGCGCTACAAACGCTACACCATCCTTGCCCCCAAACAGAACGTGGGCAGCACAGATGAAGGGGTAGGGGAAAAGGGGCACACAGCGGCCAGAACGCTCCACGGAAACGACATAGCTCGTGGGCAACTAGTCACACTGGGAGTGCAGTGTGAAGAAAACTCTCAGCGCTACAAACGCTACACCATCCTTTCCCCCAAACAGAAGGTGGGCAGCACATATGAAGGGGTAGGGGGAAAAGGGGCACACAGCGGCCACGCTTAGGCCAGGGGAGCCTCCCATGTCCCCCGCCGTCACCGAGGCTTAGGCCATGGAAGGAATGGGCTCTACCTGAAAGAAGATCGCACTGCTCATACGACAACAGCCATTGCAGAAGTGGGCAAAGCGGGCAAAAGCCCCAGAGGTGCTTGAAACTTGGGAGTGGTTGGTCAAGATTCCACATTGGCCACAAGGATCCGGTGACCACAACGAGCCAACCTACAACCCACACAACGGGCGCACGATACAGATGCCAGGCGCCAAACAAAAGAACACCCCTGCAAGAACAAGAGCTGGGAGCAGGGGCTTAACGGACAGCTGGAATTGTACTGGAGACAACCCCGTGAAGGAAAACAACACAGGGACAACGCAAGGGACTCAAACACTGATACAGATATTGCGGATACCACCTCCATGGCGTTAAATAAGGAGGATCTACAGGAATGCCTGAGAGGCATGACGAATAGAATGATGGACTCCCTGACGAGCCAGTTGAGCACAATTCGAGAGGAACTTTAATCCACCCTGCAGGAGGTGAGGAAAGACATGGTGGAACTGGGGGGGAAGGGTGGACGCTACGGAGAGGGGTCTCTCAGAGACGACGGAAGATGTAAAACAAAATTGTATCCTTCTAGAACAGATTGCCAGAGCAACCCATAACTTAGAATTGCAAGCAGAGGACCTCGAGAACAGATCGCGAAGGTCTAATATACGGGTCAAAGGTTTGGATGAAACGATCGGGGACAAAGATCTTAAAGACACAATGCAGCAGTGTTTCAGTAACATGCTCAATGGCATCCCGCCGAGGACATTCTTATTGACAGAATACATAGAGTGGGGCCCAAACAGAACGACCCGGGAACCAGGCCAAGAGATGTGCTCATGGCAAGGACCTCATATCTAATGAAGGAGGAAATACTGCGAGCAGCTCGTACACGACAAACAGTCACCATTAATGGTAGCCAGATTCAACTGTTTCAGGACTTGGCCTTCTCTACGTTACATAAAAGGAGATTGATGCAACCAGTCATGAGAGCGCTGAGAGCTAAAAATGCCACATATAGATGGGCGTACCCCTTTGTATTGCAATTCACATGGGAGGGCAAACCTCAGCGGATCTCCACATGCGAAGAAGGAATAACCCTGCTGCAGCTAGAAGATGGAGAGGAACCCCAGAAAGGTATGGGGACACACCAACTGAGAAAAGGGGATGGCCCCAGACAATGGGAAGGGCCCTCAGACACCAGGCGACGGCGAGGCAGAGAGTCTACACTAAAAGGCACCAAGCTCTGATGATCTTTAATGGGATAAACATGGTATAACAACAGTGATTGGAACACCCAAGAACTCGGAATCGGAACGGAATAGAAACTGCTGATCATTTCAAGGACGCAACGAAAGGTAAAATGGAGAGCAGACTGAAACAAGCTTGGGCGGGGATGGGGAGGGGGACATCTTGGAAACAACGACCAGGACTAGATATGCCCTGGCGAAGGGGATGTTGTGGAAAACAAGGGACCCAACGCTCCCTGGGGAACCGGGAGAAGGCGCAAAGACTCCTTGGTCCCACTAATGGGAGGGGCAAAGAAGTTTGGAAGTTTATAGTTGACTTGGTTTGGTTAAGTTGGGAAATGTTTGAAGCATGGTTCGCGACTACACAATGCACATCATTCATGGTTGATAGAGGGCTCCCTGGCAACGAGGACATTTCAGTACAAATCCCATGTCTGAATTAACTGTTATGACCCTGAATGTACACGGCTTAAACTCATCAGTGAAACGACGCAGTATACCAACGTGGTTGGTGGAACTTCAGGCTGCAATAGTTTTCCTTCAAGAGACACACCTACTCACGATAGACGAGAAAAGAATGGCCCACAGAGCATTTCCTAAGCAATAGTTTGCCTCTAGGGAAAAAAATAAAACTAGAGGGGTAGCAATTCTTTTAAGCGTTAACATACCATTCAAAAAAAGGGACGTATACAGGGACACAGAAGGCAGGTTCCTGCTTCTCAAAGGGGTCTTACACAAACAGATATATACACTAATAGCGCTATATGCCCCGAATGATAGACCAGACCTGTTTCTGGGCGAAATCTTGTTAAAGCTGGGGAGTTGGTGTGAAGGGCAAATTATAAGAGGAGCAGACTTTAACTGTGTAATGGACCCTACCTTAGACAAAACTCTTCCCCCTACTGCAGCAGATGGAAGGAATAGACAAGCTCCGGGTAAACTGTTTAGAGACCTAGGAGTAGTGGAGACGTGGAGGTTTTTCCACGGAACAGAAAGGGAATTCACTCACTACTCGCCGGTAGACAGAGGCTTTTCAAGGATAGATATGATCCTGATTTCATCCACATTGATCCCACAAGTTGATAAAGTACAAATAGAAGTACAGTACCCCACTGACCATGCCCCAGTCATACTGCAAATGCTCCCCATAAGAGAGACCCCCCGCACTCACCGAACTTGTAAACTGAATGAGATCATACTCAGAGATGTCGCCCTTAGAACTCATATGGAGACAGTGCTGAACAACTACTTCAGAGACAACGATAACGGCGAAACAAACTGGGGAGTAATTTGGGACGCAGGGAAGGCGGTAATTCCGTGGGAATTCATATAAAAAACCACAGCATACACACGGGAGAGAAGACTACTCAAACAGAAACTTGAACTGGAACTGAGGGAGGCAGAAACACAACATAAGGCTAAACAAACACCCAAAACAGTAAGAAACCACCTCCGAAAGATGGGAGCCCAACTAGAGGCCCATATGTCGGACCACACCGCACAATCTTTATTACGCACTAAACATTCTTACTACGTACACGGGGTAAAGCAAATAAATTCTTAGCAGCCAAACTCAATAAACAGAAGTCCTGTAATAACATACTGAGTCTTAAGAACTCGAGAGGGGAGATAAGCACATCTGAGGGCGAAAAGTTAGACATCATGGAAAAGTTCCACCAAGACCTCCTCGAAAGAGAGGAACTATCCTCACAACTCCAACTCGAATATATGGCCAAAATCGAGCTCCCCCAGATAATCCCTTGCGACCTCTAAAAAAAAAAAAAAAAAAAAACAACAACAATGTTGTGGCCAGCACCATGTGGCACTTTACTTCTGGAGTGGCTGGCTTTCTTGTTCAGGCCCCTTCAAAAAAGGAATTCTATACAATAATTGCTAGACTGGTTATAGGTTAATTTCAGGCACACTTCAGGAGTGAGTCACTGATTTAGTCTGTTCTTAAACGCCTCAACTCAGTCTTTCATCCTTCTGAGGTCGATAAATGAGTACCAACACAGGTTGGGTGATATTGGGTGTATATTATTTCTATACAAAGCGCTTAAGCGTAAGTGCTATATAATGACATCATTATTATTTGGTCATGGACGTCTGCTTGCATTCCCAGTAATTTGACAATATGGGCCTATACACGCTGATCTTAACAATCCATTCTTGTATGAAATGTACATCACATTATAGTGATATTGTAACTATATTTTTCGTAGTGTGCAATGCTATGTCATGCCACTTCCCGTTTTATCAACGGGTGAAAGGTCGTGTTCCATCGCTTCCCACGATATCACTTCGGGGTGGGATCAAATGACATAACTTCCGGTGATTTCATCAGGGGGTCAAGGGTCGTGTGATGTCAATTCCGCTACCCCTGGCATTTTGGTGAAATGACGTCCCTGAAGAGAGGTTCCAAACATGGCGACTGGATGGGTTATTTTCTCTGGTGCTGGCTCTGTGCTGATTTTGAGGGCACAAGTCGAGGAGACACGTGGGTGGAAAGCGTCCGTGAACTTTTTTCAGGGGGCGGACGCAACCCCTGTTAGGTGGTTTTGAGGACAGCATTAAAAAAAAGTGATTGGCTACTAGGATTTCACCCCAGGCTGTCATGTTTCCAGTGCAGACGTTTACCCACAAGACCACACAAAAGTGTCATTAAAGCACACGTCTCCTGTTTGGATTTTGTTTTCCTTGTAAAATTTCATTATAAATTGTTGGGCTTCAAAGGTTTATACTTTGCCAGAAGTGTTATTTTACTGCAAATTCTCCTCTCTAAGGTTATTTTTCCACTGCTGATTACTTTTTTGAAAGGCATATGCTCTTTTGTCTTGTGCACTTTCTTCTAAAGGGAAAGATCAATTGAACTAAATTTGAATAGTTCAATTAATGTGCATACGTTAATGGGTGACAGCTTTTGATGTTTGATATGCTAGTATAGATTCACACTCTGAGTGGCGCGAGAGAGCTGTACCCATCCCCAGATCAAAGCAACACATTTTGACAGTAGGAATAGAAAAAAGTCATATGAGGACAAGAAGGTCTAGACATATAACATCTCAGCAACAGTTACTTAACCTGCCGGGTTGTCTTTGCAGCATTCTGCTATAGGACCCCCTGCTACACATGCAAATTAGATTTGTCCTACCCACCCCCTCCAATCAAAGGGCAGGTGGTCCATTAAGAAGGCTTCTTTCCAATTTTGAAGTGAGCAGCACTTACTAATTTTCCGAGGTGCATGCTAACACGCCACCAAGCCTGAACCCAGCAGGAGAGGAGGAAAGAAACCTTGCCACAACCAGTGATGCAGATGAGCATGGCAAGGAGAACGGGCGAACCTATGCCCTCAGCCGCCATGTACTCATCGCCTATGCACTTTTTTTTTTAGGACTTGAGCCCTGTTAATTTTGTTAACATTTGAAGATCTGAAAAATGCTTCAATGTCTCCAGACATCCCAGGTAAATAGGCTTGATCACACTATAAGGCAATCCTGCAGTAGATGCAAACCTGCCCTGACTGCCCCAGGGCCAATCCCTGCCCTGACATGAATGACATCCTTGGAACTTGTTTGGAGTTTCTTTTGACAGCCAAAAAAAATCCTTATCTGTAGCCTCTGAAATAAAAGCATATTGCTAGTTTGGACAATATGGGCAAATGTATCCACAATAAAAATAAAAAGTGGGAAATGCCTGTAAAAACAGCAATTAACGTCAGTTAGCAAAATACAATCACCATTTGTTTGCAATACCTTCCACAATCAGATGATGTTCTTAAAAAAAAATTCTAAAAGACTTTTTGCGAACAATATTTCTACCAATTACACCTGGGAAGAGATATGTTGAAGTTACTGAATTGTAGATTGGTCACAAACCCCAGCTTCTCAATGTAACCAAAGTATGTGCTCCTGGTCAAATCCTTTTATCTCACTATCCCTTATCTGCCAACATTAAAAGTATATTTAAAGTATTCAGCTCACACTGTCTGTACTTCAAAAAAATCTCACTCCTGATCTTTCCACATGGGTAAATATTAATAGTAACAATTCATATACTGGACCTCACAGTCTATTTCTCTCCTGCCTTACTCGTGGCAATATGTTTTTAATTTAACTTCATGTGGCAATATGTTTTTTAATTTAACTTACCTTTGCATATCGAAGACTCAATCTATCATATTTTCTGTAATATCACTGATATCACTATTTATGCAAATAAAGGGGGATGGGGCACATACCCTTTGCCTCCCAGGTCCCCGCAAATCCTAGAGCCGGCCATGAACGTTTGCACACATGTATGATATTACTCTAATTAGCCTGTTGACACCAAAACGCTGGATCCACTCCGTACATATCGCCTGATGACGCTCAGGAACGTACATACATATCTTAAAAAAGGACAGCTACTTACCACAGTGGAAATGTTTCTTAATTGGGAAACCTGCAAACTGGACGGACAACTTCAGCACTCCAGGGGAACACATCAAAAAGGTTGTTTGGCTGGATTAAGTACGTTGCCAAGAAAGACGTAACTACAACACAGGTCAAGAAAAAAAAAACACTCTGTTAAAAATTAAAACAGGCCATGACATTATGCCGTTGCTAACGGTTTGCAGTGACCAACGAGCTGTGCAGTCAGCTCTGCAGAGAAGAGCGCTTGCGCACACAAGATTCACGGGATTTCTCTCACTGGCATCCATTACCCTGCTCCCGGAAGTCGGAAGCAACATGAGGAAAACACAGGGCGCGAAAAGGAGCTGTGAAGCGTTGCTTCGTTTGCCTTTTCTTGTGGTACTGGAAGAGGCTGGATGACCAAAAGCAATCCCCCTAGCTGGACAGAAAAAAAGGGGTCCCTTAGAATGCCGAAGTTATTCAAATTCGTAAGCCACCCCTGTAGTATTTTGTTTAGGTTATGCATCAAACGTTTGCACCAGTGCTAAAAGATAAGTTCAAATCAAATAAACCGTCCTTTTCCAGATCCGCCTGAGCGCCAGGGGACCACTCCGGTGGTGATAGTGCCCCGTACAAGTAAACATTAACATAAGGATATGCACTTATCAGCAGGTTTGGTACTTGTGTAACACCGAAGAGAGAAAACGCTATTGCAATTACCGATGTTTGCACTAGGGCAAAAAGGAAGCAGTCTGATTTGTGTGTAGTGCATGCCCTGTGACATAAAAACAACGACGGTTTGACTCAAAGTTGCAGCTTTCAAATTGGACAAATAAAGCAACCTTTGTTTTTTGGGCAAAGCTGGGGGCAAAGCCAATAGTTTTGACAATTTCTTTGTAGTAATGTGAATAATATTAATAATGTTTTTTAATTAGTTTGTTAAAACTGTATTTAAATATTTATGCTAAACAGTAAGTTTGGCAATGAAAGTTTGAATATATTATTTTTATTTGGAAGAATAATAATGATGAATGCGTTTGTTTCATAAACCAAACCAGCCATTCTTTTAAGCTCATACATCCGACATCTGCAATACTACATACAGCATATGCTACCCAACACAAGAATTGAACTTCAATGCATCACAGTGTATCACAATGTAAAGTGTCACACCTTTTTGCAAAGGAAAATACAAATACACTGGACCAGAGTCTGACTCAAATGCCTAATACATATATCCAAGCTAAAGCACACCGTGCTTCTAAATAAAGTGGCTAAAAACAGACATCATTAACACATGTATATCACATCAGTAGATTGTAACTCAAAACACTGCTTTAAAAAATACTGTCGGACACTTCAAGCACAACGTTTGATAGTACGGCTTGATAAACCTAGCTCAAAGATTCCAACATGATTTGTTTTGGGTGGAGAGGGATAGGAAATGGAAGGAAATGCAATAAAATCTATGCAAAATGGTGTGAATACATGGTTATGTAATAGCACTACCTTGCAAATGCCTAATACATATACACAAGCCAAAACAGTTGGATTTTTAATACATGTTTTTAACAAGACTTCAGCAAAGGACATACATCATGCTTATAAATTAAATGGCTGAGGATAGACCTCGTTAACACATTTATATCACATCAGTAGACTGCAAGTCTCAGGGTTGAACCAAGGCAAAGTCCAGTTTTGTTGGAGAGGACTCTGGCTCTCCAAATATTTAGTCAATAACAGAAAAAGGGCCAAACCAGCCAATCTTTTAAGCGCATACATCAGACTTCAGCAACAATACAACATATGCTACCAGACACAAGAATTAAACTTCACTGCATCATAGTGATTATCACTAGCTATGTGGCATTGGAAATAGCCAATGTTGCCCAACTAAATGCTATTCATTTTATTGACTGCATAAAGATAAAGGCAAAGGCACTTGTCAGGCACCCCTGAGGAGGTAGTAACTGTCCATTAATGATAACAGGAATAACTATGTAAACCATAGTGCCAATGCAGTGAGTAACTTACATTCACTGGGGGAGAATGACACTGATTTTGAAAATTAGGTATTGCAGTTCTGTGCATTGAGACTTCATAAACCATGGAAGGATGAAAGGCGGAGCCAGTCAGGATTCAAAACATGGTCAAATGTGGCCTGGTCTGCACAAAATAAATCACTCCCATAAAATATACATATCTCCCATACTTCAATCAAATCCCTGCCCTAGGCCCACACTGTCGTAACAATCTGGCTATGGGGTACTCTGGGCAATGTAAAACATACATACAGCACAAATCAAAACAGGCAGGGGCCGAAACATTTCACCCCCCCCACCCTAGATGTCTAATAAAACAGTATGCTTAAGAGATATTAGCGCATGCAGGCTTCTATGTCATTGGAAATGAGGAGGGACACACAGTCCTGAATCCTTAAATAACATGTGAACAGGTCTCAACACACTCACTTTAAAATCTAACAAGGGACTATGGAGCACTATCCCTAGAGGACCAGGTCACACGCAGCAGGACATGCTACAATTGTTGCTAGAAGCGCGGCGGTCGCACGGTTCTAGTGTTCCCAGATACTACTACAAACTTAAGTTGTACCCTTGCTCATCTTCATTTTTTCAAAACACCCCCTTTCCTTGTTTTCAACATTCATTTTAAGCAACCCTTATTCCCGAAATCAAGGAGTCCGTAAAACAATTACAACACCCTGATGCATAAAATGTTCTAACCTGTACAAGTCAACCAGACATCTGTGTATTGCCCTACTTGTCTTTACATCACAGAATTTTCACACAAGCATCTTCTAAATATAATGTGCAAGTGTGTATCCATTATCACCTCACTGTTTTCATGTCAACTTACACACATTGCAGAGTAGCTAGAATAAAAAGCAGGCTTGTGTGGTGCAGGCATTTACTGTGGCGTATAAACAAAATGAGGGGTTTGGGGGTGCTAATGGCCCCTTCCCAGTGAGCTGTGAACTGTCAGGGAAAGGGGTCATCAGCACTCGCCATTTCAAACCAGTGTCTACCCCAGCCCAGTAATAAAAAAAAAGACTTAAAAGAAATATGCCCAAAACAAAATCAACCCTTTATCAGGATTTCATGCAGGCAAACCTCTGTGTTTTACACTTAAAAAGCACCCTTTTCATTGTTTTCAGGAACAAGGGTGGTACCACAGAGCAGTTTAATTGCCACAACCGGGATTTACAGTGTATTTCAAAGAAAGAAAAAAGAAATGGCGGTGGGTCGCCGCCGACACTTAATTAGTTTTACTAACGTTGCAAATATGTGCCGGCGGCGGCTTGCAATGTTACTAAGCCATCGCCGGCACTTCATTTAAAAGTTAATAAAACAAACTCAGAGCCAGCGGTGGCTCTGACTTATTTCCACTAACGTTACTGACTTATTTCCACTAACGTTACTAAATGAACTCAAAGCTGGCTGCTATGAATTCATTTTACTAACGTTATAAACAAATTCAGAGCCGGCAGAGGCATTGGGAAGCCCAATGCCGCTGCCGGCTCTAAATTAGATCCACTAACATTAGAAAACGAACTGAAAGCTGGCGACAGCATCGGGCTTCCCGATGCTGCCGCCGGCTATGAATTAGTTTTACTAATGTTAGAAAAACAAATTCAGAGTCGGCGGTAGGCATCTAGCTGCTGCCGGCATTGAATTAGTTTTAGTGATGCTAGAAAAACAAACTCAGAGCCAGGCATCAGGAAACTAGGTTAACAGCATTAATACGCCGCCGGCACACATTTCTAACGTTAGTAAAACGAATTAATTGCACTAAGGTAATGGCATACTTGAAGAAAATGGCTTCCTGTACAAACCAACACACAAGCACATCCAATCACATCACTAACTGCACAGCCAATCAGGTGCTCCTTACACCAGAAACACTTGACCAATACCCCATGAGTCACTAAATGTACATTTTCAATGCCATTTTAAACCAAAACTTAAGTATTACAGTTCCATGGTTCATTTGAATAAAAATCAGGGTAAAATGTGGAACATAACTTGAAAGCTGCAGAAAATAGATTTTAAAGCATCAATCAAGTCAAATTACTTTTAAATAACATTAGCAGATGGCAACCGCCATTTTGGAAGTAAAAATGGCTGACAGAGACTGCCTCATTATATGTTGGATTGTGTGAAGTTTGATGTGCAGCGGGAATTACTCAAAGTCGGGATGAGTGGCATTGGGGTGGTTGTACAGGGGTTATCTGATCTGTTCAGTTGGAAAAGAGGGGTGGTGAATGAACAGTGTACGTTCCTGCTTCAGTTTGTGCGGGAGACTGGGAAGTGGGATGAGATCTAGTGGAGGTTGATGGCTGATTGGTGCTCTTTTTGGCAAACATCACCCTAATACATGGAAATTGCCGGCTTCAGATTTCTGGAGTCATCCTAACAAGAAGAAGAAGAACATTCACCACACAATGCATTTGCAGTCAAAGAGTTCAAAAAGAGGTGTGTTGTAGGTGGAGACGGGTGGGAATGGGAGAAAAATGATACAGATTTCTCTTAGTGAATGTGAATCCCCAAGAATGGCTAAATGTTAACCCTATTGTGGAGGAAATATGGTCTGCTTTCTATACACTAGAACTAAGGATGAACTTGTGTATGAGCCCCCTGCTAATATCGCTGTGTGAGATTTAAAGTATGAGTCTAGAAGATATCCTTGAAATAATGCCTAAAGTAAAAACTCTAGTGCCCCCGGGTCTGGTGGCCTGTCTAACATTACTCTGAAGGGCTTGCCAACGGTATGGTCACATTTTTTTGGGGATTATTTAACAAAATTGTAGCATGGAGTAAAATCCCTCCATCCCTCCCTCATGGAAAACCTCAATTATGGTTACTATCCACTAGAAAGGTGATTGATTAAATCCAGCGAATTATTGGCCCATAGCCCTTTTAGACATACCAGGGAAGTTCTTTTGCACCATTGTTGAATCTAAGCTCAGAAGCTGGGCTGAGGAAGCAAAAATATTGGATCCCTTTCAATCAGGTTTTGTCCGAGTGGGTGGGGGAGGCCGTTACAACACTGAATAGATTTCTGATTAATGCTATGCAATCTAAATTTGCCATGAGCAATGCATGTTTAAACCTATGTTTTATAGTGTTAGGTAGAAACCTGTGCAGTTCCCTTAGGGACCACTGCAAAAGATTTAAGACTACAGGTGTTTGGCAGTAAACCCACTTGGTAGCAGTCTGTACTACACAGATTCACTTGGTAGCTGTGGCTGAGCAGTCAGACTTCCCTCAAGAAGAGTTAGGCAGTATGTAGAGTATACACAATAGGTACAGGGATACAGTAGCACAAGCAAACACTGACCAGAGCTTTGGTGTAAAAGTATATAATTATTTATTTAATGACACACTTGTAAATTACACTAGCACAAAGAGAAAAGTAAATTCAGCACACAGTCACTATTATATATATACAACCCTCACTACTTATTAGACAAGTCTTAATGAGAAACACCACTTATTTTCAGACAGAGGTGAGCGCTTAACATAAGATGGCACTCTAATAAGTTATTAAAAAGGGAGGGAACAAGGCAGAGTTATGGAAGCACACAAATTTCAATCCTTTTAAAAGAACCACAGTAAGGCAGAATAGGCAGAGTTCTACTGGAGAGCAAGGAAGTCAATTGCAAGGCCCACTCTTGGAGAGAGCAAGCAGAAGGGGTCCAGGTTCACACAGTGGGGTTATGCCCAAAGAGTCTTGTAGATAGTTCGCACACAAAAAATGAAATTAAAGTCAGGCAAAGTTAGCTAGGTTGTACCAGGCCAGCCCATGTTAGAAAGTCGAGGCTTTACTGTCACCCCGAACGATCTGTCGCAAGGGAAGCCAGGCAGGACACACTACCTTAAGTGTGAAGGAAGCTCTAGCGGGGGCAGTTGTTCCTGGCAGCGGGTGCAAGTCGGTGTTTCGTCCAGAGGAAGAGGAGGTCTCGCCGTGGAGGAAAGATGAAGGTCATTGCACTGCCGGGGAAGAAACCAGCCGCGGAGTTCTTCGGTTAAAAGGTACTACCCTTCTCTTCGCGGTAGTGGTAAGCCGTGGTATTCTGTTTGCCGGGGTGCTTGGCACGGGCAAGACAGCCACGAGATGCTCCAGGAAGGTGAAAAGAAGGTAAAACTGGTTATCCCCACCAGTCAAAGGAAGAAGACTCTCCGGACTAGAGATATCCTCTGTCGTCTGGAAAAGTGGTGAGACGGTGCAGCAGGGCTCCACCGGTGGTGTCGTCGTTGCAGGTCATCTCAGCTTCTCCCTCCTCGGATTCTTAGGTCCTGTAGCGACTTCTGAAGTTCCAGTCCCCAAAGCCCTGCTTTTATGCAGCAAACCCCCATTCATTCAGCCTAGCTGTAAATCAAACCTGCTAAGTGGTGAGCCAGAGACTCACCACTTGGGCCAATCAATCACACAAGAGTGCGACTTGAGTTGCCAAGGCAACTCAGTCCAGGGTGCCTAAACCCCCTGTGGTACCCAGACAGAGTGGCACCACTTTTGGAGGCTTCTGTGGAGAAGCCTGCCAAAAAGTGGAACAAAGGGCTCAACTTGGGTTGGAGTCACAGAAGAGAACACAAACGCCATTTTAGAATCGAGTTCTGGCAAAAAATACCAACCGGTGAATTAATATCAAATAAATAAACCGGCGGTATGTTCGAGGCTATAGGAATTAAATAATTAAAGTTGGTAGCCTCGAACAATGGGAAAATCTCATAGAGATATATTCACAGTCGAATATAAAAGTAGTATCCACTGCCACCAGCCAAAACTCGATCAGGGGGGATGGAGACGTGCCCCCTCGAACAACAGACCCAGGGACAATCGAATTGCCCCGACCAGTACATCCACAATATGATGGTTTGTACTGGTTTCTGTTCATAATTTGGGACTAGTAAAGCCAATGGTGACTTTACATGCGCTGGGAGACAGTAGTCAGTCCCAGGGTATGGAGTCTATGTTGGGGGGTCGCCACAACACCCCCTGGGTTACGGCACGGAGGGTCCTGTGTAACCCACATCAAAAACACATGAAACCCTATGGAGTAAAAGACCCCATAGCCCATAAAACACATGGAAAGACAAAGGAACACCTCAAATCATGTCTAAGAGTGGGAGTAAAAGAGTCTCACTCTTAGCAGGAGAAGGAAATAAACCCCAAAAATCCAGCAAAGCTGCTGGGGGACTCACTAGGTTTGGGAAATTAGCCTTTACAGAGAATTCTCCCTAACATATAGATCTTACTATGGCCTTTGGCTCTATTAATCAGGCCTTACTTTGGGTAAAACGAATTAACTGGGCCTGTCCGACATTATTGATTGAAATTATCCCAGAACTGTATACAGGAACCTCTATGAGATATAAGGCTTAATGCCGAAGGTCTCCTTTCTGCACCCATAAATACATCTGAAGGCCTAAAATAAGGCTGCATTATCTAGCTGATACCTTTTTAATCTTTTTATATCGGACTTGGGGAAAATGTTTAAAAAGCATGCAATAGTTTCCCCCTAAACTTGAGTCGTTAAGCATACACTGGCTATTGTATGCTGATGATCTGGTGCTGTGTGATCAAACTCCTTTAGGTCTCTAGTACCAAATCTCAGCTTGTGTACAATATACGGAGGCTAACAATTTGATAGTTAATGTAAAAAGTCAAAGGTGAGGATTTCAAATCCCTCGCAAAAGAAAATTACACCTTCCTTTAAATGGTTACTTTTGAAGGACACCTTTGAAACGGTTTACGGAATTTGTATATTTGGGATTTAGTATATTTGAAAAGGGTAAACCTATTTCCCATTATTTATTTTTAAAGAAAAACCATAACATATGGTATTGATAACTCAAGCAAAAAGAATGGATTACCGATATGGGAGATTCTCCGGAATACCGTTAATATACTTTTACAATCGAAGGTCATGCCAGTCATGACATATAGGGCATATGATAAACTGAGGTGGGCTGACATCAGGTGGGATCGCATGGAGAGGCTCTTCTGGAAGTGAGTTCTGGGACTCTCTCTAGGCACTCCCACGGTTTTAATTTGATTTGAGCTTGGTTTGTTATTCATGTAGTCCCAGGTGTCGTGGAAGATTTTATCAATTTATCGAAGGATAAACAGTCACTGTTCTTTAACACACAGCAAATTCTAAATAACAAAAATGAGTCTAGAATAAATGAATGGGAATCAAGCTGCAAGAAGTTGACGGCAGGGTTAAGGATGTATGCATCTATCTTAAAGAAAACTCTGAGGCTGGTGAAAAAACATCTCTGGGAGGTGGATTGGATTCTTACAATGGAGAAGTGTAAAACGTATGGCTATCATCACTATATTAACTTAGATGGGAAAACAGTGAATAGATTACCGACTTTTATGGTGAAATTTCCAAACGCTAAGTGGAGAGGATATTTTTAAGAATAAGACTGAATTTGCTTGAGACCAACCACATTTTGGGGGCTGGACAAAATGTGCTGAGAGAGGAAAGAACCTGTAGGTTTTGTAAGTGGAAAGACATTGAAATATTACAGCACCTGGGTATGGAGTGTGAGAACCTAAAGGAATTAAGACTAACCCTGCTGGGGAAATCTTTAGAGGATTTTATAAATTCAAATACATAGACCCTCCGGAATTTAATTTTGGAGGGATCCAACGTGGGCTTGAAATATAATTGAATTAGATTTTTTTTATAGGATTGTTTAAAACCGTTATATAAAGATGAATTATGTATGGGTAATTTGATTGTAAAATAGGATGCATTTTGTGTATGTATATATTGATAGCCTTTTGTGAAATTGTTTTTTATCAATTTTGGAGCGTCAATTTGGTTACGGCATACTTGGCATTTACTACTGTGTATTATGTTATGTAATGCATTTGTGAAAGGATCAGCATGAATAAATAAAAAAATAAAAAATGGGGGCTTTCTTGTGCCCTTTTATGTGATGCAGCATTAGGAATACATTGTTACACTAACTTAGGGATCTGCCACCTTTGGCTCTCCATATCTTTTGGACTACCGTTCCCATTAGCCCTAGCCAGCATGGTTAATGGTGAGAGATCATGGGGATTCTGTGCTTATGAACATCAGGTGCAGAGGGTGCATTCCTGACCTCAGTCCCAGAGCATTCATTTGGGGATTCCTGAGCTCGCCACTGTACAGTATATGCAAAATGCAAAGCTATGTAGACAGCGTTTCTATACTAATCATGGGAAAGGGTCATAAGAGTACATCCTTTTTCACGGATGGCTAAAGTTACTGTAAACATAGTTAATTTCATAAAAGCTACCTGCATACAGAAACAGTGAATGAAGGCATCCAAAGGCATGGATTGCCTTTGCTTTCTACAAGTCAAGTGGAGTGTAGAATGTTACAAAACAATATTCTTGTTTCTATAATAATGCCTTTCTGAAGGTTGTGGGGCAGAATCCCCCTATGAAATGCCAGCTGCAAGCACATATTATTAAAGATATAGCAGGCATACTGGCCAGTGCACATTTTCTTCACAGAACAACAAAACCACAGTTCAAAGCCCCACATGCAACAGACAGTTTCTGTCTGCACTCATCTCTACTGGGCACAGACATATTTGGTAACCCCGAAACCAAAGAAAATGAAGGGATCCAAGGATCTCTGATCTTCTCCTCCACAGCATTTGTAAGAAAAAAACAAAGATAAATGGAGACTGGTGTGTTGTTTCGATTATCAAGAAAATATGTGCATGTGAGATGCAGATAGTTACTTGCTTCCATCAGAGACAACACCCAACAAATGACATGGAGTTTGCCACACAACAACATTTGCAACTGAATGCTAAACCCAGGGCCAGAAGCTCTGACAACAGTAATAAAGAAAAGGTTGTCAGAAGCGGCCACTTCACACTCCACGCTGTTGATGCGGCTTGACAACCTTCTATGAATGCACTGCGAACGCCATGGGAATGCAGCTATGTCCCATCCTTATCCTTGTGAGCACAGACTGCAAAGCACAGTGTGTCAGAGTGTGTCAGCAGAGGAGTTCGAGAGCAGAGGAGACCGGCGTAGCCCTGTTGCCTGAGCCTGCCAGCCTTGGAAATCCCTGCTGCATCATGACTAGAAAGGCGTTGTACGGGGCTGGGCGAGCGTGCCTGCCAGCTCTGTTCACTTTGGTCTAGCGGTGCGGAATAGCACAACCTGCATTAACAGCAGATGGCACTGAAAGCAGATACCGAGGTTGGAATTATCGTGCTGCCTTGAGGTACAATTGCAGTACAATAACAGCATACTAACAGTGCTGTAATAGTGCAATAGCAGTACAATTTTAGTGTCCTAATAACTAGAAGCACCTAGATCTCTGCTTGGTCATCAGAAGTGTTGGAAGCGGCCGCTGTACGAGTTGGTGCCACACGTGTAGTGTTACACATAGTGCTGCTCGACGTGGGTTTGACGTGATCCTGAACTGACCCTTTCCCCTGAAAGTTTGTGCTGAACTGCTGGCGGTTCTACTGTTTTGCCATGCTGTAGAAATGTCTTTGTTCTGTGCTGGAGAGGGAGATACAGGTGGTGCTGTGTAATGGAGAAGTGCTGGTAAAAGCATTGTGACTAGGTTTGTGGAGCCTGCGGAGCCTGCACCTGGAACATATTGGCGGGGGATGTGGTTGCTGCTGGTTGCTGCTGGAAAGCAAACCAATAATTTATTTGGCTCTTAGAGGCTACACGCAATAAGACTACCTAAGGAGAGTTGCTGGTGTCCTGAGGAAAGCACCCAAAAATTGTGCCTTGCAGCGGCGAGTGCAAACCGCACCATGCTATGCCTTTAGTAGGGTTTCCCTTGTGTGCCTCGTAATAGACAGGAAAAGTCTGAGTTGCTTGGAAGATCACTTTCACCTTTCTTTACCCCTTTTTGATTTGTATTTTCATTTGACTACCTAGTCTCTCTCCCTCTAAGGAGCCTCTCGAACCTACGGTTCTTTCTGTACACTTACTAATGCCTGCCACCCATAAAACATACCTGCTAAGGAGTGCAAACAGTATGGGGAAACGGAATACGAATCGCAACTTTAAAAAACAGGTCTGCAGCAAGCTTCACGCTAAGTCAGCAGTGGAAGAAAAGAGAATGGAAACAATTTCAAAAATGGACCAGAGCAAAATCACAACCGTTTTGAAGCCGATAACTCCTAAAGGTGAATGAAATAATTTTGGCAACTTCTGCTGACAAATTTATTTCACTGATGATGGCTGAGATATCAATGTCAGATTCCATTGATAATAACTCATTGCTAAACTTATGTCTCAATCTACAATGTAACTCGATAGGGGGTATCACATCAAATAATGATGTGGGTATTATAAATTAAGATCTAAATCATGGAAACATAATTGGCATAACCTTGAGCAACACCTCTAACCTACCGAAATCCCCCGATTTGTTTTGATTTCAGAAAGCCTCTATGCCTCTTCACTGGCAAATGAGGTATCGTACAGCTCCTCTGCCCCGTCGGAGATGTTAACAATCTTGAAAGCACTTTATGTCCTTTGCAATAACAAGCATAAGGAGCAACATTTCTTAAAAATTGGGCTAGTTAAACTTGTAGATGTAGTTTTATCCTCCCAGCCCTCTGAATGTAATTCACTGACAAATAGACACGAACAAAGCGCTAAAAGCAAGGAAGAATCAATAGAACAATCATATAATTTGCTGATTAATAAAGTAAAAGGGTCTGATTTGATGCTGGCATGTGATAAAAAAACGTATGTGGCAATTGATGAAGACAGACAAGAAGGAAAAGTCTCTTCAATGTGACCAGTTCATTTTCATCCATAGCGGTTAGCCCCGTTCAACAAAAGAAAAAGTTAACTAGGGGCCTCACTTAGAAGAATCAGCGAAAGAGACGTAGAGCTGAAGCTAGCTGGGAAAAATTCTGACAACGAACCACCGGTCTAGCATATAATACAGTGATAAGCGATCCCACTATAACAACAACTTTTGTAGCAATGAACACGGATCTGGTCTGCATTATAGCAGAACATTAAGTTGAACCATTATTGGAAATAAATGCATTGAAGATCTTCCAAAAAAGATCATATCAGGATCATTGGATAATTGAAATTAAACTTAAGGAACCCAAATTGATAGAAGAACATGACCCAGGACCCCGAATTGCGGCTGCTGAGACATGTATCTTAATTGAGGAGAATACTGTGAAACCTGTTGAACAAATGTGTGATCCATATCACCTAACATTATTAAATTGAAACTTGCAAACTGTATGTTTAGATTAGAATATTTCCAATGTGAACAATAGGATTGAAATTATTGAATAGTTTGCTATACCGGATAGTATATTTTTAAATCGACAGCATATTTGAGAGATTATTCACTGTTTACCACACGTGCACATTCTCTCTACTAAAGATTGTGCATTGGTTGAAATCCCAGAGACTGAGCTGATAATGTCCAATACCATAGCCTTTTCAAATTTAGGCTTTGAATTTAGGCATTTAAGTGATAATCCTGATCATGATAATAAGGTCAAACCAAATGAGACAGAAATAAAAAATTAACATTTTGCAGTTAAAAATCTAGAAATAATCATAGCTAAATTGGATTACGTGTTGGGAGATAAATCAGCATCTGCCCATAAGGTGAGCCCTTACCTTTGAAATAAAACCAGACAGACAGTTTGACAAAGAAAGAGTTCCTTAGAACACCTCTCTTACGTGACATGGAAAACAAGAGGTTTCAGTTCATTTACAAAAAATCCCTACGGTCAATTTGCTGGCTGAGCATGATATATTTATAATACAGGTGTCCTGGCTCACCACAGATTTCTGTCTTGATGGGTTTAATATTATACAGAGAAGGGCATGTTCCAACTTGACTGGTAGATCATTGGGTGGCCTTCTTATGGGGACCAAAAAAGTTTTGACACTGAAGGAATTTAGACCGGATATTACTTGTCAGTATGCCATAGCAGGAATTTTAACTACAGAAATAAGAACCCAAATCATGATCATTAATGTTTATGATCCCCGGGAATAGATGAAACATCAAAATTGTTTCCTATGTTGAATGTATTATAATGGAGTGGCTCTTAATTTACCCATGGTCAATTGGAGGCAATTTCAATTTTCAGAGATACCCGTTGAAAAAATAAGGAAAAGGACAAATGCTATATTTTTAGTAGAAATTGCCATAATATAGTAGCATTGGAATTTGATTTAGAAGAAAAAGTTGGAAGATTCACACAGAACCCATGGGAAAAATATAATACCTTTGCACCTAAACAATTGTATGTAGATGTTCAATCCAAAGCACAAACACCATATACATGGTCAAATGGATTGTATAAATCGTGGATCGATTATATATTTGCCCATGTTACCCTGTTCAATAGCATTGACAGGGTTAAGATACTTCCTATTCCCCTAGTGACCATGTAGCTTTAAAACTAGGTCTCAACTGGGCAATAGTAAAGCTGAAACAGAAAAATACCGGGAACCTGTTTTGTCAACAATGTTGCTTTCAGATTAATTTGGACAGAACGTAATATAGTTAAAATTAATAATGAGGCATTAAAGATATTTGTAGAGCTAGAAGAGGTTCAAGATTTGGATTTCCGACTATATTATGAAAGTATGGGAAGTATTTTAGAAACTTTGTGGAAGCTTCCAATGACAAATTATCATTCTAGTAGAATGTATAATGTAGTAATTGCAGGCAGGAAGAAACAATTGAGGAAACATATTCAATTATTAAAGAAATCTGAATTTATAGACATAAAGAAACAAGAAGCTTTGAAGAAGCTTCAGACAGGATACACAAACTGGACTAAACAGCATTAAAGTTATATGGCTAATGTCCAGTGGCAAATCATGAGCAATTCTTTGTGCAACTCAGATTCCCGCACATTTTGGAATATTTATAAGCAGCATACTATCCCCGTTATGGGAAAAAAATGAAATTAATTCTATTTTCGCTGACAGTTGGGTATTTTATGTGCAAGATATGTACATGACAAATTCAATAGTTGAGGGAAAAAAGTTCAATGATATCCGTCTTTGTCATAGTTATTGTGGCGATGGTATTACCATGGTTGTAGATGATATTGAGGACCTAATTAATAAGTTAAAGGCATCAAGAGCCCCCAGCCCGGACCAAGTGGCTAATATAGTATTTAATTGCAATCTCCAAGCCTGGGTTAAAATCATTGAAAGATTGCTTAATCAAGTTATTTTAACTGGTCTAGTCCCTAATAGCTGGAAGAGATCCATCTTGGTTCCGATCCACAAAAAAGGTTTCAGAACAAATCCTGAAAATTATAGACTTTTGGCTATTGTTGATTGATGGCCCCGATTTTTTGTCAGTTTATATTAAAGGAACTAAATAAATGGATTTTAATGAAAACATTTTGAAAAGGAACTAATACATTGGTAAATGTGTGGATATTATCATATTTAATTCATTCAGCCCATTTGAAAAAATAAACACTTTATATAGGCTTTGTGGACTATACCAAAGCTTTTGATAAAGTTAATAGACATAGATTCTGGATAGAACTGTATCAATGGCGATTGGATGTCACAATTGTATACTTTATTATGGCTCTTTATTCTGATACTTCATCCCAAGTACGAATTAATATGGATGGCCAATTTAGTGAATCAGTAAACACAAATTATCACCTAAAGCAGGGTTGTATCTTGGCCCAGTGCTTTTTAATATTTCTTTTTTTGTTTGTTTTATTTTTTGATTTAATTGATTTACAATTTTTACAAAAAGCAAGGAATTCATTAAATTTCCTTATTAAAATAAAATAATCTTTCACATGCACCAATCTTCTTGATCGTATGACCGACATTTTGAGAAGTGTTGGCCCAGAAAGATTATTCTCTCCTCAATAAGGCCAGGACAATAGAGTAACCGATGTTTCAAGGTTTCAACCTGATCCATTTCTTTACAATGTAGACATTTGTTTTGATCAGATTTTCCCCTAATTACAATGATCTTGTTGGCGGGGAGAAGGTTTAGCCGAGTCCTCATAAAACTGTCTCGATACAATCTACTGGGGAAATTCACCAGGTAACCTGGAGGCAGATTTTACTTTCTGCAGTTCATTGGTAAGTTTGCTGTTAGCTGCTAAGTGGAGGCGACAGCAAGAGTACGGATCCAGTCCTTTTCGCCTAGTTTCTTTTTTACCTTTGGGTTGAACCTTAAGTCTACTTCTGTACAGCTAATTTCTTCCAGTTTGGATGTATTGGCCTCGGATCCGTAGGTCCATGAGGGAACTACTTTTGCCTTGTAGTAGTTCAAAACCGGTAACAGAGAAAAGCGGCCACATTACTTGTCCATAGCCCATAGCCTTTGTCTGACTAGCCAGAGTCTTGGTTTTCTCCAGGAGAAGATCTTGCATCGGGGTCTCCACTATGCTGTTGTTCAGCGTGACTCCTAGATATTTAAATTGCTTTACTCGCTCGATGTGCGAGTGCTCCAAGAACCATTTAAATTTCTCTTTTTGTATTGTGGATGTTTCAAAGCACATGATTGTTGTCTATCTTTATTTATCTCCAAGTTGTTTTCGTTGATGTAACTCTGAAGACTGTCTAGCTGTCGCTGAAGGCCCACTGCAGTTTGATCTATTAAGATCAGATTGTCAGCATATCATCAGGTGGGTCACACGAGCCCCCCCTATAATAGGAGGGAAAGATCTAATTGTAGGCTCAAAGTGCTGAAGATCCACCCAAAAGAAATTGAACAGTGTTGGTGCAAGGTGACAACCTTGCTTAATGCCTCTGGCTGTGATGATTTCCGATGATAATGTGCCATAGTGGTTGAGATGCACTCTCATGGTGTTCGAGTGGAGGGCTATTAGAGGTTCTAGAATTGTCAACAGGCAGTTCCACTCTATCAGCTTTTCCCATGAGGTTTCCTGTTTGACCTTGACAAAATCCTGAACCAAATCGACAAATGCCACAAAGATCACCGGTCTTCCTCCCTGCACCTTTCCCTTCAGAGTGCTCAAGAGTAGAATGTTTGCAGTTGTGCTGATGTTCTTTACGAATCCAGCTTGAAAAGGGTCGTTACAACCCACAGCCTTTGTCCAATCTTGAAAGAGATGCAATGGGAGGGAACCGAAAACCTTTCCAATCATGTCTAAAAGAGCAATTGGTCGATACTTCCTTGGGTTTTCTTTCTGTCCTTATTTAAAGATAGGGACCACAATTGATGTTTTCGATGAGCTAGGGATTGAGTGGGATTGTGTAGTTTGCTCTAGAACCTCGTGGATGAAAAGGGCCCATTCCTCTGGGTGTTCTTTCAGGATAGCGTTAGTTAGACCGTTGGGGCCAGGAGCCCTTGAAGTGTTCAGCTTTTGTAATTTCCCCAGTATTGTATGTACATCGTGGAGAATGTCCCATGATTTGGTCAGATTCACTGGTAGGTGTTGAGGAAGAGCGTTTGTTCCTTGAAAAAGATTTGAAAAATGTTCCACCCATAATTTTTCACTAATATTATTCTGCTGGAGATCCCTTGTGTCAGCTGCTGTGGTTTTAACCAAGGACCAGAAGTATTTTGCTTTCCTGCCACAGTTTGCCCATAGCATTTGCTGAGTTGTTTTGGTACATTTTTGCTCTGTACCCAGAGATCCAGTTTTTATAGGTCTTAATTGCAATGTTTGCTTCTTCTCTGCGTTCTTGAAGATTTGTCTTTGCTGCTAGGCGTTTAGCTCTTCTCCACATTCTTCTTTTTTCTACTAGCAGTGCATCTTATGTATGGGTTCCTTGTACTGATTCCCTCTTTGGGCCTTGTTTTTTTGAGCAGTGACGTTCGAGGAGAAGCTTATAGTCGACTTTGGGGATCCCTGAGTCGACACTGGTAGCTCCACGGATGTTTGTGTAATCCTGCGTTAGATTTTTGATTGATGATTTACTTAATCTTAGTTGTGTGCCTCTGTTGCACTCCTTGACTTGTGCCGTCATTTGTTCTCTATTCTGTTCCACAGCTGCATCCCAGGTTGTCCATAGCAGATTATGATCGCTATTTTCCGTCTTAATTAGTTCAAACAATGTAATAATGTACAGAAGATCTCTAGATACAAAGATGTGGTCAATAACTGCACGTTGACTACCTCTTTCCCAGATCACCACTAATGGTTTATCTCCCTCGGCTTGTGCCTTTAGGATATGGAGGTTTACGTGAGTTCATAACTGATGACCATAAGGTTCCTCTCTCAACTGATGGTAGGTGTTTATTTGGCCTGCTATTCTCGTCGCCTCCTTTTGGGCAGGTTGCGTCCTGGGCGCCGCACACAATGATGTACTTAGTATCTTGGTTTATGTGTGCGTCATCGATAAGGTTTGCGGCCATATCCAAGAACTTCTCGTTGGACAGGGCTTGGGGGTTCCAATAAAGATTTATGACCACCAGAGTGGACAACTTGTCTTGATTTGGTGGTTTCACAGGGTGTTTCGAGCTCACCAGAAGATCTTGGGCAAATACATTTAAAAAGATTGTGTTTGTAAGGTTCAGGGTGCAGCCAGATCTTACCGCCGTTAGGGTGTCTTTTGATTCCTTCAATAGCTGGAGAGATGGTTACTTCATATCCGTCAAGGTAAGGTCTTTCCAGCAGCCAGGTTTCCTGGAGACACAGGAGATCATAATCTCCCAAATTTACATCACTCTAGGCTGTTAAGTGGTTGAAACCCCTCGTGTTCCACAAGGTCATTTTTAAGAAGTGTGTTTGTTTGTTTGTTTATTTATTTATAGCGCGCACCAGACCCGAAGGTATCAGGGCGCGAGAACAAGAATACTTTAAGCTTACATAGTTACAATGTTACAAGGTTGCGTATTTACAGTGTTACCATACCAAGTTACCTAGTTACAGGTGTAATACTGCAATACAATGTATGATACATGTTAAGTTACAGGAAGAGTTCCGCAAAAGCAAAGCAGGATTCAGTCCGGGTTACACAGGTCTGATACAAGGAATAGCAAGTTATGCAAGAGCTATAGATCATTTTCTTTAAGCAGTTGATGGTATTTAATCTAAAGTGTAGGTAGGATTGGTGTGTCCTTAAGGTGGGTGGGAGGGAGTTCCACAGTTGGACAGCTTTGACCGGGAAGCTATTCCCCCCAATTGAGGTCATTTTGAAGGGGGGAAATGATAGGCAGTTTGTACAAGCAACTCCGTTAGGTCTGGGTGTGATTCTTCTTTTGAACTTCTCCATTAGGTAGCTAGGTGCTGCATTGTTGAGGCACTTGAAAGTTAGGGAGGCAGTTTTTAGTTTGATTTTGTCAATAGTTGAGAGCCAGTTAGATTGTCTTCTAGTCGTTGAGATGTGTTCTCTTCTGATCATTCCTAGGGCTGCTCTTAGGGCATTATTTTGAAGTATTTGAGTTTTGTTCGTAATGTATTTATTAGATCCCAAATAGAGGGCATTGCAGTAATCCAATTTGGACAGCACAAGTGCTCTTGCCAAAGTGGAGCGACTGATTGCTGAGAGGTATGGTTTCGCTGATCTAATCAATTTACATGTGTAGGCTGTATAAGATGCCATAGCGTTCACCTGTTTTGCCAATGTATGGGTGGAATCGAGGTAAAAACCTAGTGTTTTTCCCTCCTTAGCGACTTTGATTGTGTGGCCATCTATGTCAAAGGAAGTGTAGTCATGGCTGAGTTTCTTGATGTTAGATGTAGTTCCCAGGATGATGAGTTCTGTTTTGTCATCATTCAGGCATAGACCGTGAAGTGCCATCCATGCCTGGATGATGAGGTATATCCTATTCAGAGCCAAATCCTGATTGTAATCCCCAGAAAGTGGGATGAGAATCTCGGTGTCATCTGCATAGTTAGTCTAGGTGACACCTAGGTGGTCCAGATCATCAAACAGGGGCTTGGTAAAAATGTTATACATGGTAGGGGAGACACAAGATCCCTGAGGTACATCACACGTGATAGGGGCGGGGTCTGCAGCTGCTGAAGTGGAGAAGACCCTCATAGTTCTCTCACTCAAAAATTATTTGATCCATGCAATGGCTTGATGCGAGAAATGCGCAGCTGACTCTAAGTGGTTACAAAATACCTTGTGGTCCACCAAGTCAAACGCTGCTGAGAGATCCATGAGGAGAAGTAAGGCAGTTTTTCCCTGGTCTCTGAGCTCATCGACCTGGGCCTTATGATCAATATGTGCTGTTTCAGTGCTGTGCTGTGGTCTGAAACCTGATTGCCGGGTGCCAAGGAGTTGGTTTATCTCCAAGAATTTCTGAATCTGTAAATAGGCCACTATGTTTAATATCTTTAGTAGAAATGGCACTGTGGTAATCGGCCTGTAATTTGTGGGTATAGCTGCATGAATAGTAGCCTTGTGTTTGTCCTGTTTCAGTGAACACACATGAGGGATTATGTGCAAGCTTGTTGGGCCAATACTTCCGGGATCCAGGACCAGTTTAATTGTTCTTGCGATTTCTTTTACTAATCGAATGGGTTTTAATTTCATTTGCATGTGCTGGGCAATGGTCTGGTTTAAATGTGACATTCAAATTAAGTCTCAGACCCCTAGGAACACGGCCAGCGTCCAAGGGATCCTTGAAAATGTGAATATCTCTTGTTTTTCCCACGAGAGTCGCTTCATGGGAGGGGGGGGAATTAGAACTTTCCGGCAGGATTCTTAGCTCCCCTGTGACCTCCTCTGCTTCTCATAGGTGAGATGGAGTCACCAGGGTTCTTAACTGATGTTAGATCAAAGCCGACCATTAGTAGACCTTCCGCTGCATCTAGTAACATCCCCTTTACCACGGGCGATGGGATGTGAAGATAAATACTATCCATACGGTGTTCCTCCCCAAATTCAATTATCTTCAGGTCCTTTTAGAGGATTTGCAGTTGATTTGGAATGCAGTGGAATAGTGCCATGACCTTCTTCCTGTTTAATATCAAGTCATCTCCCTTGTCTTGAATTCTCTCTCGTATGAGTGAGTGTTTGCTGTTTCGTTTTACACTGGTTTCTCTTGAGTTGGGGGTCTTTTCCTTTGTTTTTTGAAGAGCTCAGATCTGCTGTCCTGTGGGTACCAGTCTTTAGGTTACTACCTGATTGACAGATTGATGCCATGTTTGATGTATCTGTATGCTGTCGCCTTGACCAGGCAGATGTCGAAACTCGACTCTGAGGGGTCATGGCTTTGCACCTTTTGTTCTTTAGATCGCAATAGTTAGAAGGGTCTCTGGTCGGAGTTCCAGAGACAAAGGTAGATTTATTGACCCATGTGTCCCCACTAAGTCGTCTCTTGGATACTCTTTGTCTCTTTTCCGAGAGTGTCAAAAAGACTAGGGATTTTAGGCCCTTTGGCATGGTGTCCAGAAGGTATATGACTTTACTGCTTTTTTGGGACTGATTTTGCAGTCTGTGAGGGTCCGAGGGTATCATAGGCAACTCAGACTTAGTGTTATGCTCACCTGACTCCCACGGAGGAGCTGGCCAGGATCGTGCTGCTGTGACCTCTTCTAAGGTGTTGCGCGGGGCTCAGAAGATGGACTGGACCGGACTCCCAATTCCTGCTTGTCCGCTTGCAAAAGTATCCTTCTGTAGGCGAGAATAAGGGATTAACTGTCTGCGGGGAATGCTACCAGCCTCCCCCTTTCCCCTCTCACCCTCCTCAAAACCCTTATGTGCTTCCCGTGGCGTCTCACCTTAGGGTCTTGAAGGGCGAGCTCTCCTTCCTGCTTCTGATGCAGGGGCGCGTTGGTATCCAGTTACTTCACTGGATTCTTGGTTTTATGAGAACCAAACTTGCTTGGCTTCCAGGTAAGTTCCTTGAAAGGTTCCCCTTTTGTCCTTGCATCAATATGCTAATGTCAATGTCTTTTTCCCCATAGGGGCCGGGGTACGGAATGCCGGGGAAAAGGCACCGACCCGAGATGCGAGGTGCAATCCCTGTAGAAATCAGGTAAGTCTTGATGAGCGTTTTTGGGTAATGTCTTTTCATTCGCTCATTGACGCTAATGTCTTTTTCCCCATAGGGGCCGGGGTCTGGAAACGCCTGGATGCGGCGCGGACCCGAAATGAAGAGGGAATGACCCAACAGGTAATTCTTAACATGGAGGTTTAGATTTCCTCATTCCCTTCTCTCTCTCACCTTTGCTCTTGTCTTTTTCTCCCTAGGCGTGGAAGCGTGGCTTGCGAATCCGGGTGATTGCTGCTGAACATGGAGGCGCCCTGTGAAGGTGAGTGGAATGCGGCGCTGCGGCGGTCGATGCGATGTGCTTTTAAATTAAGTGTCTTCCTTTGCAGGATCGTCGGCGAGCTGACTCCGGAATGCGGATCTTGCAGGTAAAGTCTTTTCCTTCTCCTATTCTCTCTTTCTCTTCCTTTGTAGGTGATCAGGATGCTGGCAGGCCTGGCAGAAGTCCGAATGCAGGAGCAAACACGGTGAGCGTCCAGCTGCTAAATGCAGAACAACGCAAAGCATGTGCTGCTCTTCGGGTGTGGTTTAAATAGCCTGTAAAGTAGTTCCAGGTATGTATCCTTCCACTCAGGTATGTATTCTTCCTCACACCACACCCGAGTGATAAAGTAGTCCAAAAGATAAAGTAGTCCCATTCAGTCCTCAAGAGGGCCTGGATGTAGCAGCACGGTCTGCTTCAGGTAAGTGCACATTAAAACACTTACACACATGTCTTGCTTTATGAGCCTGGCGCCTAAGGCGCCAGGACTGGGGTCCAGAATGAGCCTGGCGCCAAAGGCGCCAGGACTGCCTCCAAAAGGCCCCTACTTGGGCCCGCTGAGACGTCCTTGGGGAAAATAATGTCTGCCTCTGTGGTTGCTGGGCTGGGCCTGGCTCCTTGGAGGTAGGCATCATGACAGTACCCCCCCACAAGGCCCCTCCCAAGGTTGTTTCCTCCGGGGGTTTTGGCTTGTTCGGGAATCTACGGTGGAACCTTCGTATTAATCGAGGTGCGTGAATATGGTTACTAGGCTCCCACGATCTCTCATGAGGTCCATAACCCTTCCAGTCAACAAGATAGAAGAGTTTTGACTTTAACATTTTGGAGTCTAAAATGTCTTTCACTTCGAATTCTAATTCCCCATCAATTTGAATAGGATCTGGAGGCTTGGACAGTCGGGTTCCTGGTTGTACCGGTTTCAAAAGTGATGCGTGAAAAACGGGATGAATACGCATGTTGGAAGGCAAATCCAGTTTAAAGGGCACTGGTTTGATTATGGCTTTGATGGGGTAAGGCCCAATGAATCTGGGATTGAAAGTTCGTGGGCCCTTGAGAGATAAATGTCTAGTTGCTAGCCAAACCTGGTCTCCTACTTGGTAAGGAGGTGTTTTACTTCGGTGCAAATCAGCGTTTTCTTTGTACTTTTTTTTGGCTTGCTGTAAATGAGTTGTAGCTTCTTTGAAGGCTCGAGTTATTGTGGAATGCAGATGATTTACTGCGGGCATTTCCAGGGTCAGAGGTGGATCTAGGTCAGAGGTTCGAGGATGGTGACCATACAAAGTATAAAAAGGAGTTTGACCGGTTCCGGAATGCATAGAATTGTTGTATGCATATTCTGCGATCCAAAGAATGTCTTTCCAATTGTACTCGGATTGGTGCAACATGCACCGAAGATATTGCTCGAGAGTCTGATTTGTCCTCTCGGTTTGTCCGTCGGTCTGGGGGTGGTGGCTGGTGGATAATCGCACATCTATTTGTGCTAGTTGGCAACACTTCCTCCAAAAATGGGAAATTAATTGACTTCCACGATCTGAGACTAGTACGGAAGGGAAACCATGTATTCGAACTATATTCTCCAGGAATTCCTTGGCCAGGATGGAAGCTGAAGGCAATCCTTTTAGAGGGATAAAGTGGGCCATTTTGGAGAACAGATCCACGATTACTAGGATAGTGTTGTAACCACCACACGGAGGCAGGTCCGTAATGAAGTCCATAGACAAGGTGTGCCAAGGTGCCGGTGGAATCTCCAAGGGTTGAAGTAGGCCGGCTGGCCTGTTCCTTTGACCTTTATTTTGGGCGCAAACTCCGCAAGACATCACAAAAGACTATGTCTTTTCTCCAAGAAGGCCACCAGAATTGGCGTTTGATCTTTTCTTCCGTTTTAGCGATACCAGGGTGTCCTTCCATTAACGATTCATGATAATGAGCAATAACTAGTTCTTGCAATTCCTTACTTGGCAGAAATAACCGCTCTTGGAAGTACGGTAAGTTATCCTTAACGGTGAAGTGGGGACCCTTTTGAGTCCATTCCAGTAAGGCTGAAGTGTCAAAAAGTAGTTTGACTCGAGTTTCAACGTCCTCGATGGTTTGCAATGAAGTCAAACCTAAGATTCTTTGTTCAGGTATTATCGGCACAGGTTCTAAACACGAATTGGGTTCTTCCATGCCAATCCGGGATAAGGCGTCCGCTTTGCCATTCTTGCAGCCAGGGCGATAGGTAATTACAAAATCAAATTCTGCAAAGAATAAAGCCCATCGGAGTTGTCGTGAAGATTGGGCTTTGGCCGTCTTTAAATACTGCAAATTTCTGTGATCCGTAATTACAGTGATGGTGTGTCTTGCACCGAGGAGGTAATGACGCCAAGCCTTAAAAGCAGATTTAATGGCCAGTAACTCTTTGTCGGTCATTGCGTAATTAATTTCAGGAGCTGAGAATTTCCTGGACCAAAAGGCTACAGGGTGTAGCTGGTTAGTTTTTGAATCCCTTTGCGACAGGACAGCTCCCATGGCTAAACTGGATGCGTCAGTTTCAACAATATACGGGAGATCAGGACGCGGGTGCTTCAACACAGGTGCGGAAGTGAATTTGGTCTTTAGGTCTTGAAAGGCTTGTTCGGCCTCTGGAGTCCATTCAAAATGTTTATTCTTACGTAAAAGAGCAGTAATGGGTTGGACTATTCGTGAAAACTCCGGGATGAATCTTCGATAGAAGTTGGCAAAGCCAAGCATATTCTGAACCCCTTTCACTGAACCGGGAGATGGCCATTTGAGGATGGCGTCTACCTTTCGTGAATCCATTCGAATTCCTTTAGGAGTCAGAACAAATCAGAGGAATTCAACCTCAGTGGTATGAAAGACACACTTTTCCAGCTTGGCAAATAGTTTGTGCTGGCGCAATTTCTCTAGAACTGCTTGAACATGTTTTCGATGATCTGACTCAGAAGATGAGTACACCAGGATGTCGTCGATGTATACGATGACACAAACATCGATAAGTTCTCGCAGAACATCGTTCATGAAGAATTGAAAAGCTGCAGGCGCGTTGCACAAACCGAAGGGCATAACCTGATATTCGAAGAGCCCGTATTTGGTGCAGAAAGCTGTCTTCCACTCGTCACCTTCTTTTATTTGCACTAGGTGATAAGCTCCCCGGAGATCTAACTTGGTGTATATACGAGCATCTTTTACTTGATCAAGAAGTTCAGGGATCAGAGGCAGGGGATAACGATTCTTTATCGTTATCTGATTTAAAGCGCGGTAGTCAATACAAGTTCTAAGGTCTCCTTCTTTTTTAGGCACGAAGAACAAAGCGGAAGAGACCGGGGACTTTGATGGGCGAATAAAGCCATTGGCAAGGTACTGATCCAAATACTGACGCAAATGCTGGTTTTCAGGTTCAGTGAGAGCGTAAATCCTACTACACGGCGGTTGAGCATTGGGAACTAGATCGATCTGGCAATCGTAAGAACGATGAGGGGGTAGCGTGTTAGCCTGTTCTTTCTGAAAAACGTCCTGGTATTCAAGGCATTCTGCCGGTAGTTGAACAGTGTCGGGGGTTACTGTGGCTAAACCAATAGCTGGATTTCTAGGGTAACAAGTGGGACCACAATCTGGAAAAGTTATTCTCTTTGCTCGCCAGTCTATTCGAGGATTGTGTGTTTCTAACCAAGGAATTCCGAGGATTACTTGAAATTGTGGAGCCTTGATTATATCAAACACTATTGCTTCCCGATGTCCATCCTGACTCACAAGTGTCACTTCTGTGGTGGAATGCGTTACCGGCCCAGAGGCTATTTCGGTACCATCAACCGTAGTAATGACATCCTGGTTTATTTTTGGATGCAGAGGAAGGTTCATCCTGGAGGCCAATTCGCGGTCCACATAGTTTCCGATAGCTCCGCTGTCGACGTATGCTTTGATGGCATGCAACCGTTGGGGCTTTTTTGGATCCACGAGCACCATTGGCAAGACAAAATGCGAGGTCAGAGAGTTCGTTTTCAAGCTCGGCAAGCGGACCTCTACGCTTGTCGAGCCAGGTCGTTTCCCGAAACAGGTTCCATTAAGTTGTTGTCAGAGGCACCAACCACCTTCCTAGGAGGTTTTACCGGACAATCACGAAGAAAGTGACCGGAAGCCCCGCAATAGAGGCATAGTTGCTTTTGTCGCCTTCTCCCACGTTCCTTCTGAGTTAATGGCCCCTTAACTCCCCCTATTTGCATAGGTTCCGAAGCTTCGGTATTCCTGGGGTTTACGAGGGTTCTGATCGGTACCCGGGTTTCAAACTTGGACCGATCTGCTTTCCTATTCTGAAGTCTGTGATCCAGTTGTACCACAAAGTCAATATATTCTGCGGAGCCTTGGGGTGGATTCACTACTTGGGCCAGAATGTCCTTTAGCTCTCCGCGCAGACCCCGGTGAAATAAAGTGATCCTTTTATTTTCAGGCCATCCGGTTTCCACCACCAGTCTGTTAAAGGAGGCTATATAAGACAAAAGATCTTGACTACCTTGTTGTAGAGCTAGCAGTTCGTTGTCAAGGGCCTGTCCCTGCGAGTGTCGAGCGAACAACCTTTCCATGCTGGCCTGAAAGCCCTGAAAATCCTGGAGAATTGGATCGTTCTGGTTCACCAAGGGAACAGACCAATTGGCAGCACAGCCACTTAGGTACGATAACACGAAGGCCACTTTGGTCCTATCATCAGGGAAGGCTCCTGGTCTGCATATAAAATGTAAGCGACATTGGTTCATAAAAATGGCATATTTCTTTGGGTCCCCCGCAAAACGTTCAGGCGGTGCTAAAGGCATGGATCCCGGCAGATTGATCTGAACAGGGTTACTCGAACCCAACGAAGTGGAAATTCCCCCGGGACTAGGTAAAGGAATTTGTCCAGCCTGACTCTGTAGCAATCGTTTGGCCAGGTCATCAGTTTGTTCCTTGGAGAGAATGAGTTCTCTTTTGAGGGCATTAGTCTCTTGGCGAGCTGAGTGTACCTCTGCCCTTAATTCCCCCAACAGCTGGGCCAGCTGGTCTGTCTCAGAAGTCTCCATAGCGCCCGGGTGGGAAATTGTGGGTAGGCTTCGCATTCTGTTACGCTCACCTGACTCCCACGGAGGCGCTGGCCAGGATCGTGCTGCTGTGACCTCTTCTAAGGTGTTGCGCGGGGCTCAGAAGATGGACTGGACCGGATTCCCAATTCCTGCTTGTCCGGCTTGCAAAAGTATCCTTCTGTAGGCGAGAATAAGGGATTAACTGTCTGCGGGGAATGCTACCAGCCTCCCCCTTTCCCCTCTCACCCTCCTCAAAACCCTTATGTGCTTCCCGTGGCGTCTCACCTTAGGGTCTTGAAGGGCGAGCTCTCCTTCCTGCTTCTGATGCAGGGGCGCGTTGGTATCCAGTTACTTCACTGGATTCTTGGTTTTATGAGAACCAAACTTGCTTGGCTTCCAGGTAAGTTCCTTGAAAGGTTCCCCTTTTGTCCTTGCATCAATATGCTAATGTCAATGTCTTTTTCCCCATAGGGGCCGGGGTACGGAATGCCGGGGAAAAGGCACCGACCCGAGATGCGAGGTGCAATCCCTGTAGAAATCAGGTAAGTCTTGATGAGCGTTTTTGGGTAATGTCTTTTCATTCGCTCATTGACGCTAATGTCTTTTTCCCCATAGGGGCCGGGGTCCGGAAACGCCTGGATGCGGCGCGGACCCGAAATGAAGAGGGAATGACCCAACAGGTAAGTCTTAACATGGAGGTTTAGGTTTCCTCATTCCCTTCTCTCTCTCACCTTTGCTCTTGTCTTTTTCTCCCTAGGCGTGGAAGCGTGACTGCGAATCCGGGTGATCGCTGCTGAACATGGAGGCGCCCTGTGAAGGTGAGTGGAATGCGGCGCTGCGGCGGTCGATGCGATGTGCTTTTAAATTAAGTGTCTTCCTTTGCAGTATCGTCGGCGAGCTGACACCGGAATGCGGATCTTGCAGGTAAAGTCTTTTCCTTCTCCTATTCTCTCTTTCTCTTCCTTTGTAGGTGATCAGGATGCTGGCAGGCCTGGCAGAAGTCCGAATGCAGGAGCAAACACGGTGAGCGTCCAGCTGCTAGATGCAGAACAACGCGAAGCATGTGCTGCTCTTCGGATGTGGTTTAAATAGCCTGTAAAGTAGTTCCAGGTATGTATCCTTCCACTCAGGTATGTATTCTTCCTCAGACCACACCCGAGTGATAAAGTAGTCCAAAAGATAAAGTAGTCCCATTCAGTCCTCAAGAGGGCCTGGATGTAGCAGCACGGTCTGCTTCAGGTAAGTGCACATTAAAACACTTACACACATGTCTTGCTTTATGAGCCTGGCGCCTAAGGCGCCAGGACTGGGGTCCAGAATGAGCCTGGCGCCAAAGGCGCCAGGACTGCGTCCAAAAGGCCCCTACTTAGGCCCGCTGAGACGTCCTTGGGGAAAATAATGTCTGCCTCTGTGGTTGCTGGGCTGGGCCTGGCTCCTTGGAGGTAGGCATCATGACACTTAGATTGCTCGACCAAGTATTGAGATAGATCCATCAGATCTTGAATTGTTTGAAGATCGTTGTTGGTTACCAGTAGTGCAGTCCTTGTGTTGTCTGTGTTTTTACTCATCGTTGTTGTTTCAGCTGTTTGCAAGGAATTTTTTCTTAGAACCTTTCTCGGAGTGGGTTTTGGAACCGTTTGGCTGGATTGGGCCTTGTCTCTGTTTACTATTAAGGAAGATTTTTAAGATGAGTCTAGATCTGAAGTTAAGGTCTTTGCGCCCGCTCTCTTTTTCTTCTTTATTTGCAAGAAGATAGAAAAGTCTTGATTAGTCATCTCAGATGACTTTGCAGTTTTTTCCATAATTTTGTCTGAGTGAGAATCTCTAGACTCTAGGCCGGGTTTGTTTGTTTCATGTAGAACAGAGCCATTGGACACCCTCTTCTTTTCCCCAAGGTCAGAGATGATTTGCTCTCCTGCGTCTCTCATTGTGGCTTCATGGGGTCTTGAGGGATCATCAGTGGTAGGCTCAGATCTTGGGTTCCTTCTGCCAGTATTTTGGATCTCCATCACTTCATTTGTAAGATCCACTTGTATGTTTTCACTCATTTGGAACCACTCTAGTTGTATACAGGAAGTGCATTGAAGGGCGGGACTTAGTTTTTTCGATCTTCTCTAGTGGGAAATGGTTTACCCCCGTATCATGCTTCCTTGTTTCTATTGCATTGATGTATCCCTCCAAGTATAATAGCTTAGAATGCATTATTGCTATCATAGTCACGTGGTTCTTCAGGGTATCCTTTATTGCTTCGTACAATTTGGTAAATGGGGCGAAAGCAATGGTTAATTTTCCTTTTCTGTTAATCCATGTTGATGCCCTGACCATTCATCTTGGCGAGATGAGGCAGAAGGCGTTTGGGTGTTGTTATGGCTTTGCATTGGAAACTGTATGTCCTCTGTTCTATTACCTTGTTCCACTCTTGTTATAGGTTGCTGACGTTTCGGGTCTGATGGTTGGGATCCGCTGTTGTATATTGATGGCATTCACGTATAAGGTGGCTCTGAGGTGAGACTAAAGTGGCTTTGTGGATTGGGATCGCCAGGTGCCATCTTTTAGTTGGTAATTCGAGACAGGTTATCTCAGGTTCACGCGCCTCTTCTATCAGGGGCACAGCAAGTTCTTTTGATCCTTCAAGAATTTCTGCATTAGAGAGTTCTCCGGTAGGGTCTGGATATGAGGGCTTCTTCTGTTTTTGGAAAAAAGTTGAAAGGTTTGTGGTGGTACGTAGTCCTTTAGTGATTATTTTCTGGTATGTTCTTAGTGCCTCAATCAGTTTGGCCCCATGTTGTTGCACTAATTTGGAACCAGACTGTGCACTGCCTCTAGGCTGTGCCAGGTCTTTGGATTTTGTTTTTTATTTCCACTGTATTCGTGATGTTTTTTATGTAGGTGGGTTTCTCCCTAAGGATGTTGTATGCTGATTCCTCCTGGTTGATGTTGCTTTCTTGGTCAAGGTGTTTACATTAGAGGTATCAGGTTGGGTTTCTGTTAGTGGCGTGTTGTTTTTGTCCGTCCCTTCTTGTTCATTGTTTGTCATTGGCGTCTGTTTCCTATGCTCTATTGTCTACTTTAGATGGGGATGAGATTTCCTGAGTTTCAAGCAGGATAAAGTCATACAGAAGATCTTCCACATGTGGGCGACTGTTGTGCATCTCCACTTGGGCCAGGTCTTGTTGAACCAGCCGTTTCAGGCTAAGTTGGATTTGATTTCCTGTTAGATGTGCAGAATTATAGGTAAGCCAGTTCAACAAAATTTTGGATGTAATGGAGGTTGACAGGCTAACGTCAGAGGCGAGGGGCGTGTTTTCAATGAAATTGCAACTTATGTCACGTTCCTCGTGTGATTGATTCTGCCAGATTGGTGGCATCACTGCTTGCACAGGTTCTGTGTCAGCACCTTGAATGTTAATCTCTGTTGATTTCTGAGGGTCTATCGGGGGTGCCCTGGCCCTTATCTGCACGTCCCTTGAGTTTTTAGCGTTTTCATTCTAGACAACAAACAATTCAATTGTACCTGTGGTCAGGGTTTTTTTAGACAAACAGTGGTGCAGTTCAATGTGGGATGAGTCAAAGCGACAGCTAGATGCAAATAAAGTTTTGGGAGGTCGGGTGTTAGTAGTAGGAGTTAACAACAATGAGATGTTTACCGAAGTTGATTTGTTTTTGTCCTTACCTGATGCCAACTTTTGTTTGGATTATGCATCGCTGATTGAAATATTTGCATACTCTGGAGCTCCAGGTCTCTTTACTCCTCTGGCTGAGGTTTTGAGCTGCGTAGGTTGCGGCCTTCCTCCATTCTGGCGTTGTGCTTGTCCCGGTCCGCACGGACTGCAGATGGAACTCTGCACCAAACTTTGCAGCCGCTCCGTGGCTGTAGAAGGCTTTAAGCAGGGATCCTCCTACTCCAGATAGACAAAGAAAACAGACCAAAAAGTCACGTAGCAAGTGGATCACAAACTGCAGATGGAACTCTGCACCGAACTCCGAATATTTATATTGCAGACTTGAATGAGTCAATTGATAAAGCAAAACATTCCCACCAGGATAGGACAGCAGCAAATTATTTAGCTATCATATGCTGATGGTACGGTTATTTTAGACCTTACCCCCACTGGACTTCAACCGAGTTTCACCGACTTATGTGAATATTCTAAGGAGAATTAGTTATTACTTAATTTGACAAAAAACTAAAATAAGATCATTATTGGGAGTAAGAGCAGGTATAAATATTTCACTTGGAAATTGGAAGGAATTCCCATTGAGACAGTAAAAAACTACATGTACCTGGGAATCCCTATTTTTGATTCCTTTGATCATAAATTAATGGCTGAGGCTATTAGATCGCAAGTTACTAAGAAATGTGATACAATACGATCCTTTATATCTCACGGTGGCAGATACTCCTTTGAGTGACTACTTAAGAAATATAATGCAAGCATAGTGCTGAGTGCTTTATATGGACTAGAAATTTTGCTCAATAAAGAATCACACTTGGTAAAGATTATGGAAGGTCACATTTGACGCAATGCTTGGGTCTATTTCCTACTACACCTTCAGAGGCAATCAGTAATGAATTGGGAATTATGACTATGTCGACCCGTTTGAAATTGCATCAGTGTTTACACTTCCTTCAAAGTAAGAATGAACACTCTCCATGTTATGAATGTGATCTTGTATTATGACTTTTTGGGCCGTCAGTTATGGGGGAATGGTTGAAGGATATTAAAACATTCCATCATGACACTGATTTTGTTGTAAATGTGCCAAATAACACCTGCCTGGACATTAGAGAAATAAATCATAAGGTGGAAGAATGGGATCGAATTAAAAATATTGGACATTTGTCCAACAAATCTTCATATTCGAATTATGCTACCAAGGGTTTCACAGTCACAGCTCCATTTAATTACATCTGTAAAATAAGAAATTCTAAGGTACGACGCTTCATCATGAGACTGCGTTTTGAGCAATTACTTACGCATGAACGTATAAAGATTCCCTACGCCGAAAGACTCTGCTGCATATGTAAGATGACATTGTGACTGCTCAGCATTTACTTATGTTATGCTCAAAACTAGAGAATCACTATATCAAAGGTTTTTAGGATTTTGCCCCAAACCTTAGGCAAGTAGAGAGTGACCAATTTTGGTCACAAATCTCTTCTGGAGAAACCCCAAATTTAATTTTGCGATGTACTATATTTGGTGCTTGATTCTGAAACTGTATCTGAAAATTGAGGATTAATTGTAGAGAGTAGTGGATTTGTCAGGGACGTCATTCATCACTTCCTGCGATGTCACCAGAGGTCAAGGGTCTTATGATGTCACTTTCACCACCCCTGGCATTTTGGTGAAATGACGTCCCTGGGATTTGTAGATCTGTTTTATTTATTGAGTAATATCAAAGTGACTTAGGAAATCTTTTTTAATTAGTGAATGTAAATTTGGATTGTATATCTTGCCTGGCTGTTCTTTTTATTCTTCTTATGGAAATAATTTTGGATTTTATATGTGTTGGGTTAATGGTATTTGTACCAATAAACCTAAATTTAAAAAGAATTAATAAAGAAAAACGGTCTTCAGAAATGTTAAGTTGTACCATGGCACATTGGAACAATGTACTGACAGGTTAAAAAAAAACTGGCTCCAGTTGCAGACCAGGAAAACATTAATGGTGAACATAGTACCAGCCTGTGATCATCTATCATTTAATGTTGGTAGTGTTCTCAATGAAGCATCACCATGTACAGTCTTTTATGGTTTTAAAGCCGAAAAAACCTATGTATACAGACACACTGGGCCTCATTACAGGTCAGGCGGTCCGGAAATAACAGTGGCGGTAAACCCGCCGCCACTGTTAATTCCGCACCGCCCGATCCTGACTCCTGCAGCCGGGAGGTGATGTTCCGGCCAGGTCTGACCTGGCGGGTTTAACACCGCCCGGCTGCAGGCGGATGTGGAAACACCAGCACATCACAAGACCTTGGATGCTCATAAAACACGACCAGATGGTCGGCCTAATGCAATCTCAAACAATGGAGGACCTGTGTCAACAGATTCAGGTTAAGTATTGGCTGATAGCCTCTTGGTTCCGCAATTCCATGAAATTAAACTTGTAGCAATAGTATAATGATCTATGCAAACCAATACTATTCATGCATTTAAAAAGGAATTTCGCCTCAAAATCCAAAACTAAATCACTTAGAAACAAACAGAAAAATATGTTATTATTATGACACATTCATCTATCATTTGAAATTTGAATTGCCTACTTTTTTAAATAATTGTTTACATTATTAATATTGATAACATTATGAAGGATTATGCTACACATTTGTGCCACATATCTAGACATCCGTCTTTGCTGGGGATCCCAGAAATCCATATTTCATTGAGTTGGCATGTTGCTGTGAGGAAATGTGGAATACAAATGATTTTGCATTCAAATGTATTGGAGTAAATTAGCAATCACCTTTTTCTTTTCACATGTATAGAAATTATAATGAACCAATAAATATTGAGGGTTTGGGGTGTATTCCACGGGAGTGTCCGAGTCTGAAGCAAGCCAATGCAAAGATTTGGCCAACCAAAAAGTCTGATATAAGCGTGTGAATATTACCAATTATAAAAATAGAAATACACACAGAATAGGGGATATGACTGTGAAATCAAAGCTGCACGGAAGGTATACCACTTGGTCCAAATGGATGAATTCTGAATCTGGCCATTTCCTGGGGATTGGGCCCTACCCATGAAGAGAATATTACCTGGAGCAAACTTACTTTCCAAGAGGGAGGAGAGGTTGACTGGGAGTTCTTGAGAAATCTCATGAGGTCCCAGCCAGACTCCACACTTAAAGAATATTTCGAAGGAAGTATAAATATTCCCCAAATGCAATTGGAAAGGGCCCCTAGAATCATTGCCCTGCTAAGTCGCTGGAGTGGGAGGCATTGGGGAGCTTATTTGCTCTAGGGACGCACATTCCAAATAGAATATTTTGGTATTTTTGTGGGAAATGCAACAGTAGTTTTTCAATATATTTAAAGCCAAGTGAAATTTGACTGCTTGTAGAAAACATGGAATTTTTCTGCACAGAGGATGCAGGGGATGATAAATCAGAATGAGAATAGGGTATTGTAGTCTGATAGTAGGAGTCATACCCTACTTTCATTGTACTAAAGTTTTACCATAAACTGTCTAAATAGGATACTGGATCCTTGCACATGGCACCACAGATCTGGGCAGATAGAGAAGAGTGGTATTCAAGATGGCAGACAGGCCAAATGAACACTTGGTCCGGCCCCTTATACCAAAAGTAAGGCCAGGTGCATCCTGGAGCTGCAGCCGATCTCAACCCTGCTTAAACCTTCAAATACAGGTGTAGTCGGTCACTAAAAGCCCAGACCAGGGAGAGCACTATAAAAGTTAGAAATCGTAGGCTCGACATTTTGGTAGTGGCTGGAGATTGGAAAGAGGTTGGAGATGTGGCAGTGGAAAGGAGCAAGAGGAGAGAGCTAGGAGATTGAAACACGAGGTGGTAAGACAAATGGTGCAGGTGGAGGAAGCCACATCAGTGGGAGAAAGGGGAAGTGAGAAGGTGGTAAAACAGTGGTACTAGAGGAGGTTGCAAAATTTGAGGCAGAAAAGGCAATAACATCAGGTGGTACGAGCGATACTGAGAAGGTGGACATTGAAATAACAGGTGGCGAAAGTGGTAGAGAGGACCTGGAAGTGCTGACATCTAACGGAGGAGGTGGTCGGTGGTTTGGTGGTAGTTATTATTATTATTATTATTATTATTATGGCATATATTGAGCGCCGACCTGGCTTTGAGAAGCAACAGAGCGCTTTACAGAGGTATACAACAATACAGATACATAACTGAGTGCTTTACAGAGGTATACAACAATACAAATGCATAACTGAGTGCTTTTCATAGGTAACAACAGAACAGATATACAGCGGTGGTGGGATACAGTGGGGTACAGCTGTACTAGGTGGCAGGGTGGGGATGGGTGGGCAGCGTCTAGTGAGGCAGGTGGCACGAAGGGCTGATGTGATGCCTAGGTGTTGAGGCAGATAGATTCCTTGAAGAGGTGGGTCTTGAGTTCTTTTCTGAATTGTAGGAGCATGGGGAGCGAGACTTATGCTAACGGGGCAGAGGTTTCATAGTCATGGGGTGTAGGCAGAGAAGGTTTGTTTTCTGGTCCTTTCTTTTTTGAAGCAGCAGATTTCAAGTCTGCACACTGTCCTGGCTTCTGGTAGTGAGCTGTCTGTCGGAGATGCTGAGTTTCTCTGCAAGGTAGCTGGGTGACTTCAGGGTGACTGCCTTATAGATGATGCAGCAAGATTTGAAGGTGATTTGTGCGTGCAGTGGGAGCCAGTGAAGGTCAATGAGGGCCGGGGTGTAACAGCAGGTGGTGGCGGTGGAACAGACCAGGTGCGAGAAAAGGACAGGGTAACAACGAGGCAGCGAGGGCAGTACAAAAGAGGGGAATGTGGGAACATCATAAAGCGAAGGGTGGACTTGTCCACCTGGGATGCTGGGAGTACATTTCTTTTATAATAGTTCATGAATACCACGCCATGTCTTTCTGAATACTAATTTAAGTACCTGCAGTAACGCATCAATATGACTGAATGCCAGGACTCATGATCAAACCGAGCTAAGTTTACTTGACTAGTCTCCAGGAGTGCACGGTTTTGAACACCAGAACCAGATTTCAAATTTTGGCCGCATTTCAAACACTTAAATGAGGTTCTTGCGCACTGCATCTAGATTGGCTAATTGTGTTGCCATTGGATCAGATACACTATCTAGTGAATGGATCACATCTTCGTGAGGTTGGAGTGGGTTATGCAAAGCTTTGATTTCACCACTTGTTTATGCAAGAGCTTTGCAGCACAAGCTTCAAGGCATCCTACAGCAGCTCTTTGGATTGAAATGACCTTTCACTTTCCTGGGAAAAATGTACAATATCCCTCCAGAGAGTTTCACCAAAACCTAAGTCCTCTAGTACTTCTGCCCTGAGCTTTCATTTGGGGACTGTTGGCCTAGTTATCAACCAACAGTATCTATCCCTTAGTAGAGAATGGTCGGAGATCATGCTTTCCCAGAATTGCAGCTCTGAGAATCGATGGTATAAACTTTTCGATTGGCCTAAATAGTGCATTTGAGCATTACTGTCATGGATAGGGGAATACTAGGAGAATTCTCCCACCTCATAATGCTACCTTCACACATCATTCATCTCTAGTTGTTGCAGGGCACCCTTCAACTGCAGTGGATGTTTGTTCCTGGGCTATCAGAGCTGGACACGATCTAGCTTTGTGTGTATCAATTGTGTAATTACAATCCCCAGCCCAGATGGTAACATCCCAAATTGATTTTGTGCGACAGGAAACAACAGAAGGGAAAATGTTTAGTATCCAAATATAGAAGATAAGGCAATCGCTACGCAAATAAGTTGGCAATCAAATTACCTGCAATTATCACAAATGGGCGTACTTACATTTGCACCCAATTACAATCCAAGAAGTCCTCATGAGTCACCTAAGTCAATCTCCCCATGGCATCTGGAAAGGTTTGTGCCATATATTCCCCTTCCCAAGATCTCTTCTCCAGTTTGGTCACCTCTGCTTTAACAAATGGAATCTCCTGGAGGAAAGCGATTTGGGCACCATGGCCAAGCAGAAAATACAAGACCCTAAATCTTTTGATATCATTATCTAGCCCTCTGACATTTCATGATATTACCGTTACCTCGCCTGACATAACTGATTTGTCACAAGAGAATAAAAACAGACCAACTAATATCCTCTTGGTTTACTAAACCATGACAATTTATAACCATCAATAATTGAACTCGTCTCCCTGTCAGGTCCACTGCAGATCAACAACAACTTTGCCATCCCCCTTGTGTAAGTGCTATGTAGAACCACTCGAGTCAAGCTACCAATATTTTTGGGATACATCAATGTACTTATCCCTAGCCTTGGTTCTCCCCTCCACACCTGCTCCTGAATTGACCAAATGATCAGAGGAGTCAGGAAGGAAATCTATCTTAGTAAAGAAGATTATTAGATGATGCATTTGGTACTTTGTGCATTCCATTATCACAAATAAAGTGTGAGATGCACCATAAGGGAAGATGATTTTCTCTTAGTTATCAGACCCATTATGTGGTGCCTAACAGTAGCAATGAAAATGCCTGTGGGGGTTATCTTCTCTATTACTAGTGAGCCAGCCCCTTCACCCAATTTCAGTGGTATAAAGAGTTATTGTAGTTTAGGGGTCAGTGTTATCAATTCTGCCGATAATTCTTGGGTTTCTGCGGGAGAGATAATATCTATTCTAGAGAGTTTGGAGCAGACACATCCAGTAGTTACAGAGCAGGTGAGTCATCTTGTTAGCAATTAAAAGACTGCACACATTAAATACCTCTTTGAAAGACGTTTACACTATACTGCCACTTGTGAGTCACTGCAACTGTGTCTCTGAAGGAGTGTCTTTGTTGCTCGCTCAGACTGTCAAAACCTTGAGTGCACCCAGGATATTTTGGGATCTAGAGTTTTGCGAGATATGGAAGTATATTTTCTTTTAATTTCTAGGTACGCATTTCTGGCCTTTTGCATGCAATCAGGATACATGAATAGCATTCTATTACCCCTATTTAAATGTTGCCTTCACTGTTGCTGAATCATAATATTGCTTCCTTGTCTCTGAAGTACTTTAACAATGCTCGATCTTTGTGGGGTGCCTGGTGGAAGAACTTTGTAGCTCTTTCTTTGGCAAAAAGCAGCGGCACTGGGGTAAGGGCCTAGAGCCTTATGCAGAACTTTCGTATAACGTTATCTGATTCATACCTTTGTTCCCCACTCACAGTCCAATCATTTGTGAATCACTGTGTTGTGAGAGAACTTGGCATCCTTGGGCATGTTTTCCAAGGTCTTTGTATGATTGATTACTTCCAGCATTTGAGTTTGTAGCGTCTAAGCTCACCCTTCCACATCACATGTTTTTTTATTACATCAAACTAAACCAGTGATATTTCTTGGCAGTCATGGCAAATTAGTGATACGTCAGCCACAACTTTGCCAATGTTATTATCCAGTGCTTCCTTGGACTCCAGGACAGCTTGCAATATTTCCTTTGTGGATACAGAATCACGGTCCAGTGCTTTGTGTTCCTCAGGTGCATTTTGAGGACCCATCAGTCACTGTTACATGTGGTCAACAAGTTTAGATTGTTTGCTTGCACCCTGTCATCCATATGCATTCAACAGTTACAGGAAGAGGGGGTGTTATGGTAAGAGTTTAGAAGTACACTTGCCACCTGCTGGCCACACTTTTATTTATTTATTTATTGTCTTTATTATCTTACTGTTATCCTATGTACTGCACTATCCCCTCTTCCCCCTCCCTCCCCCTGCCCCTGCGCGATCTCATTGCCACCTGCCCTTGTAGGATCGTTTGTCTTCGTCCTCACTCTGTTTCCCCTCCCAGGCCTCGCCGCGCCTTGAAACACTTGTGTATAAATGCGTTATAAATGCCATATCATATCATACTGCTGGCTAGAAGGGGAAAAGGACTTGTTTTCATTTTCCGCTCACTTGAGAAGACACCCAAGCATTGTTGCTGTTGCAGGTGGCCGGTAAGGTGGAAAATTAGGCCTATATAGGATTTTTGCAAAAACCAGCTACTCTCTGGAATGGTAAAGAGCAGGACTAGTTCATGAGGTAACAGAATCACTGCCCAATGGGCACAAGAGACATGCAGTGTCAGTATCTCACAACTTATATTGGATATTTGTGACCTCTAATCCCCCCAAAAATTAAATGGTAAAAGTTTTCAGCTGGTTACCGAACGCTTCTGATACTTCACTGTTTATCCGCTTGTTCTTAGCACAGAGCTACGTGCCATACACAGATTCCCCAATCTTTGTATTCTCTGTGTCCTGAATTTCCATAAAGACCATTTGAGTAGACCTCACAACCTCAGTGGAACCCACTCTGCAGCAAAACACACTATTTGCAGACAACGGCTGCAGGACCTCTTTGCACTGCTGTGGCGGATATACTACTGCCCAATTTAAGTACGAGAACTGTCACCCCTGGACTACATGGTCTCTGGATCTAAATCTACGACACAGCGAAACATGTCCAAGCTTGCAGTCCCATTGCATGCACTGTTGTAACCCTTGTTACAAAGACTGATATGTTTGGGATATTTCTTCTCTGTAAAAGATAGTGAGCTAAAGACTCTGGGTAGGTCTCTCGTAACCAGGACTAATGTCTGGCAGAGGGACTCCCAGGACCCCCCTTGTTAATTTGCATATTTAAGTAACTTTGGGTCTCACCCTAAGTTACTAGGGGAATCCAGACGTGGACCCCTTGCTCACTATTCTTAGAGAGGCACAGCTCCTCCCTACTGAGGAGGTCCAACCAGACCGAAACACGTGTCTGGGGATGCTGTTGGTACTCTTGTTCAGAGGAGAATTGCCTAGCATTTCGGTGCTGGACTGCCCCAGGGCAGGACAAAGACTGATATGTTTGGGATATTTCTTCTCTATGAAAGATAGTGAGCTAAAGTAACTCTCTCATAACCAGGACTAATGTCTGGCAGAGGGACTCCGAGGACCCCCCTTGTTAATTTCCATTGCATGCACTGTAATAGAATGCACCACCAATGAGCTTCCCTTACCTGCAGCGTTAATTTTTCTGGATCTGTACAATGTAAGCTCAGTGTCTACCACTTGCTTGGATTGTGAGCCGGTTCACTAGTTATGTGGATCGGTGAAATATTCAAAGCTCAGTGTATTAACACACAATAGCCGGTGGCCATTCCACAGCGCCAGATGCTCCCCACACCACCAGGGATCTTTCCTGGGCAGCACATCACACAACCTGTTAAGGCAGTGTGGACCAAGACAGTGCAGGGGGGATAGGAAACGGTCTGTACTACACTTCACTGGCAAACATTGCAATGCCAGGAAACAACATTGGGGCCCCCACCTGCCAACTCAAGCTCCTCACATTGCTCACGGCCTGACAAGGGCAGGGGGGGTGAGAAAGGAACAACCATCAGCAGTCTGCTCTGTAGGTCAGTGCTACCACAATTGTAGGTGAAGGGAACACATTCCGATTCCACCTGTCCTTCACTTCACATGATTTTCCTGGTGATTTTAGTTGTTCTGCTCCCTGGCTCAGGGCCCGGATGGTCATGATCCAGCACATATACATACATTTGAGCTCTGGGATCTCACATCCTCTCAGTTCAGCAGTTAACCACAGTCTGTTAAGGAGAGGAGTTTTAAGATTGCTGTAGAGGACAAGAATGCACAAGGATACTGTCAGTCAGTCTGGAATGGAGGAGGAAGGAATTCAGACATCAGGGGTAACTAGAGCAAGGACATGGCAACGGCAAATAGGGAATGACCGAGCATATGTTCAGCAGTAAGAGAATGGAGAGCAGCAACAAGGCCCGGTTCTGAGACGGAGTAAAGGAACAATCTTACAAAGTCTGCAGAAGTTGAAGTCAAGCAGGAATTAAACTCAGTGCCCTAGTTACACACTTCAAAAGGGTATAACAAACATTGAAAGAAGGAGGTGATGGACACCGGGAGACACAGTCCAAAACAAGAAAGTATGCGACTTGAGTCTTGATTACATACCGGGGACTAAAGCCCAAATGGCCCAGACCAAGTATATCATACACACAAAATAAAAAATGTTTGCCCACAGGGGAGAACCTTTCCATGAGGCTAGGAGGTGAGGCTGCTAACCAATAGTCTCTCTAGGGGTGTTAAAATATGGGAGAACTTCATGGAGAGAAACTCCCCTTGTGGAGATAAGGACGTGAGTCTAGGACACGCCCCTTTAACTCCCGACCTCACAGGGTAAGAACACCCAAATCTTCTCTACCTAATGTGATGTGTGGACTGGTGGGACCTAAGGGCTAACCGGCCCCGAAAAGAAGGAGACACACACAGTGTTAATGTCAGGGACGCACTGTGCCGTTTGGGAGGCTTTCGCCCTCTTTTGTTCCCTCTGCATACAGGCACCGCATGACGCTACTCGTCATGCCATCGAGGCAAGTCATATGACCATATCACATCTCTGACCAAATTGAATACCAAAACAAACCCAGATCATTATTTCACAGTCTTACGATTGTCCGGTGTCAAGCAGAGAAACTGAGAGGTGGTGACGCAACCTGTCATGGGTGGACCATGCGGTCTGAGAACTGCACCGAAACCACCTACTGCGGAAAAGCACAGGAGAATATATGGGGCGCACAAGAAACTGTGGTGGTGGTGTGACCTGGAATGGGTAGACTGTCCGGTCCCGAACTTGCGCCGAGACTGCCAGCAGTAGCAGGCCGTGAAGACAAGCAGACCTACGAAGAAAACTAGAAGTAGAAGGCGGAAGAAAGAACCTGTGAACTCTGCTGAAACCGGTGAAGCATTCCCTGAGAGAAGGTAACAGAAATAAACAAAAGTCTTGGAAGGAGCCGGGAAAGTTTGACACTGAGTCGAGAAGCAGTAATAGAAGAAGAGACAGTAGTGAAGCACGTTGTAAGGCAGTTCCCTGGCCAGTTCCATAAGAGTGTGGTACTGAAGAATCAAAGGGGATTCTGGGAACCTCTTGATCGTCCCAGTGGGGGCAAGTTAACCAAGAGAGAAAAAATAGAGAGCGGAAAATGCCAACCACTATGTCACTGTTTGGTCAGACTCCTAATTTCATGCTGCCACACCATGCTCATCAAACTGTTTGTAACTTCTCCTTTTTATCCTCAGAGAAAAAACAAATAGCTGATTCATGCCCAGAACCCCAAAGGCCTCTCCCTTCAAGCCTATATCTAGTAAGTCGTCGTGCCACGGGGCTGATCACAACACCAAAGACTGCAGGTCCTATCAGGCCATCAACCCAAAGGCCCTCTGGGAAAGGACAGCAAAGCTCTATTCAGATCGCCAAAAGGGCATTTCCCGCCCTCCTTCTAAATCCACAAGTTGGACACCTGCCAAAGCCCTGAGGGGTATTATGGGAGGCAAACCACCTGATCCAGCCAAGCCGGAGCATTTGGATATTTTAATCACAAACAGAGTCTTATCATTAATCATCCTGCATGTTGGGACATGCAGACCAAACTATCGGAAAGAACATGGATAGTTCTCAACATGAGAACTAAAGTCCAACCACCCAGACTAAATTTGAGAAACATTCAGAGGGGAATACAAATTGAAATATGCTGTTAAACAAAGTCAAATGATCGTTGAGATAATGCAAATTGATGAATGCTAGGAAAAAAGCCATACCCTTTAGTGTGAGAATAGAAATTGATATGTGTTGGGAAACAAAGTCAGGTAACAACAAACATTTTCTATTCTGAATTTAAGTCATTAAAAGTGAAAATCTGAGGCATGCAGGGAAATATGAGTAATCCTAGAGTAGAGGAAGAAAGCCAGATGGCTGTTGGAACAATGAATTCAACATTAATTCCATGTCCAATAAGGCACTAAAATAGGATTTAAGTTCTGGACAACAGTCTATGAGGGCTTGATTGAGAAATGTTTGTTCCAAGTCAAGCACAGGTTGGGAGAACAATTTAACCAAACATGTCTTCAAGTCCTTGACAAAAGTGAAAATTAGATACACCAATCTAGTGCAATACCACAGAAGAGTGAGAAAGAGAAGCATTTGTTTAAGGTACTTGAACAACTAGGAAAGAAAGTTAATCAACAAATATCAAAGCATGAAGTACCAAGGGCGATAAAAGAAAACAGGATACCATCAGTTGGGAATGAATGACAGGTCACTCAGACACCAGAGACGGAACAAAAAGGCATGTGAGAGGTTAGGTTAGTATGTGACTGTCCATTGGCGTAGAGGAGCCAAATACCACATAAGTCCAAAGAGGACTAAGCGACAAGAAAGCAGACATTGAAAGTAACACAGAGCAGAAACTGGCAGAGGCAACCGGAGCCTCTTGGATCCCAGATAAAGAGACTGTAAAATATTTATTTGGGAGGTCTTCAATATAAAAACACCTTCGTTTATTTTATAAAATGAGCCGTCGTACACTGAGAGGGCAGATTTTGTGATTGCAACACTTGATAGGGCTTCAATTAAAAAGAAGATCACGGAGGGAGGTCTAAGTGGGTGCATATAACACGGCTGCCTGATTGTAAAGCTCTGTGCAGCCCCAGGAATTTCAGCATCTCCCCATGAAGACTGAATGAGATGAGGTCAGTAATTGTGGCTTGGTACTACAAAACATCCCCCAGTAGCACACAAGGAGACTTTTGAGCAGGGAGACATTGTGGACAGAGTGGTTGAGACGAGAGCCATGCAGGATGGATTAGGGCAGTAAAGCGGAAAAGAGCGTGCTGGATGTAAAGCCGCATGAATAAGAGGGTTCATAGCATGACTGGCATGTGACTAGAAGGCTTGGCGAAGTCCCCATGAGAGTGGAGAACCCGGGACGCTTGGAAGAACATTCACTCAATGCATGAACGCAAGCAGACCACAGGACTCTCCCATTTAAACTCAGAGCACCCCTGGATTGGGGAGGCTGGCCGAATCAAACTGCACTAGAAGCAGTGGTCTTAATAGACCCTGAGAAACTAAATAAAGATGATGCCCACTGGGGCAGGCGCCATTCGGAGCCCCTTGATCAAGTGCCTGTATTTACCCTCGGCAATATGGACAGGTGGTGTTGTGGTGGACGATACTGAGGTGAGAAATGTGGAAAATAAACAGTGCTGTGGGAATGCAAGGTTTAGGCCAAACAGAGACAGTGAAGCAGAGAGAACCCCAAGCTGTACCAAAGTACAAAATCCACTAGCGTATATTGAAGTGGAGTACAGGTGTACAGCGGCGAGGTTCCCTGCCCAGAAGCCTCCAGAGTGGGACCTCCCAGTACATCCATCAGCGGTAGAATGGCCTGAAGGGACAGCCCAGAGAATTAAGTGAAACAGGGGTAGGCGCACACCAGAACACACAGATAAACGGCAGAAAATGCAATCCTTTGCAGTCCAACCTGGAGAGAATTAACATCAAAGAGGGTGTAGGATCCCTAGCAAGAAGGGCTGATTCAGGGACATAGGCAGTACAGTCATTAGATTTTTTCAAAAGAGAACTGCAGTGTACTGAAATGTCAGGAAGAGGCAGAGATACATAATAGAGAGGAATATGTCAGAAGTGGTGACCATGAAAGATAATGCATCTCACAGGCCTCAGAGAGTACTCAGTGGTTGTGTGGATAACGTTGAGGATAGAGCTGAATCACTAGAGAATAATCTGCTCTCTACAGACCTTTTCGGAAGGAAATACAAGGCATTATTGATAGTGGTGTAGGTTGGAGAGGTGGAGCACACCTTGAATGTGGATGAATAGATAGCAGTGGGAGGCGCATTAATCTCTGCATTCTCGGTATTACACCATTCCAGCGATGGCTGGTTAGGCGTAATTGGTCTCTGTGTGGAGGCATGTTACGTGAGAACTTCAAGATGGCTAAGGAATACTGTCACAAACATAGTGGCAGACTAGTTGCTGCACGCTGCCGGCAGACGCAATTGGCGGAACACGTGACTTCACTTAAGGAACACAGAACACCGCTTCGGTGCGTCGCTTTTGCTGTTTGTGATGTTCCGTAAGTTCGCGGATAACCCATTTCCCCATTGTTGGTACTTTAGCGAATACAATCTGACTCTCCCCATTCTGACTACCTTTCTTTCCATTATAGAAATTTGTCACGCCTCTGTTTCCCCGCGGTTCGCTCCCTTCTCGCTTCCCCGATTCTCAATCTTCCCTCCGATCAGTGCTTCCTGTTCGAGTCACGTATCCGAAACAGAAAAGAAATCCGTCGCGAGGAAGTAAGTTCCCTTAGCTACGTCCAACACTTACTTTCTCTCTTTCCTTTTGCGCCGTTACTAACATTCCTTCCCTTGCTAGGAACTACACTCTCTCCTTCAATCAACTTCACTACCAGCTCCCAGGATCAGTCGGCACGAATGACCTAATCCCTGCCAAATCTGTCTTCAGTAAGTGCAGATCCCTTCCAAAGGACTCCTATTCTTAGACCTTCCAAGCTATCTGATACTTACCCGTCCTTTTCTCGTCCTGTAGGACTCTCATCACTTCCCTCCAGCACTCTCCGCCCTGAGAAGAGCCATTAAACCAGGAGAACCGGTCCAGGACGTCCTGGGTTTTTTCCCCCCAGAGGGTTTCCCTGGGGTTCGTGTTTTTCCCTCACTGGTACTCTGATTTCCGGTGAACGGGAGAGGCAGGGACCTCCGGGTGATCCTTGCATTCTGCATTTGTTGCTCCAGACGGTCATCTGTCGGGTCAGGTTAGTGTCTATTATTTCGCTAGTTCATCCTATGAACTTGGTTTGTAACAATATTGCACTGTCAGTAGTTCATAGACGTTAATATTGTAACACTCGGAGTCCTGGAGGCTGAAGGGGAAACACCCAAGGATACTGAAAAGAAAGCCAAGATATTATAAACATCCATTTTCGCGCTCTGAAACACTTGTGTACGAACGCAATACAAATAAAATATCATATCATATCATTTGAATGAAGATGGTGGGAAGGATATGTTTGACAGAGCAGGATATTTACGTAAGGACCCCAATCATTAATAGTTACATGTCAATACTAGCATGAAAAAGTCCAAGTTCTGGTGAAGATGCTTAAGAGAAGTGAAGGTTAATGCACACATTTTTTTCAGACCTCTCTGCTCAAACCATCAAAAAGAGAAGTCTGAGTAGGGCACAGTATATTGCTGGGGTTAACCCTTCTACTAAGTTAGAGTTGTAGCAGTAGCGGAGCAGCCAGGCTTATCTCAAGAGTATATGAGCAGTAGCAGAGATTACACAAAGGGACCACAATTACTCTGACTCAAGCAAACACTGACTCAAGGTTTCAGGTAAAAATATAAGTACATTTATTTTTAAACCATTTATTATTAACACGACACTTCTATTAATTCAAAAACCACACGTAAAATATACTACAACTAACCAACTCACTTTGTACAGTATTATTCGATGTAAGTACCCTGTGTTTGAATGGACCGGTGTTATGAAACAGAACGCGTTACCGTGAATACAATTGCGATCACTTTTGACAGTTCTGTCTACTAGAAAAACGCATATCCACGGCAAGAAATGCTACCGGGGTAAAAACACACTTAGCACCCGAGATACCCAGAGAGAGTTGGGGGGAAAAAATCACAGGCAATATATTGGTTAGGCAGACAGAATCTCAGAACACACATAGACAGGAATTTAAGAGTCAAAGGGCCGGAGCCAAAGTCAAGTGACACCGGGTGCCTATTGTCGAGGATCACACAGTCGGACAGTTCGAGATTCAACGTTGCCAAGAGTACTTTGATATTGTCAATGTTCGGAAGCAAAAGTTATAAGAAGGAGGGAAAAGTAAGGACAAGCCTTAGAGAAATAGGGATTTCACCCAAGATTCCTCAAATAGGACACAGTACCTTTCTCAAAGAATGAAGCTGGTGCCACAGCAGTTGTTCCTGTTGGTTTCCCGCAGACCCACGCTTTCCTGCAGCTTCAGCAAGAAGAAGGACGATGAGGGGGTCCGCACCACAAAGGGATGAGACCGGCAGCAGCGACAATGAATAAAAGGTGCGCTCCTTAAAACCAGGAGAGGCTCTTCAGGTGGCTATCCGGACCACTACAGCAGTGTGAGGCGATTTCGACCACGAAGGCGACCTCTGACTGAAGCAAATGAGCTGGTTATCCCTACCAGGCTCAAGGGAAGAAGACTCCGGACTGGATCTCCTCTTAGTCATTGAAGGGTAGATAGCTCAGGACTGCAGCAGGGCTTCACCGGTACGGGGTAGTTGCAGCAGTCGACCTTTCCTCCACTTCTCGTCAGTTCCTTGTAGTTCCAGTGGCGACTCTCTGACTTCCAGCCCAAGAGACCTGCCTTTTATGCGTAAAACCCCCATTCACACAGCCTGGCTGTCAATCACCCAGCAGGGTGATATGATATGATATGATATGGTATTTGTAACGCGCCTATACACAGGTGTTTCAAGGCGCGACGAGGCATGGAGGGGAGGGACAAGGGGAGACAGACAACGATCCTACTAGGCCAGGTGTCATTCAGATCGCGCAAGTGCAGGGGTGGGGGAGGGGGAAAAGTGCAAGGGGAAGGGGAGGGGGGGAAGTGCAGTACAAGGTAAGTGGCGTAAAGTAATAAATAAATAAATAGGGCCAGCTGGTGGCAAGTGTGAGGTAAGTGCAGAGCAAGTGCTGGGGAAGGGGGGGGCTGTAGGGATACAGAGACAGTCCCGCAGTGCAAAGGGGTTCCAGGGCATCAGTGCAAGTGGAGAGTGGCTGGGCCCAGGACCGAGGCCGTTTAGAGTGGTCCAGTTGCAGGATCAGTGCAGTTTCAGTGAACAATTAATTAGCTGTTCAGCAGGGGAGAGGGAGAGAGAAAGCAGAAGCAAAGAGGAAGGTTTTGAGGTGCTTCCGGAACCGGAGATGGTTCTCCTCAAGTTTCAGGGAGGCAGGAAGGCTGTTCCAGAGGGAGGCCCCTGCCGCGGAGAGAGATCTACCCCCAGCTCGATGCTTCGAGAAGCGAAGGACAGCCCGGACAACCACCTTGACCAATCATGACAAAGTGCGACTTGGGTTTCCTAGGATGCCCTGTGCAGGGGGTGACTATACCCCTCCCTCACATTCAGCCCACCTAGACACCCAGGAGCCTTGAGGAGGGCTTCTAGGTAGAAGCCCGCCAAAAGACAGCGAACAAAGAAGGCAAACCTGGTTTAACGCGCAAAGTAAAACACAAGAAGGATTTTAACAAAAGGAAATGGCGAATAAACCGCACCAGAGCCAAAAGAAAAAGCATTTGGTCAAGCGGGTTTAAGTTTGAGGCTAATACAATAGCCTATAATATTACCACGGTTATATAAAATAACCGCGGTATAAAGTTAGGGTAGATACCACTGCCACCAGCCATGACTAAATGTTAAAAGAGCGAAACAATGCTCTAGGAGGTACAGATAAAAAGAGTTAACTCTTCCAGCACTCCATGTAAGATGGTGTGTACTGGATCTGTGGTTAAATTTGACTAAATAAAGTTAATGGTAACTTTACCCTTTTCTGGGGGACAGTAGTTGCCTCAGAAATGGAGTCGGTGGGAGTCTGAATGACAACCCTGTGCCACTGCACAGAAGGTGCTGTGTGACACACACAAAGAAGGCGGCTACTGAAGTGGTGTACTCCAGAGCCCACAATCCCAAAAACAGGTAGAAACACATAGCAAAACACAAGAAAGAGTGGGGGAAAAGCTCACACTCTTACCAAGTGTAAAGAAATAAATCCAGAGATCCAGCAAAGCTGCTGAGGGGCTCACTAGGTAAGGGAAATTAGCCATGAAATGAGAATTCTCCGTAGCACTCACCCCCCCCCCCCCCAGACTAAGGGACAGAGGATTTAATCCACTCCTGGATGGTTCTCATACCTCTAGTCAGTTACAAACATCCTAGAGAGACCATCAGCATTTTGGTGGTGACTTCCTGCTCTGTGCTCAATGGAAAAATCAAATCCTTGGAGGCAGATTGACCATCTGAGTAACTTTGGGTTTTCCCCTTTCATTTGCATCAGCCACCTCAAGGGTTGGTGGTCAGTCTGAATGGTGAAGGTAGATCCATACAAGTAGGGTCTAAACCTCTTCAGTGCCCACACAATAGCAAAACATTCACATTCTATTGTTGCCCAACTTGTCTCAGGATCCTTTATCTTCCTGCTGGTGAAACAAATGGGGTGTTCCCTACCTTTCTCATGTAGTTGACTAAGGACTGCACCTATACCTACACTTGAAGCATCAGTTTGTACAATGAAGGGTTGGTGATAGTCAGGAGCTCTTAGGACTGGAGCTTGACAAAGGGCTTTCTTCAGACCTTCAAAGGCTTGATTGCACTCCTCATTCCACTTGACCTTTTTTGGAAATTTGGGGGTGGAGATGACATTGTCATGATTCCTGCCCCTCATGTCCCCAGCCCTCCAAGATGTCAGGCTGGAGCCAGGCCACAATCACCTACATGGCCCTCAAGGGCCTCTCCATCCCTCCAAAGACCCACTTGGAGTCAGACTTGGCGCTTGTTACACCAGACACACTCACTCCCATAGGATAACATTGGGGATTGGACTTGCAGTGCATTGATGGGGACAAGATGGATGCCCCCACATATTTCGGTTCCCAGAACTTCATGTGCAGTCTAGTCTTTTGGGTGTGGTTCAGCCCAGAGACACCTGGGATACCCAGAGACTATTTAAGCCACGCCCAGGCTGAGAAACATGCTTTGTGTTTTCTGCACCTGCAGCGTGAAACTCACTGTGTTCAGATCGGTCTCCAGTAGGCCTGCATCTTTCTTCTGCGCTCAGCTCCTGCAAGAACAAGAACATTGTTAGGAACAGCCTTACCTTGCAGCGCTTCTGCCCATCATTCATCGCTTCTTCTGTTCTGCGGGCATCTTCGGCGGTGTCATTCCCATCCCGGCACGCCGCTTCCTAAGGAAAAGGGAAAAGAACAGAAAAAAAGGCATTAGTAAGCATTCAGCAAATCTTCGCTTATTTTTAAAGACTGTACGAGCTTCAAACGCTTACCTGAATCCCAGCCGCTCTGGCGGAACTCTGTCTCCGGAACTTCTCATCCATCTGCAAGAGAGAAAAGACACACCAGGTTAGCGGTGTGTCTAGAGGCGCTGCATACCACGCTTACTCACCGCCTTTCTTCTTCATAACCGGCATCCACGCTGAAAACATTGTGGCACATAAAAGGCACAGAAAAAGAACTCAGTTCAATCCAAATACGAAAGGGTCTCCTCGTGCATCGCGCTCTCACTCACCTTCAGCGCTACTCATCTCAGCAGCACCTCGCCATTCCCGGATGCCGGCCATCATCTAAGGAAGGAAAGGACCGAAGTTAGAGAACTGTTCAAAAGACTCATTATACTTACCTGTCGGACTCTTGCCAGTGAAGTAACTAGGCAGCAACAAGCCTGCATCATTCAACGCGCCCCTGTGCTGAAAGCAGGATGGAGAGCACACTTTCCAAGAAAACAAGGTGAGCTGTGGATCAAAGGGAAGGGTTGGACCCCGGTGAAGAAAGGGCTCAAGCACACAGAGACAATAGGGAGTTAAACTCTACCAATCCTGTGTTTCAGGTCCAGTCTCCAGTCAAGTAGACTCCAGATGAAGGGTTTGAGGTCGTAAGAGGTCAGAACAGGCTGAGTGACGTCCCCGTGGATACCAGGTGAGCGTTACAGACATTCAAGGGAGAAGCTACAGTCCCATAGTTCTCTATGAAGTTCCTGTAATACCCAGTGAGACCTAAAAAGGCTCTCACTTGGGTCTGAGTAGTAGGGGTGGCCCAGTTTTGTACAGCTTGTACTTTGCTAGGCAATGGCCTTATTTCACCTACTCCTACCTCATGTCCAAGGTAGACCACTGAACTCTGACCAATTGGACACTTGCTTGCCTTTATGGTCAGATGGGCCTGTTTCAGAGCCTGCAATACATAGCCTAGGTGTTCAATATGTCCTTTCCAAGTAGGGCTGAACACTGCAATGGCATCCAAGTATGCCATGCAGAATTCCTCCATCCCATTCAGAACTTGATTGACCATCCTCTGAAATGTAGCAGGTGCATTCTTTAATCCAAAAGGCATTACCTTGAATTGGTATAGGCCAGCTGGGGTAGAAAATGCAGTTTTCTCCTTCGCATGGTCTGTCAGGGCTATTTGCCAATAGCCTGACGTTAGGTCAAAGGTGCTGAGGTACTTAGCTGCACCAAGGTTGTCCACCAGCTCATCTGTCCTAGGTAAAGGATGGGCATCAGTCGTGGTGACTGCATTTAGAGCTCTATTGTCCATGCAGAATCTCAACTCCTTGGATCCTGCCTTTGGTACAAGCACAACTGGGCTAGACCATGGGCTAGTAGAGGGCTCTATAACCCCGAGATCAAGCATCTTATTGACCTCATTCCTTATATGGGTTCTTACAATTTCAGACATTCTGCAACCCCTGCTTTTGATAGGCAGACAATCACCAGTGAGTATATCATGCTGGCCCCAAGGGGTTAAGTATGGTGAAAGTGAGAACAGGGAGGCAAACTGATTCAACAGTAACGTGCACTCATCCTGCTGGTCAGATGTGAGACTGGAAGAGAGATTTACTCCTTCCCCTTGCTCATCTAAAGTTAAGCCTCTTAGGAGGTCAGGCAGAGGTTCACTCTCCTCCTCCTCCTCCTCCTGAGCTGAAGCTAGAAGCAAAGCTCCTATGTCAGGTCGAGAGACATATGCCTTCAAACGGTTGGTGTGAAAGACTCTGGGAGTCTCCTTAGGTTTGTCTAAGTCCACCAGATAGTTCACCTCTCCAAGTTTACCCACAACCTTGAAGGGTCTTATCCATTTGTCCTGCAAGGCCCTCTGCCTTGTGGGGACCATAACAAGAACAAGCTGGTCTTGAGTAAACTCAATCATGTTAGCCTTCTGGTCATGCCAATGTTTGACCAGAGCTTGACCAGCCTTCAAGTTATCAGTTGCCTCTGCCATCATGTGTGACATTCTGCTCCGGAGACCTATCACATAGTGAGTCACTCTGACTGGCTTGGGGGAAGGATCACTCTCCAACCCCTCCTTAATCAGGGCCAATGGACCTCTGACTGGATTGCCATAAAGTTCAAAGGGACTAAATCCTACTCCCTCCTGAGGGACTTCTCTATATGCAAAGAGAAGGCATGGCAGTAGAAGGTCCCACTTTCTTTTCTGGCGTTCTTCTAAAGCACCTATCATGCTCTTCATAGTTCTGTTAAACCTCTCTACCAACCCATTGGTTTGGAGATGGTAGGCAGCTGAGAACCTGTAGGCAACTCCACAGGTTTTCCACATGGCTTGCATGTAGTTGGACATAAAATTTGATCCCCTGTTAGATATCACCTCCTTAGGAAAACCTACTCTGGTAAAAATACCAAGTAGGGCCTTAGCCACAGCCGTAGCCATAACAGTCCTCATAGGTATGGCTTCAGGAAATCTAGTGGCATGATCCACTACAACCAGGATAAACCTGTTGCCTGAAGATGTGGGAGGATCAAGAGGACCAACAATGTCAATCCCGACCCTCTCAAAAGGAACTCCCACCACTGTGAGAGGCACTAAGGGTGCCACATTCTTGGATCCACTCTTGCCAGAGGTTTGGCAAGTGTGACAGCTTCTGCAGAATTTGTCTACTTCTGAACCCATTTTAGGCCAATAGAAGTAAAGAGAGAGCCTTTCTTTGGTCTTCTTAAAACTTAAGTGACTAGCCAAAGGTATCTTCTGGGCTAACTGCAGAAAATGGAGTCGGTTCACTAGAGGTACTACAAGTCTTTTGCAGTGTCCAGGGGTTGACTCAGTTGGTTCACTGTAGAAGAGGCCATCTTCCCAGTGCAATCTATACTTCCCAGGCTCAGTCAGATTGAGCTGAGAAGTTGCCTGTTGGCGAAGACCTTCCAAGGTAGGACATTCTCGTTGTCCCTTACTGAAATCTTCTCCATTGGGTCCACCTTCTGCAAGTAAAGACTGCAGCTCAGGATGGTCAACAGGGTCCAGATCTCCTACCAAGGTAAGATCTTCTTCTAGATCTGATTCCTCAGTATCTAGTTTAACCATACAGGGTTGAACCTCACACTCAGCCTCAGCTGGTGTGGGAGTCACAGGTGTGACTTTGGACAGTCTCTGAGATGTCCTTCTGGGCACAGGAGTGCTTGCTGGTTTCTTGCTGGCAGACTTGGGTTTCCCCTTGGTCTTTCCTTGCCATGCAATGGCAGTGAGTAAGTCCTGTGGACTGGGGGTGATAGTTTCCTCTATCATGTCCCCAGGAGAGCCTCTCAAGGTTCTCTCCCTTGCAGACCTTGTGAGCTCCTGCTTCCTTCTGCTGGGGAGGCTGGGGGTACTAGACACAACTCCGAGAGTTTTAAGGTCATTACCCAGCAGGACCCTCCCAGGTACGTTATTTTGAGCGCTTACAGGTATCTTGACAGTCATGTCATTACACTGGATGAGAGCTGGTAACTGGGGAACCATTTGCATAGGGCCTCCAGCTAACTTGGTTAAGTGTTTGGGTGCCTTAGCAACATCCTCCACCTTGAAAAACATTCATCAACCACAGTAATGCTGGCTCCAGTGTCTCTGATGGCAGGGGTCTCCTGACCATTCACAAGAACACTATGGTTGTAATACTCTTTAGTATTATCTGGGATTGAGTTATAGACATCTAAGTTCTGTTGTTCCCAAAGACCCAAGGACACTAAAGAAACACTAGCTGAGACTATCATGGGCTCATCAGCTAGTAACTGAATGTTTCCACTGGTCATAGGTACTTCATCCACCTGGGAGAAGGCTAAGGAGACAGTGTTGATCCCTGAAGGTTTACCCTTACATCTGGGATCTCCTTTCACATTGTCAGGTAGCCCACAAACAAAGCATTTCCCAAATGCTCACTGGAATGGGGGCTTACTCTGACCTCCATCTGGTTTGGGACCAGATGGTACACTAGCCTGATTCGGTTTCCCATGTGGCTTACCCTGGTTATGTCTGGGGCCCTCTTTTGGAGTGGAATTATTGGAATTCTCTGTGTTGTCTTTCTTTGGCTGCTTTCCCTCATCCTTTTTCTGAGTTGCCCCAGAGTCCTTGTGAGTGGCCCTGTTGGCAACCCACAAGTCAGCAGCCTTAGCCAGTTTCTTTGGATCTATCTCCTTTGAATCAGCCAAGTGCTGTCTAAGCTAAGGGGAACAGACATCAAAAATAGACTCCAACATTACAAGATTCCTCAAACCTTCATAAGTGTTAACTTTGTAACCCTTAACCCAACCATCTACGTTTTTGAAACATTCACAAACCCAGGTAGCCCAAGGGGTATCATCATGCTTTTTGAGGGTTCTAAACCTCTTACAATACTGGGAAGGGGTCTTCCCAAATCTAGCTATTAATGCTAGCTTCACACACTCATAATCCTGTTTATCCTCCTCCCCCAACTCCATTACAGCATCACTTGCAACAGGGGGAAGCCTGGAGAAAAGCCAGGGAATCAGCTGATTCCCTGAGATACCTTGAATCCCATGATTGTACTCAAACATTGCTAACCAATCCAAAACAACACGTTTAGTCTCATACATACAAATCATTTCCTTTGGCATACAGTGTCTCTTAGGGCTGGCAGACCTAGAAGACTCTGGGAGAGAAGCATTTTCTACAGACAATCTTTTCATCTCTAGTTCATGGTTCAGCTCCATTTCTCTGAGCCTTAACTCTTGATGTTTCATGGCAGTTTGTGGTTTATATACATAATTTCGAAATCAAAAATTTCGAAAGTCAAAAAGTCGAAAAAAAAATGTCGAAAAAAATAATGTCGAATGTATTTTTTATGACGTTTTTTTTTCGAAATGGGGGGGTTCCCCCCAACCCCCGTTTTTTCTTTTTTTTTTTGTTTTTACCTATTTTTTTTATATAAACTAGAGCCCAAAAAAAAATATCGAAAAAAAAAATAATTCGACATTTTTTTTTTCGACATTTTTGATTCGACTTTTTTGACATTCGAAATTTTGTATTCGATATTATGACTGGACACCGCAGTTTTTTGCATCAATAGGTTTCACTTCTAATTCAAGTCTCATTTTCTCAAGTGCAATAAACTCAGGAGTTAGTGTAGGACCTGTGGGGTCCCAGTGGACAGAGGTTGTGCTTTCTGAGCAGGCAAAGGAGTTGTAGGGTTACCTAACAAAGACTCATCTACTTCTTCCAAATCAACACTCTCAGAATCAGAAACATCATTATCCACATTTGCTGGGGGAGTAGGCCCTTCTGACCCACTCTCCATACTTTGCTTTTCCATTAACTTTGCAATCAATTCAGATTTCTTTCCTTTGCCAGAGAGACTTCTCTCCCTACACATGGTTCTCAAAACCTCAGCAGTGTAGTTCACAAGACCCTCTTCAGTGCAGCTTTCCAAATTTACATGATTCCTTAGTTAAATAGAATTTAGTGGTGTTAGCCTTGTGGTTAGTTGAACCCAAGCAATAGCAGCACTCTAAGTGTAATCACTCTACTTCCAAATCCTCATCGCTGTACACCAGTGTTAGGCAGAATCCTGTGCAGTGCCCTTAGGGACCACTATACACAATTAAGACTACAGGTGGCAATACAAGTTTTACCTTTGGTACAAGCCTGTACTACTAAGTTAGAGTGGTAGCAGTAGCGGAGCAGCCAGGCTTATCTCAAGAGTATATGAGCAGTAGCAGAGATTACACAAAAGGACCACAATTACTGTGACTCAAGCAAACACTGACTCAAGGTTTCATGTAAAAATATAAGTACATTTATTTTTAAACCCTTTGTTATTAACACACTTCTACTAATTCAAAAACCACACGTAAAATATACTACAACTAACCAATTCACTTTGTACAGTATTATTCGCGGTAAGTACCCTGTGTTTGAATGGACCGGTGTTATGAAACAGAACGCGTTACCGTGAATACAATTGCGATCACTTTTGACAGTTCGGTCTACTAGATAAACGCGTTTCCGCGCCAAGAAATGCTACCGGGGTAAAAACACACTTAGCACCCGAGATACCCAGAGAGAGCTGGGGGGCAAAAATCACAGGCAATATATTGGTTAGGCAGACAGAATCTCAGAACACACATAGACAGGAATTCAAGAGTCAAAGGGCCGGAGCCAAAGTCAAGTGACACTGGGTGCCTGTTGTCGAGGATCACACAGTCGGACAGTTCGAGATTCAACGTTGCCAAGAGTACTTCGATATTGTCAATGTTCGGATGCTAAAGTTATAAGAAGGTGGGAAAAGTAAGGACAAGCCTTAGTGTAGAGAAATAGGGATTTTATCCAAGATTCCTCAAATAGGACACAGTACCTTTCTCAAAAAACGAAGCTGGTGCCACGGCAGTTGTTCCTGTTGGTTTCCCGCAGACCCACGCTTTCCCGCAGCTTCAGCAAGAAGAAGGACGATGAGGGGGTCCGCACCACACAGGGATGAGACCGACAGCAGCGAATAAAAGGTGTGCCCCTTAAAACCAGGAGAGGCTCTTCAGGTGGTTATCCGAATCACTACAGCAGTGTGCAGCGATTTCGACCACAAAGGCGACCTCTGACTGAAGAAAATGAGCTGGTTATCCCCACCAGGCTCAAGGGAAGAAGACTCCGGACTGGATCTCCTTTTAGTCATTGAAGGGTAGATAGCTCAGGACTGAAGCAGGGCTTCACCGGTATGGGGTAGTTGCAGCAGTCGACCTTTCCTCCACTTCTCGTTGGTTCCTTGTAGTTCCAGTGGTGACTCTCTGACTTCCAGCCCAAGAGACCTGCCATTTATGCGCAAAACCCCCATTCACACAGCCTGGCTGTCAATCACCCAGCAGGGTGGTTGTCCAGCCCGGACAACCACCTTGACCAATCATGACAAAGTGCGACTTGGGTTTCCTAGGATGCCCTGTGCAGGGGGTGACTACACCCCTCCCTCACATTCAGCCCACCTAGACACCCAGGCGCCTTGAGGAGGGCTTCTAGGTAGAAGCCCGCCAAAAGACAGCAAACAAAGAAGGCAAACCTGGTTTGCCGCGCAAAGTAAAACACAAGAAGGATTTTAACAAAAAAGAAATGGTGAATAAACCCCACCGGAGCCAAAAGAAAAAGCATTTGGTCAAGCAGGTTTAAGTTTGAGGCTAACACAATAGCCTATAATATTACCACGGTTATATAAGATAACCGCGGTAGAAAATTAGGGTAGATACCATTGCCACCAGCCATGTCTAAATGTTAAAAGAGCGAAACAATGCTCTAGGAGGTACAGATAAAAAGAGTTAAGAGTTAACTCTTCCAGCACTCCATGTAAAATGGCAGATGGGGAGCAGGTGCAAGTGGATCTAGGTCATATGGCCTAAGCCCCGCCCAACTGGTGCCTTCCTGCCTGCCGCTCTTTTTCACCACTTAGCAAGCCCCGCCCACCTGGTGCCTTCCTGCTTGCCGCTCTTTTCCACCACTTAGCAAGCCCCGCCCACCTGGTACCTTCCTGCTTGCCGCTCCGTTTCCCTACTTAAGGAGCCCTCCAGCATCTTTTCCTTTGCATATGGGGAGCAGGTGCAAGTGGATCTAGGTCACCTGGCCTAAACCCCGCCCAACTGGTGCCTTCCTGCTTGCCGCTCTTTTTCACCACTTAGCAAGACACGCCCACCTGGTACCTTCGTGCTTGCTGCTCTGTTTCCCTATTAAGGAGCCCTCCAGCCTCTTTTCCTTTGCAGATGGGGAGAAGGTGCAAGTGGTCATAGGTCACCTGGCCTAAGCCCCGCCCACCTGGTGCCTTCCTGCCTGCCGCTCTTTTTCATCACTTAGCAAGCCCCGCCCACCTGGTGCCTTCCTGCTTGCCGCTCCTTTCCACCACTTAGCAAACCACGCCCACCTGGTGCCTTCCTGCTTGCCGCTCTGTTTCCCTACTTAAGGAGCCCTCCAGCTTCTTTTCCTTTGCAGATGGGGAGCAGGTGCAAGTGGATCTAGGTCACCTGACCTAAGCCCCGCCCACCTGGTTCCTTCTTGCCTGCTGCTTTTTTTCACCACTTAGCAAGCCCTACCCACCTGGTACTTTCCTTCACCATCACCGCCTTGTGGCCAATGCTGGATTTGACTTTTATGGACTTCATTCACGGTGCGTCACTCTTTCTCAACTTTCATGCTGGACTTCCTTTGCATCTTGTACTCATGGTGGCCCTGAATCATGCTGTTCCAATCTTCATCTTGTATCCTGGCTTGCAACATTATGTGTTACTACTGACTTCTGCAATTGTATTCGCTCTCCACTCTTGCTTCTCCACTTTTTTTGACTGCTTACTCTCTGTTCTCTCCTCCTTTCCCTTCTCCCTTTTCCTATCTCCTCCCCTTACTTTCTTCTATGCACTTACTCTATCAGAATTGTCCCTGGACCTAATATGATAGCAACCTCGTCTGTTTCCTCCACCCTTCCATTACTGTTTTTTTCCTCCCCACCACCCCTCCAGCACTATCTGAAATGTCGTCAGGCCTAGTATGATAGTCGCTTGTTTTGTTCCTCCCCTCCCTTTCTGCACCCCTCTCCCTCACCCTTTGTTTTTCTCCGGCTCTACCATAAATGTCGTCAGGCCCAGTACGGTAGTCGCCTGTCTGTTTCCATTTCCTTCCCACTCTCCCCCTCCCTTCCTTATCTATGTCTTAGCTCTTGCACTATCTGAAATGTCGTCAGGCCGAGTACGATAGTTAATTTCACATCCTTACTGTTCATGTCCTGTAAGAATGTTGTTGTATTTTCCCTTGTTCCCTCCCTAGCTTTGAAGCACTTTGAAACACATTGTGTATAGGTGCTATATAAATAAACGATCATATCATCTGTGGTTAAATTTGACTAAGTAAAGTTAATGTTAACTTTACCCTTTTCTGGGGGACAGTAGTCGCCTCAGAAATGGAGTCGGTGGGAGTCTGAACGACAACCCTGTCCCACTGCACAGAAGGTGCTGTGTGACACACACAAAGAAGGGGGCTATTGAAGTGGTGTACTCCAGAGCCCACAATCCCAAAAACAGGTAGAAACACATAGCAAAACACAAGTAAGAGTGGGGGAAAAGCTCACACTCTTACCAAGTGGAAAGAACTAACTCCAGAGATCCAGCAAAGCTGCTGAGGGACTCACTAGGTAAGGGAAATTAGCCATGAAATGAGAATTCTCCCTAACACTCCCATATAGAGTTTTCTAAATTTCTATTGTCACAATTCCTCTTTCCTTATTTCTCGTTGAGCCTTCCCTGGAAAATTGCATTCGTTGTTTCCCAGATTGTACTTTGGGATACTTCCCTGTGTCATTGGTTTAAAAAGTACTCTCCATTTCTGACCTCATATTTTCTCTAAACATTGGATCTTGTGGAAGTTCGTCATTACATTGTTATCAGCTCCTGTCACCGTAAGAGCCCTCTACCTGTATGTTCCTTATAAGCAGGGCCCGATTCCTCCAGAATTTCACCTTCAGAGGCCACACTTTATTTTACCAATGCTCATTAGGAGATGACCTGTGTAAGTAAAATGGGAGAACTGAATACAGCATAAATCCCTTGGTAGCTGGGTTATGTTCAATCCAAATATCTGCAAGAATGCGGTACTCCAAAAGACCATGGGTGAAGATAGGCCAACGGAGATGAAAGTCTTAAAATGACCCGACTGAAAAAATATAAACAGTTAGGCACTGCCTACCCGAGAAAGTGCAGAACGAAGCTGAAGGTGACAGATTATCCCAGGAGATGCATATAAATGCAGGTAATACTTTATGCCTCGTCTATATACCTTCTTTTAATTAAGGGCAGGGAGAAATACGGTTCACTGTACATCGGAGATATATTATAGTACATTCGATACATAGGGCCTCATTACGACTCAGGCGGTAAGGGGTTTACGGCGGCGTAAACAGCGCCGACCCTTACCGCCTGATTCTGAGGTCCCTTAGCGCCATGGAGGTTTTAACACCTGCTTTTAGCAGGTGTTAAAATCCATGGCGCTAAGGGACCTTGATGTTAATTACGCCACCGTAATTTACGGTGGCGTAATTAACGCCTTCCCCACTCCCATTATGCCCTATGGGGCAAAAATGGGAATGGGGAAGGGTAAATGGGGATTGGGGACTTACCGCCCCGCCAACCTCGGAATGGGGCGGTAAGTCCGCCAACCACCATGGCGTAAACATAGTTTACGCCATGGTGGTAAAGGTACGACCCAGGCGGTAACTTACCGCCTGGGTCGTAATGAGGCCCATAGTGTATTGGAGACTGCAAGAGAAGGGGGAAGATGGAAAAGAGGCAGTGCAGAGTCCCAAAGGTGACCTGGGATTACTGGTCATCTCTATTGTCCAAAAAAACACTGACATATCTTAGGGACACTACCCACTTTCTTAATATAATAACATCTTTGACAGACATTCAATCTGACTGGACACTATTCACTTTAGACATCCAAAGTTTATACACCTCGATTCCTCATGGAGACGGTCTGGAAGCAGAATTTGTACAATCAAACAACATTGTCATACTCAAATTAACAAAAATATTATACAACAGCTACTTCTGCTTCAATAAGAAATACTATCTTCAAATCTCAGGCAAATCTCTACTGAGTTCTTTGGAGTTAACTGACTTGGATTTAAAAATAAGTAACTCTCAACCTACTCTAACTACTGAAGTCAACCAGGTGATTAACCAATCAGTCCTCAATGATGAGTGTGTGCTATTCAATAATTGAATGTATAAATCAAGTACAAAACAACGGCTTACAACTTGTTTATTCTGTACTTATCCTTTAGACACAACAGATATTGTGAAGAAATAGAATTTGGCAAAGATATTTGTTCATGAAGAAGGGCACAGTTGAAATGCCTAAAGCTCATCATTTTAATGTTTTCTTTGATTAAATAATTTAGATAGACACAATATCAGATGTCTAGTTTCTGTAACTGAACATTGATGAAGAACTGCCATTGTAAATAACTGATGTTTCCTTATCAGCCAAATATATCATTAAGAATGAGATAACCAGAACAGATTTATTATTGACTGACTAGTTCAGTAAGGAAGGTGTGCAGGGGTAGGAGTGTCCATCAACTAAGGACACTATATATACGTGTATTACTGGGCATTGCACCAGGAGCAAAATGGATAGTGTTTAGATAAAAAAAGGTTAATGTAAGGGTTACCTATTGACATGCGTCTCACAATATGATCTGGAATGGACAATTGGGACATCCGCTATGCCTGGGGAGACAGGGTCCAAGTTGTCATAAAGAAAGGCAAACAATCTTGAGACACAATTTATATTGACCTAGGGATGAGGGTGGCCTAATTGAACATGAAAGGCTTAATTCCAACCAAAAAAAGGTCCTTGGCAGTGACTAAAATTAAGAGCAATAACCTTTCCCATCCTGCTTATACAAGAAACCAAGTTTAAGAGATGAGCAGACTATTCATTTTTGATATGCACATACAGACATCCCACTGGGTGTTGGACCTATGGAAAAAAAATAGAGACCAGGGATTTTATTGCACTGATCACTTAGACACCAAATGATCTAAGTGAAAACAGCACTTGGAAGAAAAATGTCTACTGGTGAAGCAAGCCTAGACGGTATGATAGTGACCCTCAATGCCCTTCATGGCCCCAACCAGGGGCAAGTGGACTTTTGTGACCAGGCCCTAAGGAAAATTAAAAAAAGGCCAGATGGGTGGTTCATTTTGGGAGGGGATTTAAATATGGTATTGGATTATGAAACGATTGGTATTCAATTAGGGCTGATGCGCAGATATCCAGAGAGAATATCTAAAAAAGTTGAGGAGTCTTTTGGAGTACCGCATTCTTGCAGATATTTGGATGGAACATAACCCAGCTATCAAGGGATTTATGCTGTATTCAGCTCTACCATTCTACTTACACTTGCACAGGTCATCTCCTAATGAGCATTGGTAAAAAAAAAATGTGGCCTCTGAAAGTGAAATTCTGGAGGAATCAGGCCCTGCTAGTAAGGAATGTACAGGTAGGGGACTCTTACGGTGACAGTAGCCAATAACAATGTAATGACACACTTCCACAAGATCCAATGTTTAGAGAAAATATGAGGTCAGAAATGGAGAGTACGTTTTAAACCAATGACAGAGGGAAGTATCCCGAAGTACAATTTGGGAAACAGCGAATGCAATTTTCCAGGGAAGGCTCAAGGAGAAATCAGGAAAGAGGAATTGTGAAAATAAAACTTAGAAGGAAAATACAAATTTAGAAAACTCTCTATGGGAGTCACATTGTGATGGGGCATAGCTCATCAGACATAAGATTAAAACAAGAGATGAAAGTGATGTTGATGGTGGAGCTGTTTAGGAAATTAAGATTTCTAAACCTATAGTATTATGAAAAAGCCTTTTCAAAAAGCAGAACAACCAGGTGTAACCATCCAGTAGTGCCTGATGCTCTTAAAGTGCTCCAGAAATGAGCTAATGTTTCATGACGTTTCTATTCACAATGCTCCTTAGTAAGTGATTCAAACCGTCCATCTTATAATTCACTATAGTGTTTTGAAGTCAAAAAGGATAATACATGCTAATGCGAAACAAGTTTCTTAAAAAACTCTTTATTCCAAGTTTTAGATCAATATGTAGATTGGCTATTTCATAGCAGAACAGCCTCCTAAGACAAAAATAAGTGGTCCAAAGCCAATGCATTTCGGAGGGTTACTCCATCTTCAGGGCTATGTTTACAACAAAGCCACATTTGTGCAGTAATCAAAACATGTGATAATACATTAGACCCGCTGACAAGGGTGGGGCATTAGTGATCCTCAATATGACAGACTATGATGAGGAGTGTAACAAACAATTGAGAGACATTAACACGTATGCAGCACTGGACATGGACCCAACGGTTTCCATTAAACAGAACTTGGAGGGACTATGAGGCAAAGCTGAAAAACTGGGGTGGACTAACCACAACACGTACAGATTCCTAAAAAATGATCCCCCACGGATACTGAACTACTACATGTTGCCCAAAGTACACAAGGACCTATGTAACCCACCAGGGAGACCTAAAGTGGCGGGCATCAACATCCTACTACAGCCATTGGGTAAATACATTGATTATTTTTTAAAGCCGCTGGTTAAAAAAATCAATACCTACATAAAGGACACAAATCATGTTTTGCAATATCTGAACAGAGTTCAGTACAATACAGACCATATCTTATTCACAATTGATGTCAGAAGTCTTTATACCCCGATAGCTCACAACCTGGACATTAAAGAAGGAGAGTGGCTACTGCTGAAAGAAGGAGACATCCCGGCACAAAAAGAATTCTTTTTTGGCACTGCTTCAATTTATAGAAGAGAACTCCTATTTGAAATACAAGGACCAGTTCTTTCTACAGGTAGCAGGAACCTCCATGGGTGCCACTATGGCACCAGCATATGCAAACACCTTTATGCATAAATGTGAAACAGACCATATTTTAATGCATCCAGTATGGCAACAATATATGGGAACCTGGATCAGATACATTGATGATATTTTTGGTATTTGGACGGCACAGAGAACGAATTGAAAGATTTCTTTGTGTATCTCAACACAGTGGATCAGCGAATACAATTTGCTCATGAATATTCGAAGAAGACCATCCACTTTCTGGATGTTAACATTGAATCAACAGGAAACGGATATAAGACCAATATTTACCGTATGGTGACTGATAGGAACAATCTCCTACATAGGCTCAGTTTCCACCAGCCAGGTCTTATAAAAAATTAACCGTACAGCCAGATGTTTCGGGTTAAACGCATCATAAGTGACCCTGAGGATTATTCTCATGAACTAACGGAGATGGGGAACAAATTCATCAGCCGTGGATACAAGACAGATGAGGTAAAGATGGCTGCAACCCAAATAGAAAACAAAAGAAGGGAGGATCTGCTGACCACAAAAAAAAAGAGAGAAATCTGAGCCACCATTAGTGTGTGTTTCTAAGTACTCTACCCAAGGCAGAAGAATCAAAAACATTAAGAATTGGAGAACATTGACATGTGACCAACGAGTGGAACATCTGTTCAAATAACTCCCCACATTTGCATATCAAAGGAGCAAAAAGTTTAGAGACAGATTGGTAAAAACAAGGGCTGTCAAACATGGGGTAGCAACAGCATACAAGGGAACGTTCCCATGTTTACACTGCAGTAATTGCGGATATGTACAAAAAGGAGATACTATTAATAATTCACATACTGGAGAGAAAATTAAATTGAAAGATTATGCTACATGTGACTCACATAGCATAATACATTCAATGACGTGTCCATGTGGTTTGTATTATATTGGCCAATCAAAAAGGATGGCAAAGCTCAGATGGAATGAGCATAGATCTTGCTTAAGAAACCAAAATGTGAACTCAGCAGTGGCAAGGCACTGGCAAGAGAAACAACATAACCTGGCGCAGATACATTTCCAAATTCTGGAGGTAGTCTCCAAAACTGATCCACATTAGGATGTTCAAAAATAGACCTGACCAGCGGGAATCCTTCTGGATAGATCAACTTGGGGCACTGGCACCCAAGGGGCTGAATGAGGAGTTGAACCGTGTATACTTTTTGTAAAACACTGGATATTTATGAATAGATAGGACTGAGCGTACCTGATGCTAATGAGATGCAAAGTATGACAAGTGTATATTAGTAACCCGTGTTCTATACACTATGAGGAGTTGAATTCTGTATGCTATTTGTAATACTTTATTTGATATTTATGAATAGATAGGACCGAGGGCATAGAATATAGCCATTGCATATTGGTAACCCATTTTCTAATATGTTCAATATGTCCCTTGTTTGTAGTTTGAAAATCAATACATTGTTTTGGGAATCACAAAACTTAACATCAAGCCGTGTAATATGTCTTGTTGCAATGCATGATCTAGATTGTGGCTATCTTAAATAGATCTGTAGCTACCCGTAGAGGTCAACAGTAAAACATTTGTGGGGAATAATTAAATGTATATGGGTCATTAAGAGATGACCTTGTGTGTACAGATGATCTACGACTTTTTGCAGTCAGAAACAGATATTTTCCCACTATTTAGCGGGAATCTACTTAGAGAACAGACAGTCCCTTTTTATCATTAGTAGCTTATCCACAAGTAGGCGCCTGACTGACAGCGAGAAAGGAGTTAACGTGCTGAAGCCTGATGGTTACCATGGACACGTATTTACATGTATCAAGACTTTATCCCGTGCTCCCGGTTCCATGGGTGGGTGGCACGCGAGGCGCCGCCACAACAGCACGCCAGCTGATGGGACGCGACGCCTCGCATGGTCTCTATAGCAACCATATAAACACTCCGCTGCGATGCACGCCCATGCGGGTAGTATCAGCTGCGGTGACCAAGTGAAACACAACAGGATTTGGAGATTTATCCTGAAATGAGAGATCAGTTAACTAACGTAGATCTATTTTATTCTTTCACTATACAGACTACGCAGCAATTCCTATGCGAACGTACAGATAACCTAAGGTAATGCACAAAGAAGGGGGAGCGAATGTTAGTATAGACAACAGTTACGAATAGAAGTCTTATATATGTTTTTGACTTACGGCGTGAAGGCTAATAAGATATGATTTTCAGGATCTGAATATTTGTCATATAAATTGTAAAAAAACACATTGTTTAAGCTGAGAGGTATGGATGTTAGACTAACGGTACATACTGTGGTATTTCTTTTTTTTGGTTTCTTTTTGTGTTATGAACCAACATGGCAGACATTGGTATGTATATAATAACTTAGTGTATTGTCACATGTTTTGATTATTGTACAAATGTGACTTTGTTGTAAATATAGCCCTGAAGATGGAGTAACCCTCCGAAATGTATTGGCTTTGAGACACATTATTTTGTTTTAGGAGGCTGTTCTGCTATGAAATAGCCAATCTACATACTGGTCTAAAACTTGTAATAAAAAGTTTTTTAAGAAACTTGTTCCGCATTAGAACGTATTATCCTTTTTGACTTCAAAACACTATAGTGAATTATAAGATGGATGTTTTGAATCACCTACTAAGGAGCATTGTGAAAAGAAACAGCATGAAACATGACCTCATTTTTGGAGCACTGTGTGAGCATCAAGCACTCCTGGGTGGTTACACCTGGTTGTTCTCGTTTTGGAAAAGGTTGTGGATCCTTGTATCACAGGATCGTCATTAGCCTAATAGCTTCTATGAATATTACCAAATTGATTACTTTTTTTGTTTGAGTAAGAAGAGATAGAATGCAATGGATTGTGGTGCTCGCTTCTTCCATTCTTCCACATTATGAAAAAGCCTGCCATAATTTTGGCCCCCTTTTTTAATACTATCCAATGACCAGGAGATGATATTTCAACACAGAAGAGATAACACCACTTAATTGCTCAGGATGAGCATTTAGTTTTCAATTAAGAAAGACGCGATCGCCATTTGATGGCGTCAATGCGTACGTGTACACAATGACGTCTTCACGTGGAACGATATCTGAATAAAAACGGCGGCCTTGTTAAATTCGCCATGAGGCGAGTGACCAGGAACCAATTGTGCTGTCATCTAAGAGAATCGAAGTAAGTCCTGAGACCAGGGTTTTAACCAACATATTTGAGCTGCACAGAAACAATTCCCTTTACACTAATTTGTGCCCCCTAAAGGCCCGTGCATTGTAAAAAATGACCATAATGGTCAGTGTTTTTTTGTCACTATATCTTCACAGAGATATTGGAATACCACTGGATGTTGTTACATACAACTGAAGGGCCAAGACATTGAGAACGAGAACATGAAGTTAATCAATTAGCTGGAGGTAAGCACAGGATGATATCATGCGTTCTGTGGCTACTATACAAACTACAGCTGGTATTGAACATATGAATCCACAACCATAGAAGTTGTTTTGTATTTCAGATTAGCAAGAGTGTGAGAAGTGGACGCATGTCAAGTTAGTATCAGCAGCATTCAGGGTTGCGGGTGTGCCCTAAGAGTTACCACAGGTACACTGTTCATTTATAATATATATGTATATACATATATTAATGTCTTACTGATCATGCATCATTTTTGTGAGCGGCACTCTCCGTGGTCACTAATCATCCTCAGGATACAGTTTGAGTTCAAAAAGCATTCTTCCTTTATTCATTATCTTCTTAGAACAATCACAGCAATCAAAAATTAAAAACCAACGAAATTTGGAACTCCCATTGTGTCAAAAATAATGGCGTTTAAGCGTTTTGTGGCTCACTCGCTGCTTGTTCACAGTCCACATCTCAAGTGCAGATTAAAATATCCAGTGTATTCTGGCAGAAAATAGACATTAAGAGAGGACTAGCTTTTCTGCCCATCAGATAGGTGTATATGTGTCGGCCATCTTAGACTGTTTCTTGCCTTGGAGCATTGTACAATTTTAAATGCATCTAAACTTTTGAAACTGTTTTACGATTACAATATGCCTTGCCCATTGTCATCAATTTTTTATATTTAGCATAGCTACGTAGATGGCTATAAATTGGCAACATGGAACATCTTCAACTTTTGAATAAAGTGCAACTTGCTAGGATCAATAGTCATCTGTAAACACTAGATTGCAAAGTACATAGTACGCAGTACAGCCTATTCAATTATCCGCTATCATGTGAATATCACCACTGGGGCCTCAAGTTCATCTCTACAGAAATGTAAAACATTATGGCAGCAAAAGTAATCTTAAAAACAATAGATCGTGAAGTGCATAGTGCTTTGTGCAACCTCTTCAGTTAGCAGCTGTTGTCCGAATATAGACACTTGAAACTAAAGTCCATAGTGCTTTATAGAAACAAATATAAGAACAAATATTTGACTGCCTACAACGCTGTAATCAGCACACTGAGTCATGTTTCTCTTTTGATTTCAAGTACAACATGATAGCAGCAATTCTCAGCAATAGACTGTAAATTGCACAGTGCTTTACACAGCATTACTGATTACCATTGCTGGGCAGATGTAAACATATAGACTAAAGTGCATAGTGCTCCATTCATTGAAACAGTTTGCTACATTGCTTTTGTTTTCATAGTCCAATCATGTAACCATAAACCACAACTATTTGCTTTCTCATCGACCTTCTGGATACTATGAGGGTGTACAGATGTGAACACATTAATGCATAATCATCCATTCATTAACACAATTGCCCACAATTCCTTTGTTTTCGTAGTCCAATTGTCTAACCATGCGCCCCAATTGTTTAATTTTAATAAAACTGGTTGGTACTGGCAATTCCTTGTGATATATAAACCCATATATCCAGAGCTTATTATTTTGCAAACCATTTTTCATAATTATGCTGCATATGTTGTTTGTGATAATCTATTTTTTATTTTTTTAAACAATTTTTATTATTTTTGTTAACACCACACCAAACATTACAAACATTGAGGACATTCGCATATGACTTTTGCTTCATTATGTTCACTCGTTGTGCATCGCCGTCCTCCCCTCTCCCTCCCCCTTAACTCGAGCCCCTGCTTCAATGCCACTAGCTTGCATATCTCTGTGCTTGTCTTCCTCAATAGTCCCCCTCGTGTCATCTTCACTAAGATCCGCCTGGGGGGGTCTCACCATTGTGGCCACCAATTGCCTCCACGCTATCAGGGGTCCCACTTCTTCCTCCCCTCCTCTACTGATTGCTGCCGTTTCTGCATCTGCCCACTTCAGGAGGTCAGCTCACCACATCTCTATTCTGGGCCGTTGGGCAGCCTTCCAGCCCATTGCGATTCTCCGTTTGGCCAGAATGTAGGCCAGATCTTTCATCTTACTAATGTGCATCAGGTTGCGTGGTCTGGCAAAAACCCCCAGCATGCATGCCCAAACTGACTCCACCTCCAGTGCGATCCCCTTTTTCAGCTAGGCGTAGCTTAACCTCTGTCCAGAATCTACCCTTCTCCGGGCAAGCCCAAAACATGTGTATCAACCCAGCTTCCACCTCCCCGCACCGTGGGCATTTTTGTGTTGCTGAGCTTCCAAACCTGGCAATCCTACTAGGGGTCATATATGCCCTATGAGTGACTTATAACTGGATCTGCTGTAGCCTTGCGTTACGGGACACCTTCTTGTGATACCTTTGCACTCTATCCCATTGTCCATCCAGCATAGGTTTTCCCACCTCCTCCTCCCAGTCTCGCCTCAGTTGGAGCACCTCCTTACCCACCCTAGTCATCAATAATTCGTATATGTGGGATATTCGTGCCCACCCTCCGATATGTCATACATCGTCTGAATAACCATATCACGTTGCTCCGCTAGCATTTCCACAGGCCACCTTTCCCGCACCCGTTTGATGATTCTTGTATAGGTGATATATTGGCCTTTGTGCACCCCGGTATCTTCCATCAGCCTCTTGAAGTCTAGTGCCTCCCCCTCTTGCCATACATCAACGAGGGTCGCAAGGCCCATCGGTTCCCAGTATCTGCGGATCCCTATTGTTATTTGCAAATCCTCCCCGCATAGCGCCACTAATGGCACCTGCAGGGAGCATGGGGTCGGGTTTCCCACCACCTGCCACGCTTTGTTCCATATTTCCCAGCCCAGTTTCAACAGTCTCGCCCTTCCGTGCAACTTAGATTTAGGCAACCATACCACCTCTCTCAAAAAAAAGGGTGCGATGTCCTTGTACAATAGCCTGGTTTCAGCTGTCTCCACTTCGGACATCCATCTGGCCATGTACTGGAGCTGCCCCGTCAGGTAGTATAGCTTGAAATTCGGTAGGTTTATACCCCCCCTATGACACAGGTTTTGTAGTTTCCATAGGGCCACCATATTCCTGGAGTTGTGCCAAATAAAGCCCATGCATAAACTGTGGAGTTTCACAAAAAACTGTTTGGGGAGCATGTATGGAATGTTCGTAAAAAAGTGCAGCAGTCTCAGCAGGACCACCATCTTGATCAGCGCCCCCCTGCCAATCATGGCCAGGGGTAGCTTGGACCAAAACCCCATGCTATTTTTAATGCCTACCACTGCCCTCTCCGTATTGTGATTGTGTTCGTTCTCAGCCGCATGGTATATGTCGATTCCCACGTATCGAAATGTCGTAGTCTGCCAGGGTATCGGCAGGACCGGTAGGTGCCTCTGTGGGGCCCTCCTGTATCTCCCTAAGGGGAACATGCTTGATTTCTTGGGGTTTAACGCTATGCCCGAGAGGGTGGCATAACGTTCCATCACCTCCAGGACATATTGTACGTTTTCTTCTGGGAAGCACAGGTATAGCAGGATGTCATCCGCGTACAGTGATGTAAGGTGCGTTCCTCCCTTCGTAGGGATTCCAATCTCCCTGTACTATTGCCTGAGGCAGATTGCCAGTGGCTCTAGAGCGAGAATGTATAACATGGGCAACCAGGGACAGCCCTGTCTTGTGCCCCTACTAAGTTGCCATTTGTCCGAGATTATTGCGCCGGTTTTAAGCCTAGCGATTGGGGAGCTGTATATCATTTTGACCCACCTCAGGTACCCCGGCCCCATTCCATATTCCTTCAGTGCCGCTAGCAACCACGGCCACCTGACAGAGTCGAAGGCCTTAAAGGCATCCGAGACTATCGCCATTTCGCCTGGGTCCCCCTCTGTCTGCTCAATTATGTGGTCGAGTCTTCTGTGATTTTCCGTTATGTTCCTGCCTGGAATGTACCCTGTTTGATCGGAGTGTACCAGTTTGCCAATAACACGTTTATGACTATTTACCAGCGTGGCTGCATGGATTTTACTGTCTTGGTTGAGCATTGACAGGGGTCGGTATGATCCGCGGTCCGTGCTCGGCTTGCCCGGATTTAAGAGCGGAATTATCACCGCCTCCCTCAGAGACTCCGGCAGCCTCCCTCGTTCAAACGCCTCATTTAGCATGGCGAATAGCGGGGGGAGTACCTCCTGCTTGTACGTCTTGTAAAATTCACTTGGGAGCCCATCCGACCCGGAGCCTTACACGTGGGTAGGTGCTGAATCACTGTCTCTAGTTCATCTAATGTGATTGGAGCGTTCAGGTCCTCCCGCTCCTCATCGTTTAGCTTAGGCAATCCTATGTCTCCCAGTATCTCCTGAGTCTCCTGCCCCATCTCCTCCCCCATATCCTCATATAGGCGTCTTTAGAATCTGGGAAACCCCTCATTGGCTCCCTCTTGGGTATCCCAGGTCTGACTTCTTCACCCTTTAACTCCCTGACCACTGGATGTGGTGTTTTGTTTTTGTATAGCCATGCCAGCAGCCTTCCTGGTTTATCTCCCCCCGCATGTTGCCTCTCGATATATTTTTTGTAGTTTAACTTACAGAGCCTGTCCCAGTGCTCCCTGCTAGTTTGTTGCATTAGGCACGCCCGTGTGGTATCCTCCTGAGAGGTGCTCCCCTTCTGTATTATTTCTTCCAGCTCCTCCTCTGTCTCCTGTAACTCTCGCTCTATGCCCCCTTGGAGCCCGCTGGACTTGGATATGGCTGCGCCCAATAGTACCACTTTGAACGCCTCCCATAAGGTTCCCTCCGACTGCACGCTACCTGTGTTAATGTCAAAATACTCAATAATTGCCTCCCTTAAGTCCTCACAGAATCTCGAGTCCTGCAGGGCTTCAGCCCTAAGTTTCCATGTCGGGATTCTCGCCCTAGGCGGCTGATGCCTCCACTCCAACACCAGGGGGGAGTGGTCCGAAAGTACTCTGGCCTGTTATTCCGAGCGTATAATTTCCCCTGCTATCTCAGAGGACACAAACATGTAATCCAGTCTCGTGTGTAGGTTGTGGGGGGCAGCATAATGCGAGTACTGTCTGTCTCCCGGGTGCAGCTGTCTCCAAATATCTTCTAGCCCAAAGTCCCACAGTAGGGCCTGTAATGCCCTTGCAGCTGGGGTAGGTCTGTCTAGTTTATTGTCTGACCTATCCAATTTGGGGTGTAATGTGTAATTGAAATCCCCACCCCAAATAATAGCGCCGCCCACTTGTGGGCTAATTTTGGCATATAGGGCCCTAAAATAGGCCGCTGTGTCTTGGTTGGGGGCGTATGAGTTTATAATGCTCACATCCCTATTTTCCAACATCCCCCGCACAACTACCATTCTTCCACCTGGGTCTGCCGTAGACTGAAGCAGCTGAAATGTTACATGGGGTACCACCCATGTGACCACCCCCCTTGCGTAAGATGAGTATGTGGCTCCCGTGGTGGACCCCCTCCACTTTCTCTTGACCAACTCCAGTTTATCCCTGGTAAGGTGGGTCTCCTGTAGTAATGCTATGTCCACTTTCAGCCTTCTCAGGTACATCATCACTTTATTCCTTATCAGGTAACTATTGAGGCTTCTCACGTTCCAGGTTACAATTCTGAGGCTACCCATAGCCATGTGTGGTGTGTCCCACCTCCCCTCTTCCCGGGTTTCCGTTCCAATCTAGTTTAGCATGAAATTGGGCTTGTACCCCTCCCTCTCCCAACTTAAACTCCCCAACCAACCCCCCCACCCCCTTGCTCAACTATAAACCACTGCACACAACTACTTCCCTCTCTCCTCCCTGCCCCGCCCCAACTGGTGCCCAGCTCCATTCCTGGATCTCAGGCTCCCCTGCGTTTTGCGGGGTAAATCAGCATGTATTTGTAGCCCGCTTCTCGCATCCTTCTATTCACTGCCCCAAAGTTCATGCGTCGGCGCTGTCCCTGCAGAGTGTAGTCCAGGTATGCCATTATGTTTGCCGACCCCCTTTGTATCGTTCCTCCCTTTCGGAAGTACTCAAGGATTTTTTCCCGGTCTCGGTAGTTCAGGATCTTGGCGATCACCGGCCTGGGGGGGTCCCCGGAGGTGGTTTCCTCATCAGGGCCCTATGCATCCGTTCCACCGTAAACCCCTGGGTCAGCACTCCCCCAGTTATCTCCTGCAGCAGCACTGATTTGATGTACTTGGTGGGGTTGGGTCCCTCAGCCCCCTCAGGCAATCCTACGATACGTATGTTGTTTCTCCGAGCACGTCCCTCCGCCTCCTCCGCTCTGCTTTCCAGGTTACCCACACTCGGACATATGGGATGCACATGCTGCCGTGTTCGGGGCCACTTCTTTCTCCAAGTCGCCTGTGCGTTCTGCCAAAGTTCTGACGTCTTGCCGGAGGAGATTCACCTCCTCCTGTACGGCCCCAACTTTGAGCTCCAGTGCTGCTTTCAGTTCCACCATGGCCATTTCCAATTTGGTTTCCCAAGGCAATTTCAGGTCTGCTATTGCTGCAAGAATCTCCTGGTCTTTGCTCGTGGTGGCTATGCCCACAGTGGGGGTTCTCTCCTTGCTTCTGGCCCCCTCTGCCACCAGGGATGTTTTAGCATACTCGTCGATCGTGGGTTATTTACCCTTTATTTTAGGCGGTTTATTGGCCATCTTGACGTTGTCTGGGCGTGCGAGTGCTAGCATTACGTTGTGTAGTCTCTGGCTTGCGCACTCCCCGTTCCCGGCTGGCAGGGGGGTCCAGGCATGTTACGTTGGGGTTCCCTTGTGCTGCCCTGTCTGCGCCTGGGGTGGATTGTGTCCTCCAACTTGCTTGTGCGCTGGCGTGTCTCTTCTCCAGGTCTGTGTGCCCCACCTCCTACAGCTCTAGGTCCAAGACTGCACCCCCAGCGCTCGGGGCTCTTCTGAGTGTCCCTCCAGTTCTAGCATGCACCAACGGTGGGCTCCGCCAAGTCACAGGCGCCACCTACACACATGGGCAGTGTTCCGCGGCTCTCTACGCACAGTGCTCCTCACTCCTCCTCTCCCCTTCTCATGTAGGGGCCCGGGGGTGTTACCATTCGCCACCTCTTATGTCTGCCGCACCCGGCCCACCTTGGTGGGGGCACGTCCTTGCCAATCTCCCGGTGTCTTTCACAGTGTGGCCGCAGCCCAAATGCCACACACGGGGACGCTCTGCACGCCCCCAAGTGCACATGTGCCCGGGGGCCCCAGGTCTTCATTTGAGTCTGGGTATGCCTGCACCTCACTGGCCGTGTGTGTGGCGCCGGGGCACCAATGTTTATCACTGCCAGGGCTACGCAGGCCCGTGGCTACCGTGGATGCATGATTACGACTTGCCTGATTGCATCCCCTATGTCACGGGCGCATCTCTCACACAGGTATACGTGGCGCAGCGTGGCAAGGTGTTCGTGGCCAGCCTCGGCAGGGTGGGCCGCCTTTGTGTGTAATGGATGGCTCTCAGAGCTGCGCCGCTCCAGGCCACTGCTCTCCTGGTGCCCTCTCCGGCTCCCCTGTACTCCTCGGCGTTACACCACTACGGGTGTCCTCCCACTGCTAGATTTGCTGTGGGTCCATGCAGCTGGGGTGCCTCCGGTCGCTCTGTCCTGCGCCCCGCGGGCGTCCCGACACCAGCCTACGCTGGGCTTCCTGGATTTCCTTGAGGGTACGCCTCCCCCTCGGGCTGCTTCACTGCCAGGCTCGTTGTTCTGCGTTGTTGCATGGTACAGTTGCGGGGGCCGTGCTCACTTGGATCGGACCTCCCACCCGGCAGTACGGTCCCATGCAGCTCATGCTGTGGGGCCGCCATATTTCCCAGTAGGCAAGCCCCGGGGGGCAGCATAATGGGGTTCACGTCCACTTCGTGTCTGGTGCAGATCGTGCCTCTCCGTCCCTGATCCCGACACCAACCAGCTCATGCACGCAGTGCGGGGGTGCCCATGCAATATGCCTCGTGGCTGGTCGAACTCTCCGCTGTCTCCAGGCTTCCTTCACATGGCCGGCTGGTTCCTTTGTTTAAGCCTCCGGTCCGCCATCTTGTGCCGTCGTTCCAGGGTGTGCGAATTCGGCGAGGATCACATTTCCACAGCTCCACACGTCCCATGGGCTGATGCAAAATGTTCCAGAGCTTAAGTGCTGCTGTATATGCATTTCTGGCGAGGATCAATAACAGGATCACGGGAGCTCCCCCAGAGCACAGCTTCTCACATGGCTCTCTTTGTGATAATCTACTTGTTTGTCAGCTCCCTTGCCTATTACACCACCAAATACACAGACCTTCACCCATATGTCTGACAAAGAAAGTGCTCAGTGCAAAGAGAAAAAGTAGAGAAAAATAGAGCTACCACCAAGAAAGAGAAGAATTTTAAAATATGTGTTGTAATGAGAACACTCAGCTTTTTTATTGTATTTCAAACAGTGTGGTAATATGGCTTCACTTTGTATTTATCTGGTTTTCTGCATAGCTACTGATATTGTCAGAAAAGTGGCTCAACCAAGTGCATATTTCAATGTCCCAAGAAGGTAAAAAGTTCTTCATCAATGTTATGGCCATTCGTGTGTTTACTTTCAAAATCTAGGATATACCGTATCTCTTTTTATCCCATGGATCCCAAAAAACGCAAAGCTTTCCATATTGTTCTGATGGTGATCTGAAAAATGTTTCGCCATAGGATAGTTGGCATCTTTATGCATGATGGCTCTGACGTGCTACTGAACGCTAATTTTCAGATTGCATTTTGTACTGCCAATGTACCATTTCTGGCATGCAAATGTCAGAACATATACCACGTTATCTGTTTCACATGTAATTCTATCCGTGATTGGGATAGTATTCCCTGTTATTGGATGTTTGAATCACACACAATTATTGGCATATTTGCAAATATTGCATTTCGTGCACTGGGAGAAGCCCTTCCTTTGATTCAGCAGCCAACTCCCCATGTTGTTCTCCTATTTTTTACCATAAAGCTCTGTACCAGGATATCGTTGATTGACTGGTTTCTCCTAAAGCTGATATCTTGGTTTCTGTTGAGGCTTTTAGCGAGGTCTTTGTCCGCTAATAAGATTTTCCAGTGTCTCTGTAATATCCGTCTGATTTTCGTTGCTCGATTGTCAAACGTGAGTACACGACGTGTGGTGTCATTTTTTGTTTTTTTCTCCGTTTGTCTTTGTGATCCTGTTAGGAGACTTTGTCTATCTTGTTGTCTCGCTCTTATGTATGATCTTTCAATTACTCTTTTCGGGTATGATTGTCTGAGGAAACCTTGTGCAGTGATTCTGCTGTGTTCATCGTAGGTCCCTAGGGTGCTGTTATTTCGTCGTAATCGTATAAATTCACCATACGGAACACTCCATATTAAACTTTTAGGGTGTCTGCTTGCCGGATGTAATGGTGTGTTTGGCCCCGTTATTTTTCTGTGCAATTTACATCCAGAAAGGTTATGAGAGGTCGACTGTGGGTTTCTGTAAACGTAAGATTATTGTTGTTGTTGTTCAGATGTTTGACAAAGTTGAACCACCCCTCTTCGGACCCTTTCCCTATGACAAACAGATCGTCTATCTATATCAGCCATAAAATCACACTGTTAGTACTTTCTTGATTCTCATCGGACCACACTTCTTGTTCCTCCCAAGCACCCAAATTAAATTTCCGTAACATGGTGTGAATGTTGTACCCATCGCGGTACCCTGTACTTGTTTGAAGAACTCATGATTGAAAAGAAAAACAGTGTTCGTTAAACAGAGATCAATCATTTCTAAGACCACCTCTGTATGCTCAAGATAGTTTAGGGATCTTGTATTGAGGTAGTGTTGGCATGCCCGTTTTCCATATGTATGGCCTATTGATGTGTAAAGTGATACAACATCCATAGTTGCCATCATATAATCAGCTTCCCAAGGTATATCATTGATCCGAGTTAGAAAATCTGTGGTGTCTCTGATATACGATGGTAGTGACGAAATAAACGGAAAAAGGACCTTGTCTATGTACTTTGACATGTTCTCCAGGGCTGAACCTATGAGGGACACGATTGGCCTGCCAGGTGGCTTCTTAAAATTCTTATGGATCTTTGGAAGAAAGTAAATTGTTTGTGTAGTGGAGTTGGTAGTCAGCAGAAATGTACAGTTGTCTTCTGTTAAGATCCCCTTCTGTTCCCAATCCTCAAGAAATAGCTTGACCTTATCTTCCAACATTTTTGTGGGATTTGTCTATTCTCTCCTAACATATCATTCAATTGTTTATAAGCCTCTTTTATATCGTCTGTTTGGTTCATCAGGACTATATTGCATCCCTTATCTGAGGGCTTAATGATACAGTCGTTTAGTTCATGAAGCTCTTGCAATGCCATTCTATCTTTGGCTGACATGTTTTCATTCGGTCTTGGGTGTTTTTTCCTTCTTAGGCTCTTTAAGTCTTCAATCACAGGATTCTGAAAGGCCTCAACATTACTCCCAGTATTCAATGTCGGATTGAATTTTGATTTTTGTTTTAATTTACTTTTGGTGGCCCAATCTGTTCTTATATTTGGTTCTTCAAGGTTAACAGGTTCCTGTTCCATGTCCATATTCAGTTCTTTTTCAAGTGAAATTAGGTCTGATAGTGTGCCTAATTCATCTATCGTAATCAATATTTTGCCTGTTTCTGCTTGGGTAGGCCGTGTCATTTGGTCATTCATTGCGAAGAACTTCTTTAAGCATATTTTCCGTATAAATTTATTGAAATCAATCCGGGTTTGGACATAGTCATTCTGTGATGTGGGGCAGAAATTAAGGCCCAGACTCACTACTTTGTGTTGACGAGTAGTAAGAACGTGGTCTGATAGATTCATGATTTTAAGATTACTATCACTGACCGTGCCAATTTAATTCATTTTCCACAGCACAGTGATCTGGCTGGGGTATTGTTTGTGGCATTTGTTGCCCCTTGTCCCCCTCCTCTTTTTTTTCGGCCACCTCTGCCCCAGCCCCGGTTTTGATTTCTTCCTCTTGCTTGTTTTTTGTTCTTCCATCTTTTTGTAATAGATGCATTTCGTTTAAAAAATGTAAACGGATACTTGGTTCCTCGCTATCACTGCCTGTAATATCCGACTGAGAGTTAGATGAATTTGTGTTTATGTCTTGTTCAGTTTCACCTATAGGCAGTATTGGTTTGTTGAGGCACCTGTCTGTGTTGGTCAAACCTACGGGCAAAGGTATAAACCCGTTCTCCATCATAATCTTTCTTATTGCGTAGAAATTTCCTCTGCTTGCGTTGTTTAATCACTTCTTCATACTCTCCAAAATTCCTCTCCATAGTATTCTTTCGTTTCTTCCCATATTCGCTTTCTGATATCACTTTCAATTTATATATACATCACTAACAAAACACCTTCTTAAAGGGACGTTATGGTTAAGTTACACTACTAAATAACCTATGAAATTCAATGGAAAAACATTGCTGCCGGGACGTTATGGTTACAGGTAAAACGGAAAAAACCCAGAAATTCACCAGTTATGGTAAGGTACGCAACCATGACTCGGCGCTACCACTGTGCACTGCAAGGACTAACACCCATGACCTCAAAGATGACATCACAAATGTCATTCATTACATCCCTGTAACAACGGTTGTCCATTGAATTGCATAGGTTTTTACTAGTGCAACTTAACCATAACGTTCCTTTAACAATGTTTTTTGCCAGTGTATTTCATTGGTTTTTAGCAGGGTATGCTAAGTTTGAAAAGAAGAACTCTCCAACATAGTGAAACTGCGGGCAGCATTGTAACACAGACAGCAGTCGCAAACTATGCGTCTGGTTGCGCACATTGGGTGGCATGCAACCTGCTCAGAAAGGCACCTGCTCTCTTAGATAGTGGTGCCAATCATCAAATGCAAAAAAATGTATGAAAACAGCAGTATGGCAAAAAATGGCAAGACAAAATGGAGTAGGTGTTGAAAATGTATACGTACAAAGCAAACAGAAGAAAGACATTGGACACCATAAGGGAATGCATCAACAACAGAATTAACGTCTCCCTTAACCAATCGCACCACACTGCTACTGTACAAGGGAACAAAGAAGTAAGGGGCAGAGTAACAAATGGCAAGAGCTTTCAGCAAAACATTGGTACAATGTAGTAAAGAAGCAGAACAGTCTGTAATGATTGCACAGGTGTTGCAGTATGCATAGTGCATATGTGTAACGTGTGTTTTTGTAAATGCGGCAATGTCAAGGACCTTTGAGTTGCAGGAAATAAATGTCCCTCATAACAGAATGACTTTGTACAGTAACCCCATTGGTAAGCACTGTAGTGTAAAGCATACATTATGTACTATATATTCCTACATGTAAAGCAAGCACATTCTGTTTTCCGTAAGAAAACATATGGGAAAGGAAAGGAAGGTAGTAGAATCCGCAATCCTTGCACAACACCATTTGCACATAGCAAAGGAAAAAAATTGTGCAACTAGCAAAAGAAGAAAGGCTGAAAGGCAAAGGGGAAAGAAATGGGGAACAATTGTGCCCCCTTACAAGGTGTGTAAATGAAAAGTGAACAGGTGAAATCAACTACCCCTTTTGCAATCCGCTCAATTAGAGGCCAACAGGTATGGCGTTGACTATCTGAAACCACTTAAAATAGAAAGCATGGCTTCAGCAATGTTTTGCATAGCACATACTTTATTCATGAAGCAATATAAAAATAGTTAAGAGCAATAGTTTGCCTTCATAAGTTTAGCACTGTAATTTAATTTCATATAAGCATTTAGTGCAATCTGAGAGGTTACTACATGAAAAATCTGTTGTTCATATACAGATACAGTAGCTGGTTTATTAACTTATTGTAATATGAAGCCTTAAGATAAGTTGCGTTCAAACAAATGTTTTGTGGCACACCTGCACGTATACTACTTCCTCATGTTGCAGACCACCATCCCCTCAAAAATCGTGTCATGGGAGACGTGAGGGTGACACAGCAATCTCTTCCTTCCCTAACAACCAAGATCTGGAAATCCGCATTTCCCCACAGTAAGTAGAAAATTCTGCTACCACTTCCCTTCCCTAATGGGTTGTATGAATGTGCAAAAGTGAATATTAATAATGATAGTGTTGCTAAATGTTTGAGTGATATACTTTTTTTCCTGAAATTGTGCTCAGGCTCAGCAGCACACAGTCCTCCTTGGAATGCTCGCAAATAAGCAAAACATAAGTGTCCTACGGAATACCCACAATCACAATTGACGCATCCGTACGACGACAGCAGGCTCCGTATGGCTGCATGTTGTCCACCACCTGGCAATGCATGTGGGAACTGATATTTGGGCATAGTGCAAGTGCAGGCATGTGTATATGTGCCTCTGTGTCCTGGTAATATCAGCACTCTGCAGAATGTGCGAAGAAACATTAATGTGGTCGGGGCGTGCACCCAAGTCCTACAGATAGGTGTGCAAATATAAGCATCCGAGCTGGTGCACCCTATAAGTAGACAGCATCTTCCCAAAATGGTCGGCGCACGTGGTGCGCACTATTAGTGTTTAGAATTGGCAACAGTGTGCATAGTGCACCCAGCCACATGCACACAACGCAGTACACCCAAAACCTGTGCAGCGGACAGTCATCCAAAATCATACATGCCAACATTCTGTGCCCAAAAATGTGTAGGGATGTGAACGTTTCAACAATCATACCTACCATTGTGATGACATAACGGGAAATGATGCCACATCAACTTCACGCAACGAAATGACAGTACATTTCACATTAACTGGCATTTTATGGCATCACTGGAAATAACCTCAGTTTGAAGGGGCCCCTGAGGGACCCTCGGATGTGGAAACAAGGCACAGTCACCACACACGAATAGATACACCAGACACAAGGTTCTGTTCCCAAAATCTAGGGTTTATTGCAATACAAAATAGTCCCAGTTGGCCAAGTGGTCCCACGCCGTGTGTCTAACAGACCTCGGGGGACGCAAGAGAGTGCGAGACGTACCTCAGTTACATATATACAAACAGAGCATCTTACAATCAATAATGACACATTAGATGCTGCCCCCAATTCATTTCCCTTTGAATTAGAGGCGATGATTGACCAGTGTGACAAATATGACACCTTAGACCACCATATTTAGTAACAGTTTGCAATCTCCAGCTTTACAGACACCATTCTTTGTTTGAGAGAACACAGCATTTCTGTTTTTCATGGGCAAGCTGCGCGTAGGAGACTGGCGCATGCCAGGCCTCACTATCTCTAAGTTTCGATTCTCGCTCTAGAAGTCAGCCTGCTCTCCAGGGCCTCACTGGGCTTAGAAAGGGGGGCCGTAAAGAAGATCATAATTCAACTCTTTGAATGCTAGTTTCATACATTGCTATTCTTTCAGGAGACTCGCTGGCATTCGTATACTGATTAAATGCCTTGCTCCCTGTCTTCAAGGATACGGGAGGGAGGGAATCGGGCAATCCTGTCTGGCTCTCCAGTGTAATGTTTCAACATGTTTCTTAGCCTTGGACCATTGAAGCGAAATAATATCTACAGCAAAGCAGTTTTACATGAGGCAAAGTGGCAACGTTAGAGAGAGAGCAGAGAGAGAAAAAATGGCGATTCTGGTCATCTTAAAATGGCTTCACTCTAGTTAAACTAATAGCTACGTAATAACTAATTTTTATTTATTTTATTTATATATTTATAACGCGCCGCAGCTCGCAAGCATCATGGCGCGACAGAAACACGAAGGCTGAAGAGATCACGGGACTACGTAAAACAGAGAAGAGAAGGACTCAACATGAGTCCGAAGCTGAGTTTGTAACAGATTACCGAAAGAATAATGTTTTCAGCTGCTTTCTAAAGGAAAGATAGTTACTTTCCAGCCTAAGATTAGCCGGAAGCTCATTCCAGAGAGCAATTGCCTTGGTGGGAAAGGCCCTCCCAAGTCCGGTGGCTTTTACTCTGGTATGGCTGGATTTGAGTAGCCCTTGTTTGCCTAATGACTAATGAATATATATTCTTACACTGTAAATGAGGCGGTTGGTCTTCGGCCAACCAATTATCATTCATTTCCGGACCCTCAAGGGGTGCTTAGTTTTTTCTAGACTGACAAACCCTCCTCTTGGCCGTAAGCCAAATGTCTCATCCATACATTGCATCCTCCTCCGACCAAGTATTTGGATTAGATTCGGAATCTGATTCAAATTCGGACTCATGTACACTTTTTGTCTCCTCATTATTATCAATAGCCATGAATTCTTTAATGGTTTCAGATTTGTTACTATGGCAAGTGCTTGGTCTAGTAATGTTTTTTCATTTCATCATTTGTACACACTCTTCGCTAATTTCAGTACATATTATGGGGAGACAATGTATGCAACAACATGTCACGAATATTCCTAGGATTGCTACTAGGATTGCAAATAGTTTCCATCCCCAGGATTGCAACACTTCCCAGAACCAGGAGCGTATGTTTAATTGCCAACCGCCTTCAGGGCGATGAAGATCGGAACTTAACACATGCAATTTTCTTTGCTTTTTGTTCTAGTTGAATGGAATGGGTTTCATAATGCAATGTTTCTTTCATGGAGAGGAAGAAGGAGACACTTCTTTCCTTGGTGGCCGTGAGCAGGAGTGTCTTTGCTAGGACAGTTTATACTGTAAAGTGGCTTTTCTGTTGCACATTGATTGTAATCTTGTGTGTTCGGATTGGCCAAAGGATTGGCTTGTGTGTAAGGTCTTTGTAAAATTACATCACTGTAACCAAGAGCCAAGGATCCTTATGTAAATAACACAAATCCATGTAACTAAGACAATATCATGGAACAGCACCTCAAAGCCCTTGGGCTGGTAGTGCGCTTTGGAAATCCTAATGATTAAATAAAAAAAATAAAGAAAACACAATATATCACTCAGTTTCCTACACATGCAATGTGATCTTACAATGAATAAATACAGTAGTGGGGATTTGTGCAAGGAGCATAAAGGCTCAAAGAACACATCACTGACTTTCGTACACCGTCACTTAGTCCTCACAAGGTACACATACAGTGGTGGGGGTATGTGCAAAGTGCATTAGCGACTTTCATAAAATATCAGTCAATTGTCTATACATTCAGTCATACTGCACACAGTACACAAACACTGCAGGGTGCCTCTGAATATTCTTCAGCAGTATGTCACAAATGCATGTCACATGCCTGGGGTGCAGTGCGCCTGCAACTTCCCCCAACTATTTCACTCTGGCTGAAATCGCACAGTAGGGGAGAAAATTATGAACGTCCCTTCCTGTCACCAACACCCGCAACAGGAACAGTCCCCATTGTCCCAATGTCATAGGTAGCTTGCAGAAAAAGGGAATGTATGCATGTGCGTTTACCCATGGATGGCGAAAACCTTCGCCAAATTAAGCTGAAACATTACTTCTTCCCTTTGCAGTGTCTTCTTTGCAGCACAGCGACATTGCGTACTCTGTTCGTCTCCCCTTTACACATGATTATTGACTTAGATTTACATAACGCTTATTGACACTCTTGTACTTGGTTTTGAAATGTTCTTTGCAAATTGAATGTTCATTTCTCAGTTCACCGATTTCTTGTACATCATTGTGTTCTTATTTAAATGTAATTAAAAAAATGTAAACTCGAAAAACTTGCACACTCTTCCACGAATAACATTCAAGAGCTCTCCATGTCACAGTATTACTTGTTTACAACAGCCCTCTGCGTACACACTGTGACGACAAACGTAGTTTCACATTCCCTGTGCCTGTACAGCCCCATTTCCGTAGCCGCCACCCGCAAAGTCGCCGGATGTGCATTTCCAGCTGCATAATGACACCATTAGCAACTTGACCAGGCGACCACCCCAACGGTGCGCATGCGCACTCAGTTTGGGTACAAGAGCCGGATTCTATTTTTTGGAAAGGGCAGGCTTACAAACACATCCCTATGTTCCATTGCACATGCATGCATGTTTCCGAACAATATACGGCTACTTTCCGCGTGAAAAATCTCCACAACAATCCGCCCAAAAGGCACACTGTAGAAGTGCTGTGTAATGTGTTTGTGCCTTTTCTGTGCAGCGGTTTTCTGTGCAGCGGAGTGCGGCTCAGAGGTGTGCCCTGCAAGTAATGGGGCACCACATCTGCTCACCTACAGTGTGTCTGCAACTAGTACCAGCCATGTGACTGTGCCTAGGTACGCAGAGTAATTGCGAAAATTATGCACAGGCCTTGGTGACACCCACACCCGCAGCAGCGATAGTCTGCAATGGCTCAATGTCATTGGTAAGTTCCAGAAAAGGGGAATATACGCATGTGCGTGTACCCAAGTCCGGGGACGGCCGTCCCAAATGAAGCACAAACATTCCTTGTAGCATTTTCAGTTTCTTCTTTGCAGCACGCCGTCATTGCATACTGTTGAAAAGTTCCACACACTTCCACCAATGACAATGAAGACGTCTGTATGTAACAGTAGCAGTTCTGTACAATAGTCCACATAGATATGTTATTGCGCAATGCCTATAGCTCCATTTCCATTGCGCCATCCTGAAAATGTCCGGATGTGGCTTTCGTGCTGCGTGCAAGCATGGGGGCATAACGTGCAACCAGAGTAGGGGGAGTTTGTTGTAAGGGGTGGCTCTTAAAAGAGCTTTCGTAGTTTTTGTATTGTAAAGGCTTCTAGCGGAAGACCTTCTTTTCCTTTTTAAAAAAAAAATTCTGTTTCCTTGTGCAGACATTGGTGAAGCAAACTCTTCACCACATCTTGTAGACGGGCAAACAAAACAGCATTACCAATGGGTGACAAAGAAATGTCATCTGGTTGGAAAAAAAATCAGCATTTCCACCACTAATGAGGTCGCTGTTGCAGAAGAACATCCCAGCAGCGGAAAAAAAAGTATTCATGCTTCTGTTGATGAGGCACCATCCTGCGTCTGGCTCGGAACAACACCCATGATCAGGGCCCACACTCTTCGTGGTACTTGCGATAAAAACATTACCTTGGCAGTGGCGAAAAGCCTCTTCATTAGCTTTAGCAACCTCTTTAGTCAATGGAACAAGTCTAAACAAGTCATGAAAGCCATGTGCATGCCGCCGTAGTGGATGACGATCACGCCGTCTCTACCTAAATTTGCCAGGTGTTTGCAAAGTGCATCCATGTCCGTGCAACTGCGCTCGTACACACCGTCCACAATGCGATCACTCCTCCCAATCCGAAATTCCCAGCAAAATTTCTTTCCAGGGCATATTCAAGCAGATGTAGGAGAAAGGCATCACCTATACACAACACAATAGGTTTCGCCATGTCAACCAGCCTCAATATGCAAAGAATAATTTACAGTGGTGTGAACGCCCCTTTCAGTGAATCACACCCACAGTACCCGATTGGATAATGCCGAAACTCCCATGTTCATTGGACAACAACGTAAAAAGTGCAGATTCTCGCATGTGCGGTTTCCAAAGTACCGTGAGAGTCGCACCCCAGGAAACAAGGACTAGTCCTTCTTCCCTTTCCACTGCCTTTTGTCCTGCACCACCTCATTGGGTACGGGTAAATGGCCACACACGATTCCACCAATGCCGTCGAAGACATTACCATCTAACACTGGCTGTGCTGCACAACACTTCATAGGTACCGTTAGAAAATCAGCCTGCTACTGTACTGTCACTTGCCAGCACGCTCACTACAAATGCTGGTAATACACTAAAATGTGTGCTTCCATATTTATCCACCTGCGCACCCACTACCACAAATGTAAGGTACTGAAAATGTTTGTGCACTATGCATACTATTGTGTTATAAGTACCTCTGCGCTCAGTATCTGCCACTGAGCCGCCATTACGGTCTTTAGAGGCATACTTGTTTTTTCCCCATCCCCTACCATGAAGTAGCACATTAGTGATATGTGCTTCCAAAGTTCACATTGACCCATATCGTACAGTGTATTGTCCACACAGGAATTGTTTTTTTCCCTTCCCACATTGGTACAAATTTTATTCCCCAGTAACCCACCTCTTACATAAAGTGTACACAAATGGCATGAATAGCAGCATTGATTGTATCCCACCCAGGGAAAGCAACTTTCCAAAAGATCATTGTCTGCACAGCTGTACTTCTGGGTAGGCTGCACTATTACAACAGGCTCTTGGTAGATGTGGGCCCTTGCACTCTCCACCTTCTGCAACGCATCCAGAAAGGGAGTATGTGATTTGGGATGGCATCTGTCCTGCATTAAAATGTCGCCAATAGCTCCCAGTTGCTGCAAGCAGTAAAGGTAGAAGACTATGCATTATGTAGAAGGCCTTCTGGCCCCTGGGACCACAACACCTTTAAATCTAACTCCCTAAATATGTCCGTGTGCAAGCTCTTCCCTCACACATTTCCATCTCCATCAGCTCATATGCTTCTACAAAAAAGCAATTGTTGGTAGAAGTGCTTTTTTCACCTCAGGCCTCCCTCTGCAACATGCTCCCTGCCTCCTTGACACTTGAGAGGAACCATCGCCGGGTCTGGAAGCACCTCAAAGTCTTTCTCTTCGCGTCTGCTGTTTCTGCTCATTTCACCAGCAAACTGCATGACATACACTTAATCTGCACTACTTACCTGACGACTCTGATGTCGAACCCGTGTCACCTTCCCCTCCAGGCAAACCCCTACACTGGCTTTCTTGCAAACTCTGCAATTAACTGTTTTCTGTATGCCTAACAGTGTATCCACCACCTTGTGTGTGCACTTATCCATATACTTGGCACAATTGGCCTACATTTTTACTTGTTGTCATTTCTTCTTCTTCCCATCTACTCTACCTTCCCCTCCCTCCACCCATGCTCTTGGGGATGTAAGTGACACCTAGGCTAGTAGGTTCATTGTCTCTGTCTCCCCTCTATGTGACTTCCTTTGCCTCGTTGTGGTTTGCTGTGTGTAGGTGCATTACGAATGCCGTAGCATACATTTGCACATCATATTACATCATGCACACAATGCATGCAAAACAGTGGGTTGCCTGCCACTTACCATGTGCACTGCAAAGGTGCACATTGGTTTTGGCACTACCCCCTAACTTCACACTTGTCAAAAAATATTGGGCACACGCACCACACTTAGCATGTTACCAAAGAAATACATACATGTGCTGCATACACCCAGGCTTCCTGCTCCTTACATTGGTCACTTCCACCTGAGCCTTCTGCACTGCTTTGTGCAAAGAAACCTTCTGGTACACTTTTTCAGTACACAGCTGACCCACCAACCTTATGAACAGTGTCTTTCGCTCCACAGTTTCCTTTCCATGGGTCCCATCCAGAAAATGGCTGGATGTGCCACATGAAAGCGTAACGTTCAGCGTAAACTGATGACATTTCGTGGTAGAGAGCGTGGAGGGGGGAACCAGTTGGGGGGGCTAACTGTAAAACAGGATAAGGAGTCGGGTCTGTAGTACTGTCTAAAAAAAGATTTTTTTTTTAAAACTTTCTTTTTGTCCTGTTTTTGTTATGCACATCCTAGCTTACACATATTTGTGTTTTTAATGTCTTTTGATGTGTTCCTGTTCCCTTCTCCTCCTCACACTTGTACATACAGAAGGTCAACGCTTATCATACAGTTCTACAGGATTGTATGCAATGCTGCGTGCAGAGTGTCAAACAAAACAGCATTGCCAATGGAGGGCACAAAAATTCCATTTACTTGCACCCACTGCAAATCTTGCTCCTTATTGCTGTCATAGTCGGTGCTGAACATCCCAACACTGCACACATGCTTCTGTTTATGAAATACCTTTCGACCTGTAGCTGTGGGCAAATTACGGCATAGTGTGCTGCACATACAATTACATACAGCATGTGCTTGCAAATGCAGAACACCTCACTGTGGTTGATCCACCAAGAGTAAAGGTCACCATCCTCAGAGACAAACAGAGGCAACTGTACATGGCTGCAGTTTGTTATGCTGGCTGTCGTCAAGGGATAGGCTCTGGGGTGCATAACCAACGGCCTACAGCCCTTGGCCATGTACCCAATTCTGTAGGCCTTATCTACACCCAGCACATCATAATGGACTCCTGAAAGAGAACATTTCCCACATACCACAATCCAGAAATGTAACATATGACAGGTGGTGCTAAAGGCAACTGATATCAACCTCAAGTAGCGCCATGTAGCTCCCTAATGTGGCAGGTGGTGCCATAATGGGTACCAGGTCAGGTCACTTGTGCTGTTCAAGGTCGTGCACAACCATTTTTGTAACATCGCCACCAGCAGAGACATGCATACTTAAAAGTGCATGTCAGCATTGTGGTGGCGTACTGTTGCGCAAGCCTAGCCTCTTCGGAGAGTACCCTACGGGCTACAGGCTTTTTGGCATACACCCAACAGTGTTGGCCTTGTCCACACCCAGCTCACCATAACAGCCTAATGCAGGTTAACAAGTAGCCAGTTTCATGCAGGTCACCCATAGCCACTTCTAAGCATCCACTACTTCAACTCTTCTCCCACAGGACACACCGGAGGAGTCCCCACTCCAACAGGCCCAAGCATACGCTACACAGTGTAATAATTGCAACCAATCCCCCACAACCGTAAAAGCAACATTTTATACACTGATCACAAACCACACATCAAGGACAGGATTGTAAAACTAACTTCACCCCACAGTACTCTTTTGCCAGTGCAAGTTGGCCACCCATGCATGAACGGGCCTACAGGCTTAGCACACACAGCACATCGTATTGCAGTGTAGGTTCCATGTTTCATGTGTTCTCCATTGTTTTCCCCTTCTATCATTGCTGTACCAGCATTGACCGTTAGGCCTCACCACACACTGAGCACCCTAGTGGAACCTATGTTGTACGTCTTATTTCATATGTAATGCAGGCCCCATCTGCAAATGACCCTGCCAACTTTCACTCTGGCCACATCTGTACATACGTTGCTCAATTACATTGTGTTGCCTGTGCTTGCCGGTATGTGAGTGGCTGTGTACATTGTGCAAATCCCAACTTTCGGATGGCTTGCTTTCGTGATGCAATGTTGTGAAAGGCTTTGTCAAGGAAGGGTCTTATAAGGGCCTAACCAATGCAAATGCAGATGGTGAGATGTGGCTCCCTATTGTGCAACTGGGGCAATCATGTGTACCATAGGCTAATGTACCGTTGCTTCCTTTTCATTCATTTCTCTGCTTTGTGCTCCATTCCCTATCAACATAATCACAGTCTGGCAATCCCATTCCCTATCAACATAATCACAGTCTGGGAATCCCACTCACACTCATATGTTTCTTTGATTAATTAGCTCTCTTCATTATGCTTCTTCCCAGGGTTACCTCCATGATCACAGTCTGGGAATCCCACTCACACTCATATGTTTCTTCGATTCATTAGCTTTCTTCATTATGCTTTTTATCCCAGGGTTATGCACGGCGCTTGAATGAGGCCTCTCGCATCCATTGCATTCTATGCATCAATTTGTGGCTTATTCCACCCTTTCAGTTCATTTAGGCAGGTCTGCTAGAATCCCTCATTCACTTGTTAGTCACGATCCAGACGTGATTTTTTTGCTTACTCACCTGTATTCAGGTTAATCCACCAGCGCCAGTTATGCTCGCTCACGCTTTTTCTTTCCGGCGTTCTGCAACATGACTCAGCGTTAAAGCAACAGCCGCCGTGTAGTCAGTTCCAAACCCAACCGTTTGATCCATGCACAGGCACGGCAACCCTCAGCGAATCTCCCCACTCCCTCTTGCGAACTGCCTTGTATCTCAGAGCTACAGGAGCAGCCGTCACAAAGGCATTTTTACTCCCACCCTTGTGATTGACACGGAGGCACGGCTATCCCTAGCCAATCCGTGCGCTCCCTAGACCAAGCTCCAATGGGACAAGGCCACACGGCCACATGCCCCCTGCTGCCACCGACAGCGTACACGCGCACATTTTTAGAAGCCTCATTAGAGCTCCATTAGCAGCAGTGAAACAGGAGCTTCCGGGCTTACGCGATTTCGGTTGTTATTCAGGTAAGACGCCGTGAGTCACGGACTGTGTCTCACAGCATACAACAACTGCTGACACTTAAGCCATATCTTTGTAGCTGAATGCATTCAGCATTATCTTTTTGCCTCCATTTCTCTTTTCTTAGAGGCAGCACCTAGCGCCTTTTCCATGCAACTGTGAGATGACTAAACAGTGGTCTTTGCCCTCATGCAGCATTAAAGTGATTACTGGGCTGGGAATTCTCCCGGTCACCGCACCTGTGACCAGCCCCCCCCTTTTGATGGTACACTACGGACCTCATTGACCATTCCGTATGCCACTGTGCAGGATCAACTACTTTGGATACTCCATTGTGAGTATTCTCCCAATAAAGACAGCGCTTTTTCTACACGCTTCTCCTTAACTATTCCTATCCACACACTAACTCCATCCATTTCCATTTCCAGTGAGTGTTTTCTCCAATGTGACCTCAATTTTGATGCAGTCTCTTCGTGGATTACCCCGGTTCCAACCTTCCAGGCGCCCATCACTGGGCTTCCGAGCCCTCAACACGCCTGTTCCCTTCCATTTTACCCACAGCCCACTCACTAGGTAATTTCATTTTTTCCTTTTTCTCTTTTAAAGCAATAAGGGCAATTTTATTTCATGAACAGGGCACTGCCCCTATCATGTTTTATTTTTTTTTTTCATGTCTGCTTCCCCACAGGGTCAAGTTGTTGTGAGGTATCTCGCCCTGAGGTAGGCAATCTTCTACTATGTTATGAACTCATGGCCAGACAGGTGGCACCTTTGCCGAAACGTTGTTGTTGATGTCAACTTGAACTTTCTTAGTCCATTACTTTTGTGACACGTGCACGTAGGCAGACCTGTCATTGGAATACAGGAAACAGAGCAAATTTGGACTTTACTATTTTCAGTAAAGGAAATTACAAAAACTTAATTTTGTTGGCTTACAATTAGGCCATTTTTCACCATTTGCAGTCCATGTATCTAGTTTCCACGAGTATTCCCTCTTTTGCAATCAAATTGACAATTGAATTTTCTGTTTGCTTTCTCTCTAAAACCAAACGAATTGATAATTGAACTTTTGTGTGTTTTTGTTCTTTTCTTCTTGACTAACATTTCTAAATTATGAAACCATTTGTGTTTGCAGCTATTTGTTTATTGCATCATGTTTTTTATGTTTTTCATTGTTGATAAACCATTCACATTTAGTCTATTCAAATTTCTCTTTGTGAAATAAACACAATCACTTTTTTACAAACTTGCACTCATTGTTTTCAGAGAACTCTAAAAACAAAATATGTGACACCGATCCCGGTACGCCTTTAGAAATAATTTGTGATTAGAATCCTTGCAAATTCAGTTTATAGCAGTAGGGACCCTCTTGTTATAATAGGATTTCCAGTCCCTTCCCTTACTGCTTTTGGGACATTCCCCCCTCTTTTTTGTATTTTCATATACTTAGCAACCTGTTTGCTTGGGGAATTTGCTTCATAGCTCCTCTAAATAAATGAGAATTCCTGAGAACACATTTCACTTGTGTTTTCTCAGAGGTCGGACTTTTTGCCCTCTCCCTTTGCTGTGGCAGTGACCTCCGCAGGTTCTCTCACGGGGTCTACATCCTTTCCTTTGGGGTCCCATTGGTCAAACAACACGGAATGGCAGAAGCACAAACCTTCAGTTATTCACTCGAACAAACTGCTGAAATTATAGGAGGCCCCTCAATATTTGATCAATCAGGATTCAGTGCGGGAGTGGCCCAATCAACGTGTTGGGATGACATACTGAAACTTAAAAAGAAGAATTTTAGGACAGAACTGCATGGACATTTTCTTCGGGAATATTTAAGAGCAGACACTATTCCGGCAGGTTTAATTGTCCGTAACGAACCTTGTCTATTTTTGACCGATAAGGAATACACAACCACTTTCAGTCACATCGCCATTAAATGTAGTAGGGACCTTATGGTCCTTACAATTACAACTGCTCAGAGACTTGGGGCCGAAATACAGAAAGAGATTGAAAAGGAAGAAAAATTGTTCTTAGAAAATACAGCCATTTCCAATGCCCGTGAACAATTACAAAAAAACAATAACATTTTCGAAGACTTTAAGTCAACCACTCTAAGCAAAAAGACAAAGAAACTACAGTTCGATATACAGGAATTTAAAGTAGATAAAATCGTCCCATATCCAACCGACGAATACATTGAAGCTGCCAAAAAACAGGCTACATCTCAACCAAGGAACACAGGCAGACGTAGGTGGGTATCCTTCTCAAACTCAAGCAGTAGCAGCTCAGACAATCAAGCTAGACAGAACCGGCAACAACAACAAGCCTTCGGGAGTTTCTTACCTCCGCAACCATTTTTACCACCACAGCCTTTTTTAGGCAGAGGTGGGCCAGGAGGCCCATTCTGGGAACAACCATGGTTCCCCCCTTACCAACAACCACGCCGCCTATTTCGGGGACACGCCGTCTGAACAAGTAATTAATCAAATTGATATACCAATGTTTAACTTAGCCAAAATTGACCTTACCCCATCTCAGATTAAAGTCCTTTCGAAAGGGCTTTCATTTGTACCTTCACAACAAACAGATTGGTTCGAAACTGAACTTGAGATCCGCCGGTTTTTGAGGGCAGTGCGCCTCAAGGTCTTTTTCAATGAACAGGGCGAGAACGAGCAAGAAACAGACACAGGCCTACGAGTCCCTTCAACTTTCAAACCACAAGATAATGAAGTTACAAAAGAAATTCTGACATTTGAAAAGTGTGTCTTTCGAGATCTTGACAAACTCAAAACCAAACACAAACCCATCAGACACAAGCTCTCTAAACTAGAAAACTCAGCTCTGACTGAATTATCCAAGAATCCCTCTATCATTATTAAAGGATAGTTCCGGGACTTTTTTTTTATTGTCCCTACGGTTCGGCCATGTGTTTTTAAGCATAACTCGGTAGATCGTAGAAAACTTTCCTATGGACCTTACCCGACTTTTCGTCCATTATCGCACTCGAAATCAGCCGCCATTTTCTGATAATCCTATCATTTCCCCCCATCGACCTGGCTCACCTGCTTTTGCGGCACTAAATCAAATCCCCCGCCCCTGAGCCTGACATCAGCAGACGCGTACCGTCCATTTCCCAACGCCAAAGCACGTTTCGTGTCAACAATCGCTGTGCCTCAGCTAATGAAGTGTCGCCATGGAAATGGCAGGACGCCTCTTTCCTCAATAAGTATAAACACACCGTTTCACAACACACAGCAGCAGATTTTCGATTCCATTATTCTCTCTGTGTTACTTTGAGTATTCTGTGACTCGTTTCTGTGCTCTGGTCAGCTACCTTCGTCGCTTCTAGGCCTTGTGAACACCTGTACCATCTCTGTAAATTATTTTACTTTCTTTACCACACAATGGCTTCAATAATGCCGTATATGTACGAGCCCGAGTACACCGAGCCGGAACTACTGGAAAGGCAAGCACGCGAAAACGATGGGGATTCGGACGGCAGTTGGGAGGACCAGTCAACGGATGAAGAGCCTGGACCATGTCGCATGGACGGTGTCTCCACCTGGTGCACGTGCAATCGGTGCGAGCTAATGCCAACTGAGGAGGAGAACTGCTGCTGCTGTGAAAATTCCGGGTGCTTGGCCTACATTTCGGAAGGCGAGCCAAGTCCGCAATGCATCACCGAGCTGCCAGAGTTCAGGGAAGCCTGCCTCTCACGGACCGTGTTGAGGATGATGATGGTGCTTATGCACGAACTTCGCGGCACTGTTCGTCCGCGTAATCCGAGTAACGAGTAAGTATACTCTGGTTGTGATGTCAGTGATGCCACTACTATGTCATGGTCGTCTCCCACATATAAAATTACATCGACATATCATTCGAATGCATGTTAATTGGTTCCATATTGTGCATTTTCTAGATAGAATTTTTTTCAAAGCAGAATGACATTTTTTACCTGAATCGACAGTGATAAGAAAGTTTTGTCATTGTAATACAGTTTGCATCTTTCATTTTCACAGGTGGTACAGGCTGGTGGCCTATCGTTGCTTCACTTGGTGGCTTCACGGGAGGCTCGGACACCGCGTTCGGAGAGTAATACCCGCCTGTGCGGTACTTGCCATTAGACAACATTTCCCCAGCGACAGTGGACAATACCGCGGATTTTCCCTGGATGTGCTGCAACCGGAACTTTACAATGTGTAATGTTTATTATTTATGTTCAATTGAAATTAAGATCTAAAATAAAACCCAACATATATTTTAACAATGGTTGTTTTGATTTTTTAAATGAATCTAGTGTGTCTCCATTGAATAGTCTTCCTGTGCCTTGTCTTGTCACACCACATGTCTCCGGCCAGCATCCTCCCTCACGCTGGCCGCCCACCTTCAATCCACATAACCGTTGAACCCGGTAAATAATCAATATGGTTGATCATAATAAATCATCCTTTTGGGCACCGGGTACAGAGATGACCCCCTCTGGCCCGTGCCGCCTTGCCACCACAGGCCAGCCTGCTGCTGACTAACTGCCTAGGCATCCAGGGTCTCCAGGGTGAACTGCACCCATATATTCTCCTGGGAGGGTGAGGTATTTATACACTCACCCCCCTGCCTTCCATGTACTAGATCCTGCAGCCTGCCTCTTACATGCAAGTTAGATGGCCTCTCCTTGGTGAGGCCCTGTGGCAAACGAGTCTTGTCTGCACGACCACCGCCCCAATCCACCCCCCGCCCTATCAAAGGCAGTTCGCTCCGGGGTACTTGCGCTGGCAAGTGGAGCTGTCAGGGAGCGATAAAGGCCAAGAGGTGCCAAAGACCATGAACACTTCAAAGTGGTCTATAGAGCATGGGTTGTTGTTCCCATGTCTACCTCCAGACCCCGTGTCTCCTGCCAAGCATCCCCCCTCACGCTGGACGGCCCCCTGCAATCCGCATAATGCCACGACATATAGACGTCATTCATTCACAAACACACCCCTGTTTCGAATTCTTTATAACCCACTTCATATTTCTAATGAGAACTTCTTTGCGCTTTGCTAGTCAACCCGTGAAGGTGCTGGTTATCTGCTCTTCGTCTCTGTGAACTTCCGTGACCACTTCGAGGAAACTCGTCAGTTTGCAACCTGTGAACTGCTCCCTGTTCTACGACAAGAAACTACTCTGATCCCTGCATCCAAGTGTTTGTTCGTCAAGGTAAGGCCATGTACCATAATCATTTTGCGTCCAATTTCTTTTCGTTCAAGACAGAACATGCAAGGAACTAGTCACATGTTCTGAGTTTAGTCAAATTATTTTTCTATTTTTTTAAAGTTATTCAAATACTTATCCGCATGTGAATAACGTGTATAGTTCCAAGAACCAAAACAAACCTTGCATTGAACCTTTTATGTGTCATTTAATTTTTTAACACATTGGTATTCATTGAGAATTGTTGATCTTTACTTTTCAGAACTTTCCACAATGCCTGCCTGTTCCATTGGCGGTTGCCCTTCGAAGACCCATAATAAATCTGAAGGTACTATAATGCATGTTTTCCCTAAGACTATAGATCAGATAAGAGAATGGGTCCGATATTGCGGATATCCACCGTCTGAGCTTGAAAGTAGAGTCCTAGAAGTCTTTGGGGACAAGAGGGGTGATCGATACCGCATCTGCAGCAGGCACTTTAGCTCAGACATGTACTCCACATCATTGCTAATAAAGAAGAACACACCGCGAGCGAGGCGAAAATTGCTCTCAACCGCTATTCCCACTCTATTCGTCCACATGCCTCCACTGGTGAGTCAAGTTTACGTATTTATCTCTCGGCCTTGCGGTAGTGTGTAGCATTAGCTAACAATAATTTCCCCATTTATGTATCCACTCAATATGAAGGCGGAAGATTCTCCATCCGTGTCGTTATTGCAGTCATCAGCCACTTCAAGCGCCTATCGGGTAATCTTACTTGGCTATTCTGCCACTGACTTGTTTTAGGCATGTAAATCAATAGTTTTAATTTATCGTGTAATTATTTTACCTAATGGTACACCCTTGTACTCGTCCTCTAGTCTTTGTTTTCAGTTATAATTATTGTTATCCAAAATAATGCAAGTACTGTCTTTCAGGGAGATGCTGAGGAGTCCAACGCTTTGATGACAACCGTTGATGTCACTCAGATGCTCGAGGTACCTTTCCGGACAGTTCCATCGATGGAGATCATCAGATCTTGCATTCTTGTAGCGTGATTGTTACACACAATGTTTCTTTCGTTTTTAGCCATTGATATGTCCTTCTGTCGTCGCCCTCCTATGTGTCTTCTTTTTTCAATATTGTGTTCATTACTAATGAAAGTCCTATGTTTCAGGGAGTCGATGGAGCATTAGTCCAAGAAGAAGGGGGAGCATGCAGTTACGGGTCGGCGCAACAGCTTGCAGAAGTGTGCACCGCAGTTACATCGTCCCTTGATGTTCTTATGCATTTCGAGGTATGGATACTGACAGTTCGATCAATCGAAATCATATGACGTGATTACATCCGCTATACTTCCTTCTTTATTAACGCAAGTACTATGTTTCAGGGAGATGACAGAGCTTCTTCTACAAGAACATCACCCCTAGTAGTTGATGCAGATTTCTGGGTGGTGACACTTCCAACGATCGAGCAAATCAAATCATATTTAGATATCCATTATTTATTTTAGACAACTGATCATTTGTGCAGGTCTATTTAGATGAGCCGTTGACGCCTGCACAAAGTTTATGTTCTTTTTAACAAAATAGAAAACCATACTAATGCAATTACTGTGTTTCAGGGAGTTACTGAAGCATCATCTTCAATAATATCATCAATGGAAGTCTATGAGGAGCCGGAGGTATGGATCTTGACAGTTCCATCTAACTAGATCAACAATGCGTGAATAATTGTCGTTTGAATGTTCTACACAAAGCGTTCATTCGTGTTTTGCTATTGAGATGTACGTGGGTATTGGTCCCCAAGTACATTTTGTGTTTTCGATATTATTATACATACTAATGAAAGTTATATGTTTCAGGGAGTCGATGGAGCGTCAGTGCGTGATGGATGTGCTTATCATGAAAATATAGTCGTTGCAGCGCAAGAGGAAGTGGAGACATGCACACACGAGTCGGAGCAACAGCGTCCCGATGTTGAAGTTCGAGGCAAGAAAGTTTCAAAGAAAAGAAAGCAAAAGAAGGTTAGTGTCCTGGTCACTATATTATGTTGTTTTTCACTGTTAATAGTTCAATACTGTAAGTTGTGTTTAAACTGAACATCCCTTTTCCAATCTGTCCTCTAGTTGCGAGTGGGTGTACGAACTAGATCTACACAGACAGTGAAGCGAACGAGAGATGTTGCTTGTCAAACCTTTTGGCAGGGACTTGAGACTGGAGATGCATCGTGCCAATGGGAAGAATATGAAGTGATTGACAACGGAGCTATACCACATCCAGCCATTGATAGTGAATGTCCTCCTGGTAGTTCGGATGCAGTCAGAGATCAATTCACAGAATCCACACCCGCAAAAACTAAGACCGCGAGAAAGTTGAAGAAATTGTTTTATTCACCCATCGCCGGAGAAGGAATAGATGTTGCAATGGAAGAGAATGAAGTGGACGACAATGAAACACCATCAATATCACTGAACATAGCGGAAGACGATATCAGAGATTCTACCTTTCATGTGAGTGACATGTCCTCAACGTTACAGGCCGAACCAGCTGGGATGCAGTGACAGTATAAGGAAAGAGGCCAAATTCATTGTATTCGATAGTTGTTTGATTGATATTATTATTCGGATGAAATGTGGGCATTCGGTTGGTGGGGAAGTATGTGGGGAGCCATTGATTAATGTGACTCGTGCAATTCGAGGCACTAACCTTAAAATACATTCCACCTGTACAAAATATCATCCTTTCTCATGGTCTGCACAACCCATGCTGGGGCAACTGCCAGCAGGCAATCTACTTTGTGCAGCGGCTGCACTTTTTAGTGGTTCAAGTTTTAAAAAGTTAGAGTCTTTCTTTCAGTTTGTGGGAATCCATTTCATTGCGTAAACTCAGTTCTACAAATACCAAACCGATTATCTATTTCCAGCCATTAGCGAAGCTTGGAGAATGGAAAAAATGTCTATTGATAGTACATTCGCGGGCAAACGGTTCAGGCTAGCCGGTGGTGGACAGTGCGACAGCCCAGGATTTTCAGCCAAGTACTGCACCTACCACTTTCAGGACATGGAAAGTAAGAATATTGTGAGTTCGGTGGTCGTGCAGGGGTCACAAAGTGCATCCTCAGTGGCCATGGAGAAAGTTGGCTTTGTAGCATCATTGCAAGAACTACAATCGCGGGGAATGGTGATCGACCCGATAGCCACGGACAGACACGTTTCAATTGCCAAGACAATGAGAGAAGAGTACAAAAATATAAATCAACAATTTGATGTTTGGCATCTTGCAAAAACAATCAATAAAAAAATGTCGGCTGCAGGTAAAAAAAAAGATATGCAAGGTATTTCACAGTGGTCCAAGTCAATCAGCAACCATCTTTGGTGGAGCTCAAAAACATGTGGAGGGTCGTTGGAAATTCTACTGGAAAAATGGCGGTCAGTAATGCTACACTGTAGCAACGTTCACCGCTGGACCACAAACCAACATTTCCACAATTGTGAACATGGCCATTTGTCCGCAGAGGAGGCACGGAAGAAGAAGTGGTTGATTCCTTCATCACCCACTCACAAAGCCATTGAAAAGATTGTATTTGATAAAACTATAACAAGAGATTTGAGGGGACTCACGGAATTCTGCCACACAGGAGATTTGGAGGTGTTCCACAATATGTGCCTAAAGTACAGGTCAAAACGATTGCATTTTGGCATGGAGGGCATGATAAATCGGACTCTTCTCGCGGTCTTGGCACATAACCATAATGTTGGCAGTCAACAAAGTAGGACGACCGGAACTTTAGGGACGCTTCGCTACAATAAGGCCTTCACTAAAAGAAGTAAACAATGGGTGATCAAACCAGTGTTTGAGGATATGCAATATGAGTTTATTGAGAGACTTATTGTTGACGTCCTAGATAGGCACATAAATGGAGTTGTGAACGAACCAGTGCAGGGGACAACTGCATTGCCACCCAACATTGCCTCTGTTCCATGTCCACCTAAAGCAGAGCTCATTGAGAAATACACATCACGGTTTAAATGATTGTAATTTGATTGTCTGTTCTCTCGAGTCTCCTCATGTTGCAGGCCCATTGAATATGTGTATCTATGTAATGTGTAAATAAAAGTGATTGCTCAGTGTACATGCAATGTGTCTATCCAACCTTGTTCATTTGCGCATTAAATTAAACCAAACAGTAATATAAATCATTTTTCAAAAAATATAGAATGTCTCTGTATTTATGGTTCTCTGGGGCTGCAAAGCACGCAGACAAAATGCAAAGATGGAGTGTAAATTTCAAGTCCTGTGAGATGGCCTTACACTGAATGTAGCTAACTAGGAATGTGTGCTCGTTCAAAGTGAAGGTCAGCTGCTTTGATTTTTTGCTCGGGTGCCGGAATGGCCCACGACTCAGTATAAGGTTCTATTGTTATTTGACCTTGACAGGCCGGGACCATCCCGAAAGACTTCTTTTTGGGGGTGTGGTGCAATAACGTAAGAAACGATAATGAATACAATTTCAGAAAAGATAGCCATTTAATGTTCGTTCATTAGAAGAAATAACGTCGGCATAGAAGGAGTGGTATTTCGGGGCTGCCCTACGCACAGACACAATGGAAAATGCAAATATAATGTAAGTAACTCTTTAGATGAGTTGATACCGCAATTTAATTACTATACAGTAGCTTTAAAGACGGGTTAAGTTGTACTTGTTCGTTCTATGTGGCATATTGTTTTGTACCGCGCACTATCTTGAGGAGAACCATCTCCTTTTACGGAAGCACCTCAAAACCTTCCTCTTCGCTTCTGCTTTCTCTCTCCCTCTCCCCTGCTACAACTGGTCCACTGTCTGCGACCTCGGTCCTGGGCCCTTCCACTCTCCACCTGCACTGCCTCCCTGTCAACCCCTGTTGTGTATAGGCGCGTTGCAAATGCCATATTATATCATATCAGTGACGAAGTGGTCCACTGGCGCTCAGGCGGCTCTGAAAAAGGCAGAGGAGAGGGGGTGGGTTACTGGAAATTATGTATAATACCCAGTTGCACTGTCCTAGCTATGAAATAATTTCCCGACCTAATATATAAAATGAATAATTTTAATAAAGATCTGATGGTGAGACTAATTTCATTTTTTATATTTTTCAAACAGGTACATCCTTCATTATTGTATGTGTCACGAGTACCAGACACCGGCTGATGGCTTTTTCAACCGCCAGCTGCTTCTCCGCGTGAACAACGTTACCACCCTGACCATTTTATGGGACGATCGCCAAGTACAAGTATGCCCTTACGCGGTACTAACGGCTAGATGCAACATACAGACCGCTGTGGTGGCCTAGTGCCTCGTTGTTGGAACAGCCATGCGATTATCAGTGCAACCGAAGAGCTTATTTTATCGTAAACCAACACCCTGTGTACTGCACACGAACATCGCTTGCCTCAAGACGAACTATTTTGGATCGAGAGCAAAGAAAAATGCAAATCGCTGAATATTCTCTAAACATTTGATGTCCAATAAATGTACTTTGCCAAATGTACAATCTTGCCGTTTGCTTTTAAACCACAGTTTCATATTCCGAATTGTGGCGCTGTATTGTGAGATGATCTAAGACCCTGTGTACAGCAAAGGAACATTGCGTGCCTCAAAACGAACTTTTTGGAACGTGAGCAAATAAAAATGAAAATCGCTGAATATTCTCAAAACATTTGATGTCAAATAAATGTACTTTACCAAATTTACAATCTTGCGGTTTGATTTAAAAGTACAGTTTCATATTCCGAATTGTGGCGCGCTGTGTTGTGAGCTAATCTGTGTTGATTTCCGGGTTCTGTGTGGAGTCGCGTAGAAGACGCCTGGGCGCGTTTGCCTACGCAGCACAGTCACGTCACGGATAGAGGCGGGGAATATGAATGTTTTGATAAAGTCTGTTTCAGGGGCGGGGGATTTGATTTAGTGCCGCAAAAGCAGGTGAGCCAGGTCGATGGGGGGGAAATGATAGGATTATCAGAAAATGGCGGCTGATTTCGAGTGCGATAATGGACGAAAAGTCGGGTAAGGTCCATAGGAAAGTTTTCTACGATCTACCAAGTTATGCTTAAAAACACATGGCCGAACCGTAGGGACAATAAAAAAAAAGTCCCGGAACTATCCTTTAAACCTGCTGATAAGGGAGGTGGAATTGTTGTGATGTCTAAAACCCAATATATATCCATGATGGATGCTTTATTACAAGATGATGTCAGCTAAAAAAAACTTAGAAAAGATCCTACTTGCGACATCAGCACTGAGATTAAGAGCGTAGTACAATTCGCTCTAGACCGTAAATGGATCACAGAAAAAGAATCTAAATTTCTTATCACTAGTCAAAATCGCATTCCAACTATGTATGCGTTACCCAAGATACACAAGAATTCGGAAAACCCACCAGGGAGACCAATTGTGTCCGGCTGCGGTTCCATATTAGAACCCTTGAGCAAATTTATCGACACATTTTTGAAACCCATCAGTGTCAAAACCGAAACCTATCTTAGAGACACGACTGACACCATTACGATCTTTGAAAATCTTGAGTTTGACAGCACAACTCAATTGCTGGTAACGATGGATATTCAATCTCTTTACACCAGCATACCGCAGGACCAGGCCATTGAGTGTATGCGAGAAGTTCTCCTGGAGTATGATACCCAGGATCGTGTTCCGCACAACTTCATCCTGGAACATGGCTATAGCCTTAAACAAAAACTACTTTGAATTTAATGGCCAATTGTTCTTACAAACAAAGGGCACGGCAATGGGGGCCGCCTTTGCGCCCAGTTTAGCAATACTCTTTATGTTTAAATTTGAATCCCTCCATATCTTATCCCAAACCAATCCCTTTCGTTATTTCATAACGAAATGGAAAAGGTACATTGATGATATCATCTTCATCTGGACCGGATCTAAAGCTGACTTAACACTTTTTCACAACTGGTTGAACAATGTGGATCCTAACATTAATTTCACCATGGAATCCAGCAATATCCAAATTGCGTTTCTAGACCTCAGGAAAATTGAACTGTTCCCTATATCGCAAAACAACAGCCCGAAATACTCTCTTACATTATTCTAGCAACCATCCCCGGCACCTCCGGGACAATTTACCTTATGGACAGTTTCTCCGTATACGGAGGAACTGTTCTAACCTACATGATTTCTATGAACAATCAGACGAACTGAGCAGTCGCTTAAAAGAGAGAGGGTATCCCAAAAGATTGATCACTCAGGCATTCAAAAGGGCCCGGTTTACTGATCGGGATATTTTGCTTACGACCAAACAAAACCCCAATTCTAAATCCGATATCAACAACACACAAATGACATGTGTATTAACTCATGGGCCTCAAACCTTTGAGATAAAAAAACTTATCTCGAAATATTGGCCAATTGTTAAAATCAGCCTGCCCGAAGTGCCCCCACCACGTTTTGCTTTCAAGAGGGCCAGCAACATCCGCGACAAACTTGTCCATTCCTCTCTGAAAAAAGACTCACCCAGAATGGGACTTTGGGACCTTAGGATCACTGTAGGTCATTTTCCGTGTGGATCCTGTTCTGTTTGCCAATTCACTAGAAAACTAAAGGAGTTCAAAATTGGGTAAAAAACTTGGACTCTCTCCACTATGACAAACTGTAAAACGAAACAGGCAGTGTATTGTATTCAATGTCCCTGCGGACTTCGCTATGTCGGTCAAACCTCTCGACCTGTTCACATTAGAATCTCAGAGCATCGCTCGAGAATCAGGTGCAGAACAGCATCTGCACCTCTGGTTAGTCACTACCTTGAACTACAACATTCCACCAACGATATATTCTGGTGGATCTTGGACGTGGTAACGAATACCCCAAATGTGTCTCAATGTTTCCTTCAGATGGAGGCTCGATGGATTTATCGCTTATCCACCCACACAAGCGGACTTAATGAAGATTTTATTCCAATCTAAGTCACTGTTGCTTCCTTTTCATTCATTTCTCTGCTTTGTGCTCCATTCCCTATCAACATAATCACAGTCTGGGAATCCCATTCCCTATCAACATAATCATAGTCTGGGAACCCCATCCACACTCATTTTGTTTCTTCGATTCATTAGCTTTCTTCATTGTGCTTTTTATCCCAGGGTTATGCACGGCGCTTGAATGGGGCCTCTCGCATCCATTGCATTCTATGCATCCATTTGTGGCTTATTCCACCCTTTCAATTAATTTAGGCAGGTCTGCTAGAATCCCTCATTCACTTGTTAGTCACGATCCAGACGTGATTTTTTTTGCTTACTCACCTGTATTCAGGCTAATCCACCAGCGCCAGTTATGCTCGCTCACGCTTTTTCTTTCCGGCGTTCTGCAACATGACTCAGCGTTCCAGCAACAGCCGCCGTGTAGTCAGTTCCAAACCCAACCATTTGATCCATGCACAGGCACGGCAACCCTCAGCGAATCACCCCGCTCCCTCTCGCGAACAGTCTTGTAACTCAGAGTTACAGGAGCAGCCGTCACAAAGGCATTTTTACTCCCACCCTTGTGATTGACAGGGAGGCACGGCTATCCCTAGCCAATCCGTGCGCTCCCTAGACCAAGCTTCAATGGGACAAGGCCACACGGCCACAAGCCTCTGCTGCCACCGACAGCGTACACACGCACATTTCTAAAAGCCTCATTAGAGCTCCATTAGCAGCAGTGAAACAGGAGCTTCCGGGCTTACGCGATTTCAGTTGTTATTCAGGTAAGACGCCGTGAGTCACGGACTGTCTCTCACAGCATACAACAACTGCCGACACTTAAGCCATATCTTTGTAGCTGAATGCATTCAGCATTATCTTTTTGCCTCCATTTCTCTTTTCTTAGAGGCAGCACCTAGCGCCTTTTCCATGCAACTGTGAGGGTGACTAAACGGCGGTCTTTGCCCTCATGCAGCATTAAAGTGATTACTGGGCTGGGAATTCTCCCGGTCACCGCGCCTGTGACCAGCTCCCCCTTTTGATGGTACACTACGGACCTCATTGACCATTCCGTATGCCACCCTTCCAGGCGCCCATCACTGGGCTTCCGAGCCCTCGACACGCCTGTTCCCTTCCATCTTACCCACAGCCCACCCACTAGGTAATTTCCTTTTTCCTTTTTCTCTTTTAAAGCAATAAGGGCAATTTTATTTCATGAACAGGGCACTGCCCCTATCATGTTTTATGCATTCTTTTCATGCCTGCTTCCCCACAGGGTCAAGTTGTTGTGAGGTAACTCGCCCTGAGGAAGGCAATCTTCTACTATGTTATGAACTCATGGCCAGACAGGTGGCACCTTTGCCGAAACGTTGTTTGATGATGTCAACTTGAACTTTCTTAGTCCATTATTTTTGTGACACGTACACGAAGGCAGACCTGTTATTGGAATACAGGAAACAGAGCAAATTTGGACTTTACTATTTTCAGTAAAGGAATTTACAAAAACTTAATTTTGTTGGCTTACAATTAGGCCATTTTTCACCATTTGCAGTCCATGCATCTAGTTTCCACGAGTATTCCCTCTTTTGCAATCAAATTGACAATTGAATTTTCTGTTTGCTTTCTCTCTAAAACCAAACAAATTGATAATTGAACTATTGTGTGTTTTTGTTCTTTTCTTCATGACTAACATTTCTAATGTTTTTATGTTTTTCATTATGTTTTTCATTGTTGATAAACCATTCACATTTAGTCTATTCAGATTTCTCTTTGTGAAATAAACACAAAAACTTTTTTACAAACTTGCCCTCATTGTTTTCAGAGAACTCTAAAAAAAATATGTGGTACCGATCCCGGTACGCCTTTAGAAATAATTTGTTATTAGAATCCTTGCAAATTCAGTTTATAGCAGTAGGGACCCTCTTGTTATAATAGGATTTCCAGTCCCTTCCCTTACTGCTTTTGGGACATTCCCCCCTCTTTTTTCATACGGTACGCATACCAGCTCACTTCTGCTGTTCCACCAAGTGCACAATTTCCTCTGCAACCATTGTGTGCTACTCACCAACTGCAAAAGCATGCACAGTAAGAACTGCATTGCTGTATTATAACATGGAGGCTGTGATTGAGGCCTACACTGTTGGGTGCATGGCCTCTGGCCATGCACCCAACAGTCTAGGCCCAGGCCACAGTCGCCACATCATAACAGAGCCATGCAGGCGAACAGTTACGCATATGTCAAATATCGCAAAGCCAACATACACATCAGCACTTCCACCCAACCGCCACACCATAAAGCAGAGACGCAACGACATGTGTTCCACTTACCGTAATGCAGCAACATACCAGTGTGTTGTGCACCGCTACCCACTTCCAATCAGAAACCTTACAAGCATGCCAACCAAAAAAGACAGTCTTCACAGTTTTCAGCCTGCTTCCACCACTGCAGTACGTGCATAGAAGCAATGGTGCATACTGCGTGGCAACACTTAGTAATCTGTGCAATGGACACTACACAAGCATATACAAGAAACATTTGCACCGGGACATCTTCCATATGTATGCTACATGAAACCAACATTGTTTACGCTGCAGCCAAATGAGACACAAAGAGCAGCAATGTGGCACCTATTTTGACCCTCCCTTTTGAACCACTGCATATAATTTTCTGTAGAACAGCTGTAGGCATGTAACCAACGGCCTACGGACTTACCTCACACAGCACACCATAGTACACGCTATGTGTACATCGTCATGTGTCGTGCAATACGTTTCCACTGGGAAACCATTGGGTCCTGGGGTTTTCCCGTTTTTGAGTTGGGATAGGGCTGCTGCCAGCTCTTCTTCTGTGATCTCTGTTTCTAGGTTCATTCTTTGTGTGTCATCTAGGCTAGGAACGGAAGGTAATAACCCTCGCACAAACTTATCAACAAACAATCTCTTCCCGGGTTCAGTGCTTAGATATTGACCACTAAAATCTGCAAATACTTCTTCAAATCAATAAAAATAATCAGTCGTTCCTTCCTCTTTGCCCTGCAAACAAGCAGTCAATTTATCCCAAACTATTCTCTTTTCAGGCACCAAAGTTTTCAATTTCTCTACTATTCACGATGGTAAAGCCAACATGATCTGCGGTGGCTTCTCTCCAGCCTTTCTCTCACTTTCAATTCTAGTCAAATTCTACCATGTTTCGCCTAACATCGGCATGTCACTTATATTTCTAACCTGTTTCCATATGTCTACAGGAAGAATCACGGGAAACAATAAATCAATGTCACTCAATGTAAAAACAGATGAATTCAAAACAGATTCAATTTCCTTATAGAATCCTGCCGGGTTTTTCCTAATATCAGTGAACGTCTGCTTTATAGTATTTACTTCTTGCCTAGAAAAAGGGACATGTACAAACTGCGATATAATGAGCTACTATCGTTCACACTGGAGTTCCTCCAGAGGCAGCAACCTCTACTTTCGGGACAAACGTGGGAGGCACCTCCCTCATGGGTAATTGCAAACTAGGCGATTCTACATTTGTTCGTCTATTAAGCAGCAAAGCTAAATCAAGTGAAAAAACTGTCGTTCCAGTTTCAGACGAAAATGCTCTTTTATAAATTGTCATTAGATCAGCAGGACAACATATCTTATTCTTCATACATTCATCTTGTAAGTACTATACCATAACCTGTAATACCTTTCTCTGCATTTCTGGTGTATACTGACTAAACGTATCATGCACTTCAATTGGGGAAATGGCGGCATCTGTAATCCATCTAAGCGCATCTCGCGTACAAATCTGCATCTCTTCACTAACAGGTTTCAACGGTGGCAAAAACCGTTGCTGGACATACGACATATGCTGTTTAGCTTTTTTCAATAATTCTTCATGTAATTGATCAAGTTCTCGCTTATACACAAATATTCAGCCTACGTGTTCCCGTACTTTCGTCGCATTATCTGCAAATTCGAAAGAACAACCAAATCACCCCATATTTTCACAAAATAATTCACCATGCATTATAACAATACCTGCTGTTCACCAAGGCCTCTATGATCAGATATGGATCTTTGCACAGCCATTTCATTGTCATCATCAATATACGTTTCGGCCCATTCTTTCAGTTCTTCTTTCCTTCCTTTGCTAATCGTGCTACGAGTCTGTCTAATGCTTCCTTGCGCAGGCCCCATCTCTGTAGAACTGCCTGCTAAAGCGGCTAACTCATGCTCTGGCGGCGGTGGAGGAAATGATGTCACAGACACAAGGGGAGATGAACTGCTTACTGCTGGTGCAGATGGAATAACGGGAATGGGAGGTACATAAGGATGAGGTGCAACTGGGTCAGTACTTTGATGTTGATTTCTTCGCTCATTTAATATTTTGTTTATTAGTTCATCTGATGTATGCAAATCCTGCTCAGGATATAATTTCTGTACATCTAATTGGAAAGCCCTGTCCATGTTCCTAATGGCTTCTGTCTGCTGATGTTGGTCATGCTCTAGCACTTTCTCTACATTTGTTTTATGTCTGCGTGCATGTTTCTCCCTACTTCTCAAACGGAGATTAGCTTCCTTCCTCCAGTCTCTTACAATGGCGAACGCTCGCTGCGGGTTGGGCCTTTTTGCATAGCAATACTGATTCTAGGTGTTCTATACGTGCTAATTCAAAGCTCCCATTAGTAGGCCACTGAAGGTCTGATACACGTCTGGTCTGTCTATGCCAAATCGCATTAAACACTATTGCCCCTATACCGTACTTGATATACATTTCGTGTGCTGGCGACCCTTCGGGTGGCGCAACCTGGCCAGTTTCCAAAGATTGTCTACCGCAGTGAAAAAAACTCACTAGACAGGAAGACAATTACCCAGGCATGGTTAATTCTTACCCTTTTCTTACCCTGGGCGTTTGACCTTGCAAGAGCAACACTCAACCAATATCAGGACGTTTAAGAATTGGGGCACGACTCACCTGATCCACCAATTAGTCACTCAGGATGCAATTCGCCCATATACAGACGCAACTAAGAATCGTCGTGACTGCATGTCTGGCTCAATCTGCCTCGTTCCAGGACCCTAGCCTTGGTGCTCTCTGGGTGCTGCTTGTTGATCAGGAATCGGCTGTCTACAGATCTGCGGAGGAGTCTCTCATCACTTCTACAGGGACGCCCCGAACACCTTCCGATCCCGGCTCGACGGCTTCGCCCTCGACTTGTTTTTGCCTTCTTCAACTTCAACATATGCGATGGAGCATTAGTGGGAGGGTCCCTATTCAGGCGTCATATTTGCTAGGCCATAAAGACCGCATATGGAAACTAAGGCACAATAACCATATACTAAAACGACACGTCAGACACGAGGTTCATATTCCAAACAAGTCTGGTTTATCTCAAAGTATTCTCAGTCGGCCTACTGGGTCTCACTGCCCCACAACGTGTGTTCCCAAACACCGTGAGATGCGAGAGTGAACAACGCTCAAGCAGCAATATATATATTCATTAGACATAACCTTTTCTGAGGCAGTTCGACCCACCCACATACATGTCATACAGGCTAGGGTTCAGTGATTGACAATTATGACAATTATGACATGTTATGACAAGTCTTCATTCAGCCTAAACATAGGTATTTTAGCAAAGGCAGGAGAGACAGCTTTCTGTTATGAGGAACATGGAGCTCTGGCTCAGCAAGGATATCGTGCTCTTAGCAGGGAAACATTCCTTACTACGTTATCTGTGTGTTTCGGCTCATGAGCTAAGGGTCAGATAGTCCTGAAGCAGAAAATACCACTCTCCATGAAGGAGCACCGCTAGGAGAATATAATTCATGTGTCTTTTAAAACAGCACTTGCAAGACAAACCGGCACCTGGTCTGCTGTTTAGATGCGGCTTCTGCTCTACATCCAGGACTTAGTGAAAGAGGAAAACAATGTATTTCTGCACAGTTTGACATTCCTGTCTGTGTTAGTGTTTCAGCGTTCAAGCCATGGCCTCACACGGTGTGCAAGTCAAAAGCATAGAATACATTTTGCAAAGCGTTTTGACAGAAAAGAAAAAAGCAAATGGCCGACATTTCATAAAATGGACGCCCTTTGGTTACATTGACAAATCTTTGATTGCGATGTTTGTCACATGATGCGATTGGCTTCTGGCCAACATATTATACGTATCATTCGACTATAGGGTTACTTTTCTGTTCTAACAATTCCTCTCTCCTTTCCAAGCACCACTTTCCTGCATTTTATTTCCATTTTACTTTCTACATAACATTTGCTTCCATTTGGTCCTTGCGGCTATGATTGTTGTGCACAAATGTGCTGGCACATCCAAGAGCTCCTCCGGTTGTTGCTGCGTCATTGTGCGTGTTAAAAAGCATTGTGCCAGGTACCTCCGCTTTTTAAAATTATTATCCAGCAATGTACCTAAACTCCCAAAATTGTTTCCCTTCCTTCATCAGGTATCTCTCTATCTGTGTGAATGCTCTATGCACACTGTAGTGTGCCTTTCTGAAATATGTATCGGGTCTGCTTTGGTGATCAGTTCTTCAATGTGTACCATTACAACCATTTCTAATACTCGCTCTACTAATACTGCCAGTCTACAAAAACGCTCTGCTAAAATATACAATATTTAGCTTTAAACTGCTATATACAAATATAAAAATCTATTATCCAACAAATCTATACTAACCAAATATATGTCAAACATAAACTAACTGCTGTCTTCATTCTCTACTCCAAAATCACATGTCTCCCCAATCTATTTCTCACATGCAAACACTTTGTGTCCAAGATCACACCATTAATAAAAATAGATCCATTCTCTAGACTAAACCTTCTCCATAGTCATATTCTCTTTTATTTCCATAATATACATGTTATACCAGATATACCTACCACAGCTGCTATCTAATTTATTTAAAAAATCACCTACATATAAAAACATTAAAAATACAAACCTTGCCAAAACCCCACCTCTGCATCACTCCCATTTTCAAACTTCTCCGTCAAATTTTCCACATCACCTTTTCTACACTACAGCCAATCCCTCCATATAATTTCACTTTCCCTGTGTGCCTCCCAAATGAATCTCCCATGTATACCTTGTGCCCAGGATTACACAATAACAAAAAGAGATCCGTCATCCCTTAATCCACTCTCCCCATTGTTTTGCTCTTCTTGCATCTACATTAACAACCAATACCTATCAACTAAAAACAAAATGCATCTCTTTCACATTATATTTCAGCGTTACTCAATACATATATGCTACATTTAAAAAAATCTTCCTGTGTGCCAACATAGGTCTATGTGCATGTCTTCTCAACTACTCCTGCTCATAGTTAATGCAATGGGTCTGTGAACATGCTAGCTTTCTCTCATGTGTTATTTCAAAATACTCACAACAACCAAAAATTAAACAAACATCACGGTTTCATCAGCCACTATCCCTACTAACAAACGTTCACTTTTTCCACCATTAAAAATACAAACGCTTCTCATTATTCTTCCAAAGCCATCAACAGACATTCAATTGAAACTACACCAGCCCCACCAACCTCTCTAAGGCAATCACACATTACCAAACTCTCTCCAACGCAAGCTCATCTGCCCTCAAAATGTCTGAAGTAAAACGCTTCCTAAATACTTGTCAGGGCCCTTGTCCTTAGTCAAATGCCATCCTTTCCTCTTCATTGTGATGTAACACAATCCCAATATAATATTTAACACAAAGTTACCACACTGTGCTCCACAAATCACAAACTTAAACACATAACCTCAATATATATCCCCTCTTTCACACTTCTATTGGCACAAGCCATATATGCTAATAATTGTGCAACCCTTTGCCTTATAAAGGGACTGGCCTGACATGTTAATTACCGACACCTAAACAACCCCTCCTGCTTCTCGAGAGCCCTCTAGCAGGGTGGGCTGTTACTTTTTCCTTGCTCTCCAGTTTCACTGACCTCTGCCCCACTAACACACTGTATATTGATCACTCAAAACAATGCCCTGCGGGCTGCCCTAAACATCCCAAAGAGAGACCACATTTCCCCCGCCAGAAGAAAAGTGCATTGGCTCCCCATAAAAGAGAGAATCATTTTCAAAACACTCTCCATGGCTCACAAATGCCTGAGCAATTCTGCCCCGCAATACCTGGACCAGAAAATTGAAAGAGCCAACTCCAACAGACCTGTTAGAGCCATCTACACCCACCGCCTCTCCATACCCAAAACCAAAAGAGCGAAAGGAGGAGTGGCCAGCTTCCCAACGGTTGCAGTCAACTACTGGAAGTCACTCCCCTCCGAACTAAGGGTAGAAAGCTCCTACTGGACATTCCACAACACACTGAAAACCTGGTTGTTCACCTATCTGATTAACCCACTTAGGGTTATAGTCACTTGCTCGCCCATTAGAATGTCCCCCACTGTGATATTGTAATCGTTTGTAATGTTTTAAGTATGTATCATGTAACTAGTTTACACAACAGTGTCCTGGGGCCTCAGGGTTTGGGCGCTTTACAAATATAAAAATAAAATACAAATAAAGAAATACCATTTAGACCCTAAAGACTGCAATGTGTTTGGGAGTTAAACATCAATATGTGCATCTCTGAACAAAAAACTTCAAATCAAATACAAACAGGCACAAATAACTAGTTGTCCGCAGGAAGTGATAAGTAAGCTATAATGCTGTGTTGTGTTTCAAATGCTTCATTTCACGTCGGCCTGAGGAGTGCAGACATTCCACAAAAGTTCCCAAATATGCAAAATAAATCACTTTGTTAGCCTAATTAATATATTTACTTGTTTTCGTCTGGTTCAACATTCTTTTTAACCCTTGGCTAACACTATACAAATAGACTAAATTTACTCTCCTTATTTCATACTTATTAATTAAAATGGCCATAAATACTCAGTAAACCATAGTCCTGTCTCTTTTTCTACTGCTATTTTACCTCCTATATGTAGTGCCCCAAATGTGTGGTGAGCCAACAATAAACACCTATCCCCACTCCGCTGTCATCAACGTTCCACACTCTGCCTCAACCCCTTCTTTTTTCAGAAATGCAGTTTTTGTGTACTCTAATTTCCAGCCAACAAGCCGTAAACAAACACCCACTCCCTCCCGTTCGAGTGGTTTCTGCGAAAAGAACTAGCTGCCTGACAAATAACAGCTTGACAGGCAGCCCCCTCCCTTTCTACTTAAAAATATGGCACGGTCCATAGTTCAACACCCCTTTTATTAAAAAACAAAAATGTAAATCACTCTAACACAACAATTGTTAAATACCTCATTAGTTGTCTTTTTTTCTGTTAACTTAAACATCATATATAACAAACAAACACTATCTATTTTAACCATGTATTCCACAAATTGTTTCCATATTCCAGTCAATCCATCCCCCCCTTTCGTGTTCACCAACACTGTTCTATCAGGCTTGCGTGGTTCCTCCCCCACCCTGTTCAATTTTATCCACAAATTTAGAACAAAAATGCCAATTGTAATTACTTCACTTGTACAAGACTCCTTTACAGAAAAACGATACAAATCAACCAAAAACTTTTTACTTCAACACACCCTACCTTATCACTTCATACACAACCCCAAACAAAAAACTAGCCAACCACACAAACTACTCCCATACCCACACACAACATTACAACCACCAAATACCCTTTTCAGACGCACCAAAGCGCCAAAAAACACACAAATAACAGTGCACAATACAAAACCACATAACACAACACAATATATACATTCCATACTCACCCACAAACAAGTCTAACTGCTACCCTATCAACACAAACAAAAAACCTCTCTAATGTCCCATGTTATACCACAACAAAACATTGGTCCCAAACATCATCAGGACAAATCACAATACAGCTGTTTCCCCATTATATGTGGGGGAATTAATCTCTGCCCCTTAAAGAAGTTTACCACATGGTCTTCCTCAACCCTTCTCAAGAGTATTCCATCTCTTTTAATCTCTTATTTAAACTTGAAACAATAAACAACTCCCTCCCACAAAACTACAGTTTCACAACCAAAACCTAACCTCAAACAACAAATCTTACATTGTCGTGTTCTGCCTGCACGGTGCATACATACATAATTTATAAAGCGGACTCCCCTTGTCAAAATGCCTGCATCCCACTCTGTGTCATGGAAGGGCCATGAGACCAGGAGCTCTTTGATAAATCAGGCAGTCCAAGAAGACTGACCAAACATCCTCTGCTGCCAAATATAAAGAGGTACTACTTTAAATAAATTCTCCAAAAAAGGGTAAATAAATACTCTACAGAAGAGTACACATCATGCAAGAAATATTTAGCTTTATTGACCCCAACCACAGCTGGGAGACAACAATTTAGACAGTCATGCAAACTGAACTGGTTAAAAGGTTCTCAACTCTGCCCATACCAGGCTACAATATTTATACAACCAGACACACATTAACATAATCCACGTTAGTTACATTTTGTGGGAGGTCAAATGAAATGATTGGTAGAGCACCATCAGGCTCCTATAATGCACCATAGATTGGGACACCTCTATTGGACACAATGTTTCCTGAAACAAAACCCAGAACACCCTTTTATGATGTCATAATATTAAAATAGTCCACTCCTGAATCATATCACTAAGCTGGCCAGCAGAAAAACGCTTTGCTTTGATTGGCTGGCACAGTCCAACATACAAATAGATACACAACTAAGAATTAATTCGACCCTGTGTTTTGTTTGAAGATAACACAAGCTCACAGCCATGTCCAGTGCCAGTGCCATGGTCAACATCATATCCCAGCTCACTGACTGGTTTCCTTCATCTTGCTTCACCTGCACCTTTCATCTTCCCAGCTCCCGCCTTGCATTGTACCCATTCTAGTTAGAAAAAACACCATGCCCCATAGTTGGTGAATTTGTATTTTCTGCTCTTTAATTCTCAATTGCTATTGTATTCTTGTATTCATTGCCAGATCCCTTGCACCTGGCGTCTGGTTGAAGCCCTCCTCCCCTGAGAAACCTCTCCCTCGTACTTCCATTGGCAGCTTAACTAGTGCTTCTTCACGTGTCATCAGAAATTTAATTTTACTAAGAGCTGTGGTCTTAAAAATATAATAACTTCTATCAAATATGCCTTAGGCCTGCTGAAAGATGGGCGCACTGCAGTTCATTAATACAAAACACTAATCCGTATTATACTTCTATTTTACTCCTACCATTACCTCTAGCTAAAAGCCCTAATTATGCTTCACATATACGTATACAAATAAACAATAAACCAAACCCTATGTGCATAGGTGCTGTTAAAATGGATTTCTGAACTCTGACCTGGTGGGCAGAGGTTCAGGAGGCCAGCTAGTTTCTTGGAACAGGGTAACCTTCTGGACAAGCCAGAACAATCAAGGTAGCTTGGTGGCAGTCAAGACTAGGTCTCAGAAGGGGTGAGGGTGACTGAAAGACCTCAATGATCACACACAGTAAAGGACACTTACAAATCACTCCTAGTCAGGTGTAGTTATATTAAAAAGACAAATACATTTATTCAAAGCCTTTGAACATAAACACATAATAATAATCACAGTAATACTAATAAACCAACATAATCCTATCAAAATACATATATACAAGACCAAGGGGCCTAAAGGGTTAAATGCATGAAATGGGTCCACAACCTAAAAAAGGAAGAAAGCAGGTAGTGCAAACATTCTTTAGGCAGTTCGGCATCAATCACAGTCCTCACTGAAAGGCAGTCCAGTCCCTAAAATGAGGGGAGCCTATTGCTCAAATGTACTTGCAATGTTGGCGTACGCAGTAGTGCAGATGGGCGAAAACGGGGTCTCTTCAAGGGTCTGTAGCAGCTCAGGAAGGTGGGTGAGGTGATGCAGAATTAGTTCCCAATATTCGAGGAGGGTCTCCCCAACAGGGCAGAGCGGGTTCAAGTTGCAACTCTTGCCAATCTATGATCCTCTGGATCATTTCACCCTTTGTGCCTTGAGCAGGTAAACCCCTCTCAGCACACATCTTTCTTAATGTTTCTGATCTAGAAGCATTCAAGGTTATAAAGGTACTTGTTTCCATTATATTAGATAGGTCAATGGCTTTTACAGATATCACTACTAAGTCACTATGTGTCCTAGGTAGGGATAATCTGAAATGCCTTCACTAGTGTGCAACACTGGATACCTTTGATCTCTGACCTGGTGGGCAGAGGTTCAGGAGGACAGCCTACTTTCTTTGAACAGGGTAACCATCTGCACAAGCCAGACCAATCAAAGTAGCTTGGCGGCGGTCAAGCCTACGTTTAAGGAGGGGTGAGGGTGACTGAAAGACCTCAATGATCACACAGAGCAAAAGACACTTACAAATCACTCCTAGTTAGGTGTAGTTATATTAAAAATACAAATACATTTATTCAAGGCCTTTGAACATCAACACATAATAATCACAGTAATACTAATAAACCAACACAATCCTATCAAAATACATATATACAAAACAAAGGAGCCTAAAGGGTTAAATGCATGAAATTGGTCCTCAACCTAAAAAGGGAAGGAAGCAGGTAGTGCAAAGAGTCGTTAGGCAGTTCAGCATCAATCACAGTCCTAACTGTAAGGCAGTCCAGTCCCTAAAATGAGGGGAGCCTATTGCTCAAAGGTACTTGCAATGCTGGCGCACGCGGTAGTGCAGATAGGCGAAAACGGGGTCTCTTCAGAGGTCTGTAGCAGCTCAGGAAGGTGGGTGAGGTGATGCAGGATTAGTTCCCACTATTTAAGGAGGGCCTTCCCAACAGGGCAGAGCAGGTTCCAAGAGCCAGGAATAATTTGATAGCACAGGCTATCTGGGAAAAGGAGAGTGGCCCTCAGGGGACACCCGTGCATAAAAATGGATGGATGTGCTAGGGGCCACTCGTAAGGGTTGCTAGTACTCACTTCCCCTAGACGCACTACGGACCAAACTTCGGCAGTCAAGTCCACTTCGGTTGCAGGTTCAAATGTGGCAATTCTGCACCTCTGCGGCTTTCAGCGAAGATACAGCATTGATTCTCAAACGGGACAGTGGCGATTTCTCCGCTCCTGGTGGATGGATCATGCCAGTTTCCCTGTAGCAGGCTTCAGGGGCTAGAGGGGCACAGCAGCAGCACACCTGCGAAGTTCGTCACCACGGCTGGGCGACACAGTAACCGCCTGTACTCAGGTTTAGGCTCTCTATCTTTACTCCAGAACAGGGAATACAAAGTATACAAAATCCGGTGTGAGAGTGCCATGAACACAGAACTTGCGATGTATCAAGTTTCAAGGGGCTCCTCCAAATGGTGGCGGTGTCAGAGCAAAGGTTCTGCGTAAACTAGTCAGCCCACTGGTTGGCCCAGGGACGCTTCCGAGAAGGCTTACTTGCAGGGATTGATGAAGGTGCCGAGAATAGTTGATCCCACTATTCCAATGGGTCGAAGCATCCTCGCAGATCTTCTAGTTCGATCAGATGCAGAGGGGTCCAGCGGGACGACAGCGGGCTCAGGGTGGCAAACCTTCCAGCGGGTCACCAACAGTTGCTCGACTCAGCTTCTTAGTTTCAGGATACTTGGATCATATCCTTTGTTCAGTGAGAACTCCAGAGATCGACATGGTATGGCTGTTTGGGGCCCTCTCTCATCCAAAGTCTCCTTTGTGCCAAAACGAAGAGGACCCAATGGGAGATCTGCTCACATACAGGCACACCATACATGGACCAATCACGGACCACGGTGGTCCCAGGCATTGACAGCACACCAGACTCTCTGGCACCCAGGATGTGTATTGGAACCAGACAGTCCAGCCCACATCCTGGAAGCGCACACACAAGGCATGTAGAAGCCAGCGAAAGCTTGGCGTTTCGCGGGAGAATGCATGCCCAAATAAGGACTGACCCGGGTCCACTCGACCTGGGGAAGGTGAAGGGGAAAGATGGCCAAAGGACAGGACAAATAACCTTGTGGCATGGCCATTTTGGAGCCAGGTCACCTTTCTGTGCCAAATGCGGATTGCATGGCAAGAGAGGGTTACAAATATATGAAAAGATAAGCTGCCACCAGCCCTGTCCGAGGCACATCCGCACTTCTCCTAAATAATCCTTCAAGGGTATCTAGGGCCATTGGAAATGACTAAGAGACCCAAGTGCATGGTACTGTAAGGTACATTGTGCACTTGCAACATGTTGCAGAAAAGTTGCAACACTGACAAGGACTAAGGGAAACAAGGTCTCCCAGTACTGACTGTCTTTAAGGGCATGTCAGTTTCCCCATAACAAAGGAAGCGAAAAGCCCAGTGGAGTGCAGCAGAAGGCTGGGCTCCACTGGTAAAGAGACTATGGTGTTTAAACAAAGCAAAAGGTTGGAGGTGTCACAACTGGAGGGAAAGCTTCACATAAATGGGAATCTTTCCTAACACTCACCCCTCCCAGACCAAGGACAGGGGAATTAATCCATCCCTGGATGAGTCTCATGTTCAGGTCGATTAAACATTCTGGACAACCCATCAGCATTGCTATGTTGGACACCTGGCCTATGCTCAATAGTGAAGTCAAAGCCTTGCAGATTTATGGACCACCTGAGCAACTCTGGATTCTCTTCCTTCATGTTCATTAGCCACTTTAAGGGCTTATGGTCAGTTTGCACAGTGAAGTGGGTCCCATAGAGGCAAGGTCTCAGCTTCCTTAGGGCCCACACTGCAGATAAACATTTTTTCTCTACTGTGGACCATCTGAGCACTCTGTCCTTAAACTGGAGACTAATGAAGCCAATAGGGTGTTTCTTACCCTTCTCATCTACTTGTGATAGTACAGCTCCTATCCCAGTGTCAGAGGCATCGGTCTGCACAATAAACGGTCTATAGTAATCAGGGGCTCTGAGACAAGGGGCCTTGCACAAGGAGTCTCTTAAGCCATTAAAGGCCTTCCCATACTCTCCAGACCAAGTTACCTTCTTGGGTTTCTTAGGAGTTGTGAGAGCAGTCAGAGGGGCAGCTATGGTGCCATAGTCTGCCATGAAATTCCTGTAGTACCCAGTGAGTCCTAAAAAGGCTCTCAATTGGGTCTGTGTAGTGGGGGTATGCCAGTCCTGTACTGCTTGTACTTTACAGGGTAGAGGCTGTATCCTCCCTCCACCTACTTCATGTCTAAGGTAGACCACTGAGCCTTGTCCAATCTGGCATTTACTGGCCTTTATGGTCAAGTGGGCCTTGTGAAGAGCCTTAAGACAAAAAATGAAACCACCTCATCAAATCTGACGCTCTCAGTTAGCTCCAATGGGAGCAGAAAAAGGGTTAAAAAAATATTTGTTTCCAATGTTTCTCTTCACTTTCATTTTCTTTATGAATAGTATACTATTTCCTTTGTTTATTTCCCGTTTCCAATCAACTGTTCCTTTCAAAACAAAGTCAAGTAGAAATCATCAAAAGTGCAGGGAATGTTTAATGCACATTCATGTCACATTGTTACTTAAAGTGGCGAGTGTTGAGACAGATCTAGGATGGTGTAAACACACCGAAATGCATTAGCTTATTTGCACTGGATTTACCATGGTATTAGATCTCTGTCTCAATACTCGCCACTTTAAGTAACAATGTGACAGGAATGTGCATTAAACATTTCCTGCACTTTTGATGATTTCTACTTGACTTTGATTTAAAGGAATAGTTCATTGGAAACAGGAAATAAAGGAAATAGTATACTATTGATAAAGAAAATGAAAGTGAAGAGAAACTTTGGAAACAAATATTTAATGAACCCCTTTCCTGCTCCCATTGGAGCTAACAGAGCGTCAGATTTGATGAGGCGTTTTTTTACCTCATTTTCTGTCTTTTGAGTTTTTATGGTCCTTGTATCACGGGATCATTCTTTTTCTGACAGCTCCAGGCTAAAACAAGAACTGAAAAGTACTAATAACCAAAATAACCCAATCGATTGAGAAAATTTGAGCTTTAGACGTGGTGCCCACCCCTTCTTTACCCTTTACACCTTATGAAGAGCCTGCAACACAATCCTGAGGTGTTTCACATGATCCTCCCAGCACTGAAAACGGCTATATTATCCATATGCAAGATAGAATTCATCCAACCCATTAAGGACATGATTCACAAGCCTCTGGAAAGTGGCAGGTGCATTCTTCAACCCAAAAGGCATTACCTTGAATTGGTAAAGACCTTCTGGCGTTGAGAAAGCAGTCTTCTCATTGGCATGTTCTGCAAGAGCTATTTGCCAGTAGCCTGCAGTAAGGTCAAGTGTGCTGAGGTATTTGGAGGCACACAAAGTATCCACCAGCTCATCTGTTCTGGGCAAGAGGTGTGCATCTGTCTTGGTGACAGCATTCAGAGCCCTGTAATCCACACAGAACCTCAACTCAGAGGTACCTGCTTCTCGAACCAAAACCACTGGGCTGGACCAAGCACTACTGGAGGGTTCAATCGCCCCCAAGATCTAACTTTTTTTTTACCTCTGTCTTAATGTAAGACCTTACTTTGTCTGACATCCCGTATCCCCTACTTTTGCTAGGTACACTATCTCCTGTGTTAATGTCATGTTTGCACCAAGGTGTCAAACCAGGAGCTCGTGAAAACAAGGGGAAAAACTGCCTCAGCGAAATTTTCACCTCAGCTTGTTGATCAGAAGTCAGGTGAGGGGCCACTTTGACACACTCAATGGAGCTGTCCGAGGGACTGCCATGGAACAGGTCAGGGAGAGGTTCCGACTCCTCCTCAACATCTGAAGCCAGTAGCAGTGCAGCTATTTCAACTCTCGGGATTAAAGCCTTCAGTCCATTCACATTGAACACTTTTGGAGCTTGATCAGCCCTTCCAAGGTGCACTAAATAGTTGACCTCACCCAGTGACTCCACCACGGTGTAAGGGCCTGACCATTTGTTCTGTAAAGCTCTATGCCTTATGGGATTCATGATCAGGACTTTCTGACCTGGTGTGAAATTGATGAGGGCAGCCTTCTGGTCATACCAGTGTTTCACCAGGGCTTGTCCTGCCTTCAATTTCTCACTAGCCAGACCCATCAGGAGTACCATCCTCTTTCTGAGTTCTAGCACATAGGCTACTACATTGGTAGTTACAGGAGGAGAGGGCATCTCCCATCCTTTCTTGACTATGGCTAAGGGTCCCCTGCCACAGGGTGACCAAACAGATGTTCAAAGGGGCTGAAGGCCAATACCCTCATGAGGTACTTCCCTGTAGGCAAACAGTAAGCATGGTAGTAAGAGATCCCCAGTTCTCCTTTGGGATTCTTCCAGAGCCCCAATCATGATTTTTAAGGTTATGTTAAACCTTTCCACTAGACCATTGGTTTGTGGGTGGTATGCGGATGAAAACTTGTAGGTGACAACACATTCCTTCCACATGGCCTGCATATACTTTGACATAAAGTTGCTGCCTCTGTCAGACACAAGTTCTTTAGGAAAGCCACCACTAGTAAATATGCCAAGTAAAGCTTTTGCAACTGACCTGGCAGTCACAGTCTTCAATGGGATGGCCTTAGGATACCTGGTGGCATGCTCGACCAGCACCAGGATAGACCTATTGCCTGAGGATGTTTGGGGGTCAAGCAGATCAACAATGGCGGTCCCTACCATTTCAAATGGTACCTCCACCACTGGGAGTGGTACCAATGGAGCTTGGATTGTTGTGCAACTTTTTCCAGATAACTGGCATGTGGTGGCACAACTCCTGCAATGACTTTGTACTTGCACCCCCATCTTGGGCCAGTAGAAATGCATGGATAACCTTTGCTTGGTTCTCTTGATGCCAAGGTGACCAGCAAGGGGCACTTCATGTTCCAACTGCAAAAGGAAAGGGTATTACAGCAAGGGGAACCACCAACCTCCTATGGTCTCCTTCTGTATACTCTTTGGGCTCACTGTAGAGGAGTCCACCACCTTCCACTAGAAAACTTTGTAGTTCAGGATGGTCATTAGGATCAAAGATTTCAGGTAACACCTCTTCCTCATCAGGTTCAGGTGTTTGACCAACTCCACCTCAGTGGTAGGTGAGTTTGGGGGAATATTTTCTTTCCCTGTTTTGTATTTCTTGACTCCTTTAGCCTTGGGTTTCCGCTTTGGCTTGCCATTGGTCATGGCCAGTGCAGCCCTTGTTGGTGACCTTGTGCAGGGTCTCTCCGGTGTGTCTCCCACAAGCACTAAAGCTCTGAGATCATTCCCCAGCATGACATCTGGGACATCTCTCTGAATGCTCACTGGAATCCTGACCACTGTACCATTGATAGTAAGATTTACAGGCATAACTGGGAACTTGAGAGGTGGGCCATCAGCCAACTTAGTGGGGAACGGAGGAGCTCTGCTGACTTCCTCTGGGTCTACCAAGGTAGAATCCACTACAGTTCTGCTGCACCCACTATCTCTAAGTATCTACTCAATTGATCAGCACACTGTCTTTAATATAGTGCTTGGTATTATCAGGAATCCTAACATTAGCCTCTGAGACTTTAGGCTCCCAGGAACCCAGGGAAACGAAAACTACCTCAGAATCTATCCCACTGGTGAAGGAGACTGAGGAGAAGGATGCCCCTGTAATCTCTTCTTTCTCATAGGAGGAGAAGGCCAGATTAGCATAGTGGACCCCCAAGGTTTTGACCTTACATCTGGGGTCCCCCTTCACATGGTCACTTGCTCCACTAGCCTAAGTGACCTGCCTGCCGCAGACCATTTGCACTAGCCTAAAGTGATCCTGCTCACTGTATACTACTTGTACTAGCCTAAGTGACCCTGCCTCCTGCAGACCATTTGTATTAGCCTAAAGTGACTGTATATCACTTATACTAGCCTATAGTGACCTTGCATACTGTATACCACTTGTACTAGCCTAAGTGACCGTGCCTGCTGCAGACGATTTGCACTAGCCTAAAGTGACCCTGCCTACTGCATACCTCTTGTACTAGCCTAAGCGACCCTGCCTACTGTAGACCCCTTGCATTAGCCTAAAGTGACTGGCCAACTATATACCTTGTACTAGCCTAAAAGTGACTCTGCACAGTGTATACTACCTGTACCAGCCTTAGTGAACCAGTCTACTATACACTACCTGACCTTATCCATTATCTACCTCTGAACTAGCAAAAGTGTACCTGCCTAAAAGTGACCTGCCTACTGTATACTGTCTATATGGACCTCCTTCTCAGGGTCACTCTAGCTATGGCAACCCTCCTTCCAACCCTCATCATACTCCCACCACAGGACATCCTCCCCCCTATGGAAGCACAACCTATGCCACACTCTCAACACACCACTGGAAAGGCCACAGATCCTAACAATCGGAGAACAATCTCCCCTCCTAACACCCACCTAAGTCCTGCTGAATGGATCCACTGCTTTGCTTCTCCACCTACCCCTTGGACTCCCTGTCCAGTGAAAGCCAGGAACCATAGACTCTGTTCTAGGATCCCCCAACGTAGGTCACCTCACTGGAGAGATCTCCATCCTTGCCCACCTAAACTCCCTATCACCAGCCCTACTCCCCAACTACCAACCTTGCCTAATGCACCTGAAACTCCCAGCATAGCTAAACAACCTAAACAACCTACCATTGGGGGAGCGCTCATTAATGCCTGTTCTCTGGTCGCCCATGCGCTAGACATCGAAGACCTAATCACTAGTAATGACCTCCACTTCCTCGCCATCACTGAGACTTGGCTGCATCAAGCAGCAGGTCCAGCTTTGTCTCTAGCTATCCTGGATGGCTATTCAATAATAAGGAAAGATAGAGAGAACAGCAAAGCAGGCCGAGTAGCTTTTATTGCTAAAACGTCCCTAGGCCTCAGAGCCTTCGCGGCTGCCAGCCCCCTCTCAACAGAACTACTATCAGTCAGGATCCCTCTATCACCGTCCCTAACTATCCTTATGCACCTTATCTACCGCCCCCCCCAGGTCACATGTCCTTCGAGGCAGATATCTCGGACCTCCTGACCAACAACACCAAACCAGGATCTCAAATAATCCTACTTGGCGACTTTAACTTAGGACTCCTTGATCCAAATGACCTCAATGCCGCCTCCCTGGAAAATTCTATTTCCCAGCTCGGCTTCAACCACTGCATCAAGACCCCAACGCACAATAAAGGAAGAACTTTGGATTGGTTGGCAGACCTCAACTGCACCACTACATCCTCCAAAATTAACCCACTGCTTGGTCTGACCATCATTTCATCTCCTTTACTATTCAGGGGCAATGTAACTAAAACACCCAGCCAACTCATTGCCCCAAGTCCTCGCCAGAAACAATCGAAACCTCACACTCCAAAACTTACGTCCTCTGCTTCAGAACATCCTAGATCCTTCTAACTACAAGGACTTGGACGCAAACAAGCTAATCGACCTTTACAACAATACAAATGAGGCGGCTGTGAATAGCATCACCCCTATCAAACTCTCCAATGCAAAACCAATAGCCCACCTGAACAAATGGTTTACCCCCGGACTAAAAATCCCCCGGAACACCAAAAGAGCAGCAGAATCAACCTGAAGGGGGGCACCTAACCCCACCAACAAGGCACTATTCACCTCAGCTCCCTCCTCTTACAAAACCGCTATCCTCAAAGCAAAAAAAGGAAACTTATGATAACCGTATTCTCAATGCCAACTCCAAAACCAAAGAGCTCTTCAATATCCTCAGAGAGCTTGAGACCCCAGCACCACCATCGAACACTTGTGTGAAAGATGCTGCATGGTGCACTAATATTCAGAAAGCCCTTGCAGACAAAATAGCTATGCTCCAACTCAAAATTGAGCACAAAAAAAGAAGCAGCTGAGCCAGGAACACCAAACCCACCCCACGCTGCCCCTGAGCAGTCCGGACTGCCCACCCTTTTCCTTCTCATCGGTCTCGGTCAACGAAGTGGAAAAGATTATAAAAAGCCTTAAACCTTCCAGAAGTCAAGGTGATCTCTGCACAGAGGCAGTCATCCAGGAAGGCGCCAAGGACTTGGCCCCATTAATTTCGGCACTAATAAATACATTTATTTGTTTAGCGCACTACAGCCCACGGGCATCGAGGCGCTGAGGACATGTAGAATGAGAAGGCTTACTTAAGGGTTACAGTGAAGCCGCCCAGGAAAGACATTCATAGATACGGTACATGATTACATAGATAGATACTTGGTCACACAGAGCGTGACTGCAGGTACAGGCCAGTTACACAAACAGGCTGGTTTTAATGGCTTTGCGAAAGGAAGCATGGGAGTCAATTTGCCTGATGTGGGGTGGAAGGGTGTTCCAAGTGGTGGCAGCCACGGTAGGGAAGCTGGAACCACGAGCACGCACTCTGCATGTTCTGGGTACGATTAACGTGTTGGAATATGCAGATCTAGAAGGCCTGGAAGCAGCGGGTTTGGATAACCTGTGGGCAAAGCAAGGGGGGTCTAGGTCATGGATGCACTTGTGGGTCAGAGCAAGAGTTTTGAAGATTATTCTTTCTTTAACGGAGAGCCAGTGGATGTGTCTTCTGAGTCCTGAGATGTGGTCCCTGCGAGATACGCCTGTGGCTGCCCTGAGGGCGTTGTTTTGGACTAACTGAAGTTTAGCAAGATTTTTGCTGGAGGTCCCTATAAGAAGGGCATTGCAATAGTCCAATCTTGATCCTATTATTGCTCTGGCGATGGTGAGGCAATTTTGTTGGGACAAGAATGGTTTTACTGCATTAGGAAGTTTGGAGTGATAGGCTGAGGTTGATGCAATAGCATTAACCTGCCTGGTCATGGTAAGGTTGGGATCAAGGTAGACACCAAGGGTCTTAACTGCTGGAGAGACAGTGATGGGGATGTTGTCAAGGATGAATGAGCTTTATTGCTTGTCCAGCTTGCCCAGGGTGGAAGGGGATCGGAACAGCAGAATTTCGGTTTTCTCACTGTTGAGACATACCCAGTTTTCCGCCATCAAGGATTGGATCGTCGAGTAGATGGTGTTGAGGGTGTTCAGGCAGACAGGTAATCGCCCGAGAGGGGGATGAGCACCTGGGTGTCATCAGCCTAGTTTGTGTATGAGAATACATCCTTTGAGTCTAATACGGTATCTAACAACCTTAAGGAGGCATGGCTCATGCCTCTCCTAAAAAAAAACGAACCTAGACCCTAACATCCCCACAAACTATCACCATCGTTCCTTACGTCTTAAAGATTCTAGACCGAGTAGCCTACCTTCAAATCCAGAAACAGTTGGAGGACTACAACCTACTAGGCCTTAGACAATCGGGCTTTAGACCAAGACATGCAACGGAAATGGGCCTCTTGGACCTCAAAATCCAAATGGATGAGGCCAATGACAATGGGAAGCTTGCCCTGCTCCTGCTCTTAGACTTATCGGCAGCTTTTGATCTTGTTGATCATCAGATCCTCACTGATCATCTATCAACAGCAGCTGCCTTCTCGAGAAACGCTTCCTCCTGGATACAATCTTTCCAGTCCAACCGCACCACTAGGGTCTATGCTCCCTCCGCCGCAGCAGACCCCATTCCCATTCACTGTGGCATACCACAAGGCTCATGCGTCTCGCCAACGCTCTACATCTTTACCAAGCTCCTTTTCGACTGTCTTGACAACCTGGGTGTCACATATACGAATTACGCCGACGACACACAGGTTCTCATCACGCTCTCAGGTTGCTATGAAGAGGGTGCTAGATGGATTAACTAAATATACTTGGAAATCCAGGCATGGATGGCAGACCATCGCCTTTGTCTTAACGACGAAAAAACTGAGCTTTTGATCATCGGCTCCCAAACG